>NC_059112.1:22669966-23000800 GCF_020740685.1 Jaculus jaculus | reverse complement strand
AGTTCATCATTGATCAAACTCTTCAAGCCAGTCTTGCAAATAAGCACCAGGAATAATAATAACAATAATAATAATAATAATAATAATAATAATAATAAAAAAAAGATGACCAGCTCTGAAATGTTTTATTAGCTTGCCAATCCCTAAGGCTACGTGCTTAATGCTATGCAAGTGTGTAACCATGAAATCAACAAAACACTGTGGTGTCTTACTGGTCAACTGAATGGTGACTGGCTCAAAGCACAAATGCCCACAAAAACTAGTGAAAGTCAATTCCAGAATTAAACAGGAAGCACTATTTAGATTTAGTAGCTGATGGGCAAATCCTGCAGGCTTTGGATCTGTTTGTCTTGTTTCTGTTGTTTGTTGTTTTTCCAAGCAGACCATATCCACAGTCACTCTGAACAACGGATTCCACTGGCTCACTCTTTTTTAATAAATAAATGACCTTAAAGAGCCTGGCAGTTCTGGTCGGGCAGGGTTTTATGAGCTAATCACACCCCTGGGGGGAATTTGGTTGTGTGAAGTGTAGTCTCACCCTAGGGGTGTGATTTTGCTCTGGTAACCACACCCACCCGTCATGCTTTATTTCTCAACTAATAAATCACTACAAATGATGTGATCGGTGTAGCCATATATCTCAGATCCCCTCCTTGCACACACAAGTAACCCCTCCGGTGAAACCAGGGGAGAAAAGTGCTGTCCTCTCAATCAATATATCCCATTTTGTCTTTTGAGGTTAAAAAAAATAATAATTTTTTTAACTGGCGCATTGTTTAGGCCATGTCTATTCTTCCTCTAATCTATGAAGACATTCAAAAGAGCTACTGGACTCTTCCTGCCACTTGCGATCCTGCCCATGCTTTGATAGTCAGAGGAGTGTCCAAGCTGGCTTGTAAAGGCCTCCTGCTAGACTAAGGTTTTCCTGGGAATTCTGGTTATTTGCGGAGTAGGGTGAGCAAGGAGCAAGCTTTTGTGCGTCATTCTTTATCAAGGCATCACTGGGGCTGGCGCACGTGCTCCTAAAGGTCTCTCCGTAGAATCCATGTCACCCCCTATTGTCCGTGTATTCCTCTAGCCTCGGCTTCTCTCCCTCACCATGTTCCATCTTCCTCAGGAAAGCATTCATTTGCCTGAGCTTTACCTAGTCTAATTGACAGGCTCCATTGTCATCTGCCTAAAACTTTTGTCCTTATGGCCTTTATCCCTCCAAAGTGAAATGTCATGCCCATGTTAAAAAAAAAAAAAAAGAGGGAGGGAGGTTTCTCAAGCTGATCCTTCCCATAGAGGACATTAAAAAAAAAAAAAAAAAAAAGCAGCAATGATTAACCCAAGATACAGACACTATAATGCAAGCCTGGGCTGCTCACTAACCAGGAAAAGAACAACAACAAAAATACATTTTTGCAAAGGGAAGAAAGAAATATATTTAAACAGTGAGATGATTTGGATTTTTATCCAGTTGAGACACATTTTTTTTTTCTTTTGAAAACTTGCTGCCAAATCTGGGGAAAGATTTTTTTCTAGGCAAGGCAATCCTGTCTGCAGTATCAGCCAGAGCATTGGGGAGATCTGACTGGGAGCCTCCCGGACTGCCTGAAGTTTGCTCTCCAGTCTCTAGACACTGCCCATTGTCTTGGGGGATGGGAATAAGAAGACCTGGTGAATTGTCACTGGAAGATAATTAAAAGGGTCTTCCATGTTTTTATCATTATCTGGAGAATCTGACCACTCCTCACAATTTCTTAACATTTGTTATTTTTCATTTAATCCAGTTTTATTTCAATTTATTTATTAGAAAGAGAGAATGGGTGCATCAGGGCCTCTAGCTACTTCAAATGGACTCCAGGCACATGCACCACCTTGTGCATCTGGCTTAACGTGGGTCCTGGGGAATGGAACCTGGGTCCTTAGGCTTCACAGGCAAACATCTTAACTGCTAAGCCATATCTCCAGCCCACAAGTACTTAATATTAAAAACACAAGTTTTCTTATAGTAACTTTGGAGTGAAAGGAACATCCATTAGTTTGACTAGCAACATATTTTGGTTAATGGGTTCTATATGCTTCTAAATTTCTATTATTCCTAGTTCCATGTATTTCTCTGTTTTCTTTCTTTTTTTATAATATGTTTATTATTGTAAACTTCACAGTGTGAACATACTTCATGTTGGTTACATCTCCATCCAGTTATACTCTAATATCCCCTCTCCTCCACCCCCATTCTTCTGAGGGTCCTCCTCAGTGGGATGATTAGTATTCACTGTGGGCTCATGAATGAACCTATCAGTCTCAGTGAGGGGACAATGTCTCGGCACACACCTCACCCTGTGGCTCTTACAATCTTTCCACTCCTTATTTCACAATATTCCTTGAGCTGTGGTGGGTGTGATATATTAGTGTCCTTTAGTGTTGAACTCTTTCTGCATCCTCTGAAATTCTGCCTTGATGACTTTTGTGTCTCCTCAGTGTCTGTCACCATGTCCCTGGAGGACGCTGTGAGGACAGCAGTGAGAGCAGCACTCAAGTTTAAATATACTCCACCTCCTCTGTAATGTTCCCTGGGCTCTGGCCGATGTGATAGAGATGACTCTCTTGAGCAAAGCAGTCAGTGATCTTTTCTTGTCATATTGAGAGATCTTGGTTCATCCCATGTTTGCTCCCATCTGGGCTCTGGTCACCCACTGGTACTCGCTGCCCCAAGTCAGAGTGAGATCAGCTCTGGAATCCCTGCTGATGGGGGAGGTGAGGCTCTTTTTAAAATTATTTATTTATTTATTTATTTATTTATTTGAGATAAAGAAAGAGGCAGGTCTATATAAAGAGAACAGGCACACCAGGGCCTCTAGCCACTGCAAACAAACTCCAGATGCAAGCGTCACCATATGCATCTGACTTATGTGGGTACTGAGGAATCAAACCTGGGTCCTTAGGCTTTGCAGGCAAGCGCCCTAACCATTAAGCAATCTCTCCAACCTCCCCCTTTTTTAAAATAGGATTTCACACTAGCCCAGACTGACCTGAAACTCACTTTATAGCCCAGACTAGCCTGGAACTCTTGGTGATCCTCCTACCTCAGCCTCGCAAGTGCTAGGATTAAAGGTGTGTGCCACCATGCCTGATGTTTTTTTAATGTATTTGACTTCTATTAAGTGTAAAAGTGTACTAGAGGTACACATCCATTCCCAACAGTAGACACTATCAAGGAACTTTGAGAATTGTCTGCCATGTCCATTAACCCTGCTTTTCCACTGTCATGGAGACAGAGTAGTTAACCAGTGTACCTGTCCTTTTTTAAATATTCATTCTAGGGAGGAACTCCTCACTGGTATGTGTTTGCTCCACACATACTAAGACAGTGAACTACTATACGCATATTTATTCATTCTCCCCAGTTTGACTTCTCAGGTACCCTGTCTCGTAAACGCCATATGATTTCTGGGAATGAACCTCTTTGACCATCTTCTGTTTGAAAGTCTTATTTTTGGGTATCTGCTGTCCAGTTGTAACCATGACCTTCCTTCTTGGGGCTGACAGCTACATGGGGCAGCAGAAGGACCTCCGCATTTGGAGGTGAAGGCACTGGTGTTGGGTTCCAGATTTATTCACATGTCTGCAGAGATGGAACAGGACCAGGACCTTATGGCTACTTCTCCTTTGAGCAGACTGGTCTGAAGTCCAGCCTCAGTACAAACAGCCCTCTCCTTGGGGTTTTATGACACTCTGTGAAGGCTGAGAACCCTTGTCCAGTGCCCAGGGTGGAGGTGCACCGCTGAAATCCTCCCACCTGGGGGATGGAAGCAAGAAGATTAGGAGTTCGAGGCTATCCTTGATTACTGGTGAGTTCAAGATCAGTATGGGCTATGTGAGTCCCTGTCTCCAAACAATAAATAAATAAGACGACTGAGGAGATAACTCAGTGGATAAAATGCTTACTTCCCAAACCTAGGGACTTGAATTTGATCCCCCGAGTCCATGCAAAAAGCAGGAAGCTATGCAGGCTACCTTAACCTCGGCATGCTGATTGATGGCAAGGCAGGAGGAGAAGATGGCAGGAATGCCCCCCATGCAAATAACAGCAGCAAGATGAAGAGAAACTCTGCCTAAAAGGAGGTAGAAGGCCAGGAAGGAATGCTGAGTTGTCCTCTGACCTCCACACACACCATCATACATGCACACCTGCACTCACAGATGAACACACACACACACCAAGTTAAACTGAACAACAGCGAGCCTATATTAGCATATTTAAGGGCCACTTAGGATGAGTGAATAGTGGGGAAGACATGGTGGGGCATCAGACTGGACTCTGGTCTCCTCCTCGGATGATGGTGTTTGTGGCTTTGTGAGTGGTGTCTTGGAACATGCACTGAAAGAGGGAGAAAACACACAGGAGCCCAAGCAGTGGCTCCCACATTGCAGCTATGTGACCTTGGACGAGCCCTTTCATTTCCTTTAGGCCTTCCTGTAAAGAAAATTGGCAATGTTGGGGCCAGAGAGATGGCTTAGCGGTTAAGGCGCTTGCCTGTGAAGCCTGAGGACCCATGTTTGACTCTCCAGATCCCACATAAGGCAGACGCGCAAAGGTGAGGCAAGTGCAAGGTCTCACATGCCCACTAGGTGGCGCAAGTGTCTGGAATCTGATTGCAGTGTCTGAGGCCTTGGCAATTCTCTCTCTCTAAAATAAAGAATTTAAAAAATTGACAATGATGGGGCTGGAGAGATTGTGGTTAAGGCATGTGCCTGCAAATCCTAAAGATCCTGGTTTTATTCCCTAGAACCCACATAAAGCCTGATGTACATGGTGGTGCATGAATCTGGAGTTCGTTTGCAGTGGCTACAGGCCCAGGCATGCCTATTCTCTCTCTCTCTGTTTTATAAGTAAATAAATAAAAATAACAACTCATAACCCACAACCCTATGGGGAGCACCAGAAATCCCATTGAGGAGAGCCCTCAGTGGTATGGGAGCAAAGAGGAGGGAAATGATAATACCAACACATGATGTGTCCATACAAAGTATGCACTTAATTTGAACATATTGGCAATGAGGACTGGAGAGATGGCTTAGTGGTTGAGGTGCTTGCCTGCAAAGCCTAAGGATCCAGGTTCTATCCCTCAGTACCCATGGAAGCCAGAAGCACGGGGGGTGGGGGGGCAACACATGCATCTGGAGTTTGTTTGCAGTGGCCCTGGCATGCCCATTCTCTCCTTCACCCCCTCCTCCCCCCGTGTACGTCTATTTGCCTCTTTCTTTCATATATATATATATATATATATATATATATATTAGCAATGACAATGGGTGCAATATGGCACAGCTATCATGGTGAAAACCAACTGCCCTCTAATTGGACTGGAGGCCAGCTCCATGGGAAGAAATACATCCCTGATACTGAAAACTTAAAACAGGGGTAGTCATGAGCCCTAGGGGTGTAACGTCTGCTGATGTCTGGCTAAATGTATATACTATGTTTATCAAACTGCCCAGTAAGCACTTCTCTTAATGTTCATACCCTTATATTAATGCTACTCTCACTTTTGGTAAAGAACCTTCTCTTTTCAGATGGTAGTGACCTTGGGATGACTCAGGGGAATCATGGTGCAGGAAAGAAGTGACAGGAGTGCTCAGCACTGCAATATCTCTATCACACCTTCCAAGGCTCAGGGTCTATTGTGGAAGAGGTGGTGGAAAGAATGTAAGAGCCAAAGGAAGGGTAGACCCCTTACAATTTGCTCCCCCCAGAAACAAAATGGCATGGATATCCATGCTTGACACTACCTACACAAGACCATCATAATGGGAGGAAAAGATGATGACATCAAAATAAAAGAGAGACTGATTGAGATGGGGAGGGGATATGATGGAGAATGGAGTTTCAAAGAGGAAAGTGGGGGGGCTGGAGAGATGGCTTAGCAGTTAAGTGCATGCCTGTGAAGCCTAAGGACCCCAGTTCGAGGCTCAAGTCCCTAGGACCCACGTTAGCCAGATGCACAAGGGGGCTCATGCGTCTGGAATTCGTCTGCAGTGGCTGGAAGCCCTGACGTGCCCATTCTCTCTCTCTCTCTCTGCCTCTTTCTCTGTCTGTCTCTCTCAAATAAATAAATAATAGAAAAAATATTTTTTTAAAAAGAGGAAAGTGGGGGGAGGAGGGAGGGTATTACCATGGGATATTGTTTATAATCACGGAAGTTGTTAATAAAAATTTGAAAAGAAAAAATAATATTGGCAATGAGATGAGAATCTCTAGTGCACAGGGTTAGTATAAGGATGGAACGCCAACACTAGCCGTCATTGGTTAACTGCAAGTCTGATGCGCAGGCACCCTCCACGTGCTTCGTGTGAGCCCTCTCATGTGACCTTTGAGGACCCTCTCTGTGGATGGTCTTAAGAGGACGTGGGACATTACAAGGTTTTTTTGTAGTTGGCAAAACCCTATGACTATATAATATGAACCTGCGCTACGTGGAGGAAAACACAAACATTTAACTGTAGTTGTTCTCTTAAGCAATCAGTCCTTCCTAGCTTCACAAAACTGTCTACATAGATGTTGTCCAAAGCTACATAACTGAAAAGTAGAGACATCAAGATTCATGCTTTGTTCTTTTAATGTTATGGTCATCAATCTTTCCAATCTGTTCTACTGGTTCCTAGTCTATTGTAAATTATATAGCATGTTGGTACTCAACTCTCCCTCAGTTCCTTGTTACACAAAGTGTGACCCCCGCCCACAAATTAGCATCAACAAAGCCCAGGCTCACAGTTGAAAATGTTTCATTTCTTTCCATCAACAAATGCGATTTCTGTATTAGGACTATGGAATGCATCTATTCCAGGGCCAAATGTCAATTCTGGACCAGGGAAAGATGAGCATTTACTTATATGTGAAGACCTCAGCCCTTGATACAGTGTGGACTACCAGTTCTGAACCTGGGTGATGTGTTTCCTCACTGAGTTTATAATTCTTGTTGTTTTTTTTGTTTTGTTTTGTTTTTGTTTTTGAGGTAGGGTCTCTAGCCCAGGCTGACCTGGAATTCACTATGGAGTCTCAGGGTGGCCTCGAACTCATGGTGATCCTCCTACCTCTGCCTCCCGAGTGCTGGGATTAAAGGTGTGCGCCACCACGCCCCGCTCATAATTCTTGTTTTGATAGCTACTGTTTTTGCACCACTTTTTAGAGGAGATAGGGGTGGAAAAGCAACCTTTGACAACAACCTCTGTACCAGAATATTTAATATTCCCATTGTCACTAGCTCGCTTGCATTTAAATCCTGCTCTGTACAGTGAATTCTGTACAGTGGCTCAATTCACTTTATAAAGTACACCTGACTTCATCAGGACAGTTCTGTGACTAGTGTCTTCTTTCTTGATTGTCCATCCAATCGAGACCAGGGAGAGTTCTGGGATATGGTTACAGCTGCAGCTCAAGTTTCACTGAAATCAAAAGTAATTTAAGATGCGACTTTAGTTTTCTCCTTAATGAAGAATTTTATTTAATCTTGTTCTTTCTGTTATTGGTTTCCATGGATGGACTGCCCCCTGGTGGACAAGACGTGTCAGGTCCCATGAAAAATACAGAAAGGTTTTTGTCACTTGAGCCTGAATTATATTAACATAAACAATAGGAGTTGAATCCATAATATGTCAAAGTCAGCAGAAATTTAACTCTCATATTCTTTCTTATATTCTGGAACTCCATCAAGTGCTAAGGTCTTTATCTTTGTACAGTAAATACCCTTTTGTTTATGGAGTTGGGGAATTGTGAATTCTAACTGGCAGATTATCTCACAACAACTGGTATGGCCTTAGTTTTCCAGGATTAGCACAAGGTCTGTAATGCAAAGTACAAGGACTCCTGAGTGCTGATTTCAACGGAACTCTTTATATAAAATGTACACACAGTCCTTTAGGGTATCTAAATTCATCACTCTTTTCCCATGAGACAGGTGTGGCTGCCATCACTCCCATGCAAGATGAAGAATCTGAGGACTGTCACACCAGGAAATGACAGAGCTGGAATTGAACCCAGGTAGCTGGGCTCCAGAGCACATACTCTTAGCACTATGCTAAGCGTCCTTGCTTACAAGTCCTGGAACACTTCCGGATGCCAGAAGACGTACCCTGGGCCCTACCCCACTGATGGCACAGGAGACATTAGGAATTAGAACTAGGGCTGGAGAGATGGCTTGGTGGGTAAGGCGTTTGTCTGCAGAGCCAAATGACCTTGGTTGGATTCTCCAGGACCCACGTTAGCCAGATGCACAAGGGGGCACACGTGTTTGGACTTCATTTGCAGAGGCTGGAGGCCCTGGCGCACCCATTCTCTCTCCCTCTCTCTGTCTCTCTCTCTCTCTTAAAATAAATAAATAAACTAAGTAAATAAAATATATTTAAGAAATTAGAATTGCCAGGCGTGGTGGTACACACCTTTAATCCCAACACTCGGGAGGTAGAGGTAGGACAGTCACAGTGAGTTTGAGGCCATCCTGAGACTCCATAGTGAATTCCAGGTCAGCCTGAGCCAGAGTGAGACCCTACCTCAAAAAACAAAAAACAAAAAAAGAAAAGAAATTAGAATTAACCACTGGCAGATCCTCCCCCTTTCCCTTCCTGTGTCTCCCACTACCCTCACCAATGTGACCCATGCCACACAGCCTTTTGCATAGGATAGATGCTCATAGCTTGGACTATTTGATATCCTTTTCTAAAATCTCAGCTCTTGCCTTATTTGATTTTCCTTTCCTTTTCATAAAGCCATGATGGGTTGTACATAATTAAAACCTGATTTGATTCTTTCATGGAGAATAACATACCTGGTTTCTTAAATGTGCTAGAAATGCATGTGTATATCCACATCAAAACAGGTCTTATGGCACTTGAGAGATGGCTTAGCAGTTAAGGCACTTGCCTGTGAAGCCTAAGGACCCAGGTTCCATTCCCCAGGACCCATTTGCAGTGGCTGGAGGCCCTGGCATGCCCATTCGCTCTGCCTGTCTATCTGTCTCTCTCTCTCAAATAAATAAATAAATAAAATTTTAAAAACATGTTTTCTCAGTTTGATAAAGGAGGCTATATATAATCTGATTTCATCTTCTGAGACAATTTATTTTTTTGGTTCATGTCAGGTCAACCAGACCCACATTTCTATATATAACCCTTTAAAGACATTCTTTGACATTGAGCCTGAGGTCACAGAAGATTTAAGGAAAACCACTTAAGTTAGACCAGACATGTGGTAATGCACACTTGTAATCTCCATACCCAAGAGGCCGAGGCAGGAGGATCTTGAAGTTGACCATATAGTAAGACCCTATTGAAAGAAGCATGCAATGATTGTGATGGAGAGGTAATATGATGAAGAATGGAATTTCAAAGGGGAAAGTGGGGGTGGGGGAATTAACATGGGATTTTTTTTATAATCATGGAAAATGCTAATAAAAATTAAAAATAAGGGCTGGAGAGATGGCTTAGCGGTTAAGCGTTTGCCTGTGAAGCCTAAGGACCCCGGTTGGAGGCTCGGTTCCCCAGGTCCCACGTTAGCCAGATGCACAAGGGGGAACACGCATCTGGAGTTCGTTTGCAGAGGCTGGAAGCCCTGGCGCGCCCATTCTCTCTCTCTCCCTCTACCTGTCTTTCTCTCTGTGTCTGTCTCTCTCAAATAAATAAATTAATTAATTAATTAATTAAAAATAAAAGAAAGAAGCATGAAGGAGAGAGAGGGTGAAGGAGAGAAGGAGGGAAGGAAAAGAAAACCACTGAATTCCTATTCCAAAATGAATATTAGGCAACAGACCAATATCCTATGGGTTTGGCCTTCCAAAGGTGGCAATGGAACATGCCCAGTCCTGAAGCATTCCTTCTCTGAATAACTGGTATCATTCCCACCGCAGTTGCTGCCAGTCCGGTCTTGCTTCTCTCCCAGAGCTGGCAAGCTGGGCTGTAGCTCTCTAGCTCTTAGGGGCCTGGATCTGTGCAAGTGCCTGATCTTTCTTTTGACGGATGAGCCACCTGCTGGTGGGAGAACGTCAAGCAGCTCTGCTTTTGCACAGAAGCAAGGACTCTTGGCCAGGCCCATGTCACCATATGTCTGCCATGGTGTGGGCTTCCCGGGCACAGTACTCAGTCCACGATAAGTAAAGATAAGCGATGTTGGCTGCTGAACATATCTGACAGTGCACCCTAGACCAATTTTATTCCTTTTTTATTTTTATTTATTTTATTTATTTGACAGAGAAAGAAAGGATGGGCGCACCAGGACCTCCAGCCATCCAGATGCACACACCCCCTTGTGCATCTAGCTAAAGTGAGACCTGGGGAATCGAACCTGGGTCCTTTGGCTTTGCAGGCAAACGCCTTAACCGTTAAGCCATCCCTCCAGCCCACCAATTTTATTTCTACACAACCACTTCCCTAAGACTCAAAACTCTTAGGCACTCTTTTACAGCTACGCATGCAAGTACACACTAGAGAGATTTTTGAAAATCTGAGGATGAAGGTGCATGAATAACCCAGGCATTTTAATATGGCTTCACAATACAGCCTGCTTCATCTTACATAAGTGTCCTCCTTTCCTTTTTTTTTTTTTTTTTTTTTTTTTTTTTTGTCTCACTCTAACCTGGAATTCACTCTGTAGCTCCTGGCCTTGAACTTAGGGAGACACTTCCCCCTCAATCTCCCATGTGCTGGTACTGAAGGCATGTGCCACCATGCCCAGCTACTTACTTTTTATTTGTTTATTTTTATTCATTTGTAAGCAGAGAGAAAGAGAGAATGAGTGAGAGGGACTGAGCATGCCAGGGCCTCTTGCCATTGCAAACAAACTCCAGATGCTGAGCCACTCACTTTGTGTCTCTAGCTTTATGTGGGTACTGGGGAATGGAACCCAGGCCATCAGGCTTTGCAAGCAAGCACCTTAAACCACTGAGCAATCTCTCTGGTCCTCTGCTTTTGTTTTGTGTTGTTTGTTTTCTTTTTTTGGAGGTAGGCTCTCACTCTAGCCCAGTCTGACTTGGAACTCACTCTTAGTCCCAAGGTGGCCTCAAACATAGAGTGATCCTCCTACCACTGCCTCCCAAGTGCTGGGATTAAAGGTGTGTGCCACCATGCTTGGCTCTTGTTTTTGTTTTTTTAGACTAGGTCTCACATATCCCAAGCTGGCCTTGAATTCATCCTCCAGCCTCCTCCTCCTCCTGAGTGCTAGGATGAGCCTGCTAGATCTAGGGAAAAGAGGTTGGCTGTTTCCTCTTTCAATCGAATATCAACACTGCCAGCCACCATTCTTCCCTTTATTTATTTGAGAGGGAGATAGAGAGAGAATGGACATGCCAGGGCTTCCATCCACTGCAAACAAACTCCAGATACATGCCTCACCTTGTGCATCTGCTTACATGGGTCCGGGAGCACTCTTTAGGTGGTATTTGAGCATATCCAGAGCAAGCAAGGAAAAGCACTTCAGCTGACAATGCAGCTTTAAAGCACTTGACTTGACCCACATATAAAAAGTGAAGTTCTTGGGCTGGAGGGACAGCTTAGCAGTTAAGGCGTTTACCTGCAAAGCCAAAGGACCCAGGTTCAATTCCCCAGCACTCACGTTAGCCAGATGCACAAGGGGGCGCATGTGTCTGAAGTTCCTTTGCAGTGGCTGGAAGCCCTGATGCGCCCTTTCTCTCTCCCTCTCTCTCGCTCTCTCTCTCCCCGTCAAATTAATTAATTAATTAAAAAATAAAAATATACTTTAAAAAAAGTGAAGTTCTGGGCTGGAGAGATGGCTAAATGGTTAAGGTGCTTGCCTGTGCACCCCCAGGATCCAGGTTCAATTCCCCAGTACCCATGTAACCCAGATGCACAAGGTGGCACATGTGTCTGGAGTTCATGTGCAGTGGTTAGATGCCCTGGCATTCCCATTTTCTTTCTCTCTATCTCTATCTTCCTCTTTTTTTCTCTTTCAAATAAATAAATAAAATATCTATTTTTTAAAGTGAAGTTCCAACCATGGCCAAGCTTGAAGTAGGGATCTAGTTAACATAGGCTTTAATGAAGCTTCTACACCCCACCCCACCCCCAGAGAGAAGAAAACGCTTGCCATCTGCATTCACCCAGGAGCACGTGAGTGATGGAAAGTCGGCCGTCTTGGTGTTTGGGGCACAAAAGAAACCTTTGAAAAGTCTGATTTGAGCTTATGAGTGTCAAGAACCCCAGAACAGAGCCAATCCAAGACGTGTTACGTTTCCATTCACAGGACGTCAATGTGCCTCTTTAGTGTTTTTTTCAAAATCCCAGGAAATTGTGATTACATGGCATTAGCTTGTCATTGGCTGAAGAATGGATGGAAGGCCTCATAGAAGTCCGCTGAATAATGTGAAGAAAAGTATTTTTGGTTCTGGTAAGCTTCTGCAATTCTCTGATTAAAAATGACACAAAGAAAATGTCATTAAAGACACCACACATCTATGTATACAATTGTAGCTCAGTGGTGCTGGTGTTGCAGAAAGTCTAGTCTCGGTCAGGCTGGGAAAGACCCCCAAAAGGCTATTGTTTCCCTGAGCGTCACTTAATAAGGACAGAATTCACACAGTGATATCATGAATTGATTTTCATCCTCTGTGTGATGGCCTTCACATTTAAAAAATATATATGTTATGTTTATTTATTTATTTGAGAGGCAGATAGAGAGAGAATGGACATGCCACGGCTTCCATCCACTGCAAACAAACTCCAGATACATGCCTCACCTTGTGCATCTGCTTACATGGCTCCTGGAGAATTGAACCTGGGTCCTTTGGCTTTGCAGGCAAGCACCTTAACTGCTAAGCCATCTCTCCAGCCTTAGAGATGGTCTCCTTCTCCATCAAAGTTGTCTTAGTTGGTGTTTGGTGGAAAAAACACCTCAAAGTAAGTACTGGAGGCTTTCAGTGGGAAGTTACTTTAGCTGCCTGACTATGCTTGCTGTGGAGAAGGAGAGTGGTCACGCTATGCACCAAATGTGCTCTAACACTGAGCTGACTGGATTGTTTGTACACCAATAGGGTCTGCTGCATCTCAATAAAGATCACCAGGAACAGGACAGGTCGTCAGTGGATTCTAAGGGTACTTACACAAACCTAAACATTTCTGCAGGATTTAAGTAAGAGGCCCAAATAGTAACTACAGTATTTTAGGGCCAGAACAGGACTGGAGTATCAAGCCACTCGCAGCTACCAGTTCAATGGATTGTGCATTCATTAAATGGTACAGAGTCTTACCAGAGGCATCGAAGCTCTCAACCTATACTCCTTGAATTTTATTTTTAAATATATTTTAATCATTTTATTGATTTATTTATTAGAGACAGAGTAATGGAGGGAGAAAGAGAATGGGCGCATTAGGCCTCCAGCCGCTGCAAACAAGCTCCAGATGCATGTGCCACACTGTGCATCTGGCTAATGTGGGACCTGAAGAATTGAACCTGGGTCCTTAGGCTTCGTAGGCAAGTGCCTTAACGGCTAAGCCACCTCTCCATCCCTACTCCTTGAATTCTAATGTACATAAGAATTACTTGGGTGGGGGGAAAGACACGTGGTCAACCACCTGCCTAGCCCGGCCAAGGGCCTGGGTTCTCCTCAACACATGGTGGGAGCCGAGAGGGATAATTGCTTGAAAAGGTGTTTTGTTAGTAAAAGGGCAGGTGCCTCCCTCAGAGGTTGTGAGCCATTGAGCTGAGGTGAGCCCAGGAGCCAGCATTTGAACACACATATTGGATGGTTCTGCTGCAGGAGTCTTTATATTTTTTTTTCTCTTTTTTTCTTTTTTAAAAAATTTTATTTTATACTTACCTGGTAGGGGAGATACCATGATCACGAAGGTGGTTTTCCCAGGGCGAGGCTTATCCATTGCACTCCGGATGTGCTGACCCCTGCGATTTCCCCAAATGCGGGAAACTCGACTGCATAATTTGCGGTAGTGGGGGACTGCGTTCGCGCTCTCCCCTGAAAAAAAAAAAAATTATTTTGGGGGCAGAAGAGATGGCACTTGCCCCTGGTTTGATTCCCCAGGACTCACGTAAGCCAGATGCACAAGGTGGCACATGCATCTGGAGTTTGTTTGCAGTGGCTGGAGGCCCTGGTGTGCCCATTCCCTATCTGCCTCTTTCTCTGTCTGGCTGTTGCTCTCAAATAAACAAATAAATAAATAAATAAAAATATTTTAAAATTTTTAATTTTTATTTATTTATTGACAGAGAGAGAGAGAGAGAATGGGCACGCCATGGCCTCCAGCCACTGCAAATGAACTCCAGATGCATGTGCTACCTTGCACATCTGGCTGGGTGGTGAAGACGACACACACTGTGCTCTTGTATGAGCCCGTGTTATCTGAACTATTTCTCAACTTCCTACCTTGGCATCTTGAGCACTGAGATTACAGCTATGTACCACGATGCCTGGCTCGATATTCTTTTTTTTTTTTTTTAAGAGAGAGCGAGACAGAGAGAGAAAGAGAAAATTGGCAAGCCAGGGCCTCAGCCGCTGAAATGGAATGTCTGGCGCCACCTAGTGGGCATGTACGACCTTGTGTTTGGCTCACCTTTGTGCGTCTGGCTCACAAGGGATCTGGAGAGTAGAACATGGGTCCTTAGCCTTTGTAGGCAAGCACCTTAACCACTAAACCATCTCTCCAACCCTCAAAATTCTTTCATAATTTATGGTCTCCTTAAAACAGCCAGATTTGAAATTACATGGTTGCAGCTATAAGGATTCTGATTAACACGTTGATGGATGTTGGAGAACAAAGGAAATCCCCACAAGAATGTCAGCATTGATATCTCTTTTTTATACAAAGACAAACCGATTTTGTAAACCTCATTGAAATGTGTAGTTATCTTTATTTCTTACATGAAATAATTTGACAAAAGCATTTGCCTCTTTTTTTTTTGAATATTTTTATCTTTTTTGAATTTTTATTTATTTATTTATTTGTGAATGACAGAGAGAGAAAGAGGCAGACAGATAGAGAATGGGTGTGCCAAGGCCTCTAGCCACTGCCAATGAACTCCAGATGTGCACGCCACCTTGTGCATCTGGCTTATGTGGGTCCTGGGGAATCGAGCCTTGAACCAGGGTCCTTAGGCTTCACAGGCGAGTGCTTAACCACTAAGCCATCTCTCCAGTCCTTGCCTCTTATATTGTAGATTAAGGAGATCTAAAATCAGATGTTTGGAAGTCCAAAGAGCAGCTGTAGTAGAAAACACAAGGGAGGGCTGGAGAGATGGATCAGTGGTTAGGGTGCTTGTCTGCAAAGCCTAACAACCTGCATTTGATTCCCCAGTACCCATGTAAAGCCAGATGCACAAGGTGGCCCACGCATCTGGAGTTCATTTGCAGTGGCTAGAGACCCTGGTGCATCCACTCTTTCTCTGCCTGTCTGCCTGCAAATAAATAAAAATATTTTTTTTTAAATAAAGAAAACATAAGGGAAATGAGGTGACTACATAAAATTATCCAAACCAAGGTGTTTTCTCCCAAAGAAGCTTTCTCCGGACTTTAAGAGGTAGAGGAAACTCCAACTCATTTGACCTGAAACAGGAAAATTGATGGTTGTCTTGTATTCATGTGGTACTTTCTGTGTATGTACATATTTTGAATGTGTGTGTGTGTGTGAGGGCACATGTGTGTCAGGTGTGCATGCATGTGTGTGTATGCATATGAAGACCAGAGGACAACCTTGGATGTTGTTCCTCAGGCACCATCTACCTTTTTGTTGTTGTTGTTTGTTTATTTATTTATTTACTTATTTGAGATTGACAGACAGAGGGAGAAAGAGGCAGACTGGGAGAGAGATTGAGAATGGGTGCGCCAGGGCCTCCAGACACAGCAAATGAACTCCAAACGTGTGCGCCCCCTTGTGGATCTGGCTAACATGCGTCCTGGGGAATCAAGCCTCGAACCGGGGTCCTTAGGCTTCACAGGCAAGCGCTTAACCATTAAGCCATCTCTCCAGCCCACCATCTACCTTTTTGAGACTGGAAGCTCACCCCTTACCTGGAGTTCACCAAGTAGGGTAGACTAGCTAGCCAGCAAGCCCCAAGCACTCTTCTGTTTCCACCTTCCCAGTGCTGGGATTATAAGCATGCAACACACGTTTGTTTTAATATTTATTTATTTATTTATTTATTTATAAGCAGAAAGAGATAGAAGAGAGAGAGAATGGGCATGGCCAGGGCCTCCAGCTGCTGTAAATGAAATCCAGATGCATGTGCCACTTTGTGTATCCAGCTTTACATGGGTACTGGGGAATCGAACTCGGGTTGTTAGGCTCTGTGGGAAAGCACCTTAACCACTGAGCAATCTCTCCAGCCCATCACATACTTTATTTTATTTATTTTAAGAAAAATTTATATTTATTTATTTGCAAGCAGAGAGAGATAGAAGAGAGACAGAGAGAATGGGCATGCCAGGATCTCCAGCCACTGCAAACGAACTCCAGATGCATGTACCACATTGTGCATTTGGCTTTATGTGGGTACTGGGGAATTGAACTCAGGTCATTAGGCTTTGCAGGCAAGTGCCTTAACTGCTGAGCCATCTCTCCAGCCCCACATTTTATTTTACTTTTATTTATTTTAAAAATATTTTTTTTATGTGTATTTGTTGTTTTTGAGGTAGGGTCTCACTCTAGCCCAGGCTGACCTGGAATTCACTATGTAGTCTCAGGGTAGCCTCGAACTCATGGTGATCCACCTACCTCTGCCTCCCATGTGCTAGGATTAAAGGCGTGTGCCACCATGCCCAGCTCGTAAAACAATTCTTAAGACTACCCATGGTCATTTATTTTAAATTAAGCTGTGAACTCAACTGAGGGGTCTCAGAAGAGACACATAAGCATATGTGCAAACTGTACTATTTATTTACATATTTATTTATTTATTTGGTTTTTTTGAGGTAGGGTCTCACTCTAGCCCAGGCTGACCTGGAATTCACTATGGAGTCTCAGGATGGTCTCAAACTCGTGGTGATTCTCCTACCTCTGCCTCCTGAATGCGGGGATTAAAGGCGTGTGCCACCACGCACGCCCAGCTTATTTATGAGAGAGGGAGGAAGAGCAGGAGGGAGAGAGGGCGCACCAGAGCCTCCAGCCAGTGCAAACAAACTCCAGACACATGTGCCACGTTGTGCATCTGGCTTTATCTGAGTACTGGGGAATTGAATCCTGGCTGTTAGGATTTGCAAACAAGTGCCTTTAACCACTGAGCCATCTCTCCAGCCCTGAAGCAGTGTTTCAAAGACACCATATAGACCTCTCAGACTGAGTAGTTTCTATCTAAATTGTCAGTTCATTTGTGAGTCTGCCACCTTGTACCTGCTTTGCATAATTAATACTGTAAACAATATTAATAATGGTTTTGATATTGGGCTTAGGAATGAAAATTTAATTTTAAATGTGTTCTGCAAATAATTTGATAGTTGGTTCTGTACATGTCATTTTTAATGTACTGATAATTGTGTTCCCAACAACTCCTCTGGCAATAAGCCACACTGTTTTCTTTATCTTCTTGGATTAGATAAAACCAAATATTTATCTTGTCTTTGGTTTGTACTTGCTATGACTTACTTTGCCAGCAAGGTGAATTTTAAAAATAAATAATAAATTCTGATGACCAGTGCTTTTCTCACCATATATGAAAAAAACGAGGGAGTAAAGGATAAATGCAAACTTCAGAATATAAAATGCCTGAGGCTATTTTGTTACAATTCTAGAAAATAGATAAGCACGTTAGTTTCCTAGGACTGCCACACACAACAGAAATATATGGTCTCACTGTTCTGGAAGCTAGAAATCTGGAGCCACTCTCCTCTGAAATCTGAAGGGAATTCCTTCCTCTCCCAGGTTTTGGTAGTTTCTCAGCAACCTTTGGCAATTCTCGGCTTGTAGATGCAACTCCATAATCACCAGTTTCCTCTCTTCACACAGCTTCTTCCTTAGAGGAACCCAGCTGTGATCCAGGGAGAATCTACCTCACTCCACTGTGGCTTCACGTGAACCAATTATACTGGCAATGGACTTATTTTCAAATAATGTTCTAGTCCATTGGGAAACACTGGTAGTTAAGGGTTTAAATATATTTTTAATACATATAATAAAAATATATAATAATATATAAATATATAATACATATATATTTAATATATATTTAAATACATATATATGCTTCAGGCCAATGAGAGACCCTGTGTCAAAGGAATGGACAGTGTTTCTGATGATACCACCTGAAGTTGTGCTCTGGCCTAACACACACACACACACACACACACACACACACACACACACACATGCTTGCACATGCATGCATTTAAAAATTTCAAAAATTAACAAAACATTTGTATAGTACAGTTCACTCCAACTGTGTATTTCTTTTTCAGAAGACAGTTTTTTTGTTTTATTGGTTGGCTGGTGTTTCGAGGTAGGGTCTCACTGTAACTCAGGCTGACCTGGAATTCACTATGTAGTCTCAGGGTGGCCTCGAACTCACAGTGATCCTCCTACCTCTGCCTCTGGAGTGCTGGGATTAATGGCGTGAGCCACCACACCCAGCCTAGAAGAAAGTTCTGATCTAGTAATCTGAAAGGCAAGTCTGTAACTCAACAAACTCCAAGGAAGAGGTGTGAGCATGTCCATGAAGTCATGTCCAGAGCAAAGGATGAAGCCCATGTAGCAACAACACAAACCATCATTCAAGTGGAAAGGCCATGTCTTCAAGTAACTTCATAGAAGAGACCATTGAAAAATAGGCATTCGGTTTTCCTCCTCTGTTTATGACCACGTCGTCACCTACAAACATGGTCCCTGTGCGTTTCCTGATCGACTGAATGCACTGAAGGGACTGTGTTCTTCCAGAATGCACTTGGGAAAACCCTAACTCTCACTGTGGTCGTAAGACCCATATTGGTGAGTTCATATGCTCTTGGTACAGCTAGCTCTCCTGCTCACCAAACCCAAGGCTGAAGAAAGGACAGGAAATGCTTGAGGAAATGTTGACTCTGCCCTGTTGTGACTCTTCGTGCAATACAAGTAGCTATAGCTAAGAACTTAATGAACAACATTCTGACAATTGAAATTACCTTACTTTTCCTCAAAGACATTGAACCTGTATTCTACAAAGAAGGGTGTTGACCTCTAGTTTAAAGTGTCTATCTAGGGATAGAGAGGTGGCTTAGTGGTTAAGAAGCTTGCCTGCAAAGCCAAAGGACCTTGGTTTGATTCCCCAGGACCCACGTAAGCCAGATGCACAAGGGGGCGCATGGATCTGGAGTTCGTTTACAGGGCTGGAGGCCCTGCCACGCCATTCTCTCTCTGTGTGTCTCTCTCTCTACCTGCCTATTTCTGTATCTATCTCTCTCTCTCAAATAAATAAATAAATAAAAATAAAATATAAAGGGTCTATCTAGCAACCAGTCGGTCTGTTTCTATGAGCATGCACAGAGGTTTCATGGTCTAGACCTCCACTGTCTCATATGATAATCACCAGTTACAATATGACTATTGAGCACTGGACCTGTGTCGAGTATAGATTTTAAAGAAATCTAACCAAGAGGATGCAAAATGCCTTGCTAATGGCTGGGTGTGGTCAATGGAGCCAGTCACCCCAGCACTCAAGAGACAGAGAAAGAATGGTGTGAGTTCCAGGTCAGCCTGGGTTACAGAATGGGTGCCTGTCTCAACAAATAAAAGTGCCTTGTTAATATTTTATAGTATTTATTACATAACGAGGCAATAATGTTTAGGATATTTGGTTAAATCAATACATTATTAAAATAAAATCCACGTGTTTCTTATTATTTTACAAAAATATTTTAAATCATATTTGTGGCTTGCATTATATTTCTGTTGGATAGCACTGATGTTTATATACTTCAAAGTGTCTCAATAAAGCTGATATGATTATGTATATGTTATCTTAAAACTATTTTTTTAATTTTACTTATCCATTCTGAGAAAGAAAGAGAGAGAGAGGCAGATAGAGAGAATGGGCACACCAGGGCATCTAACCACTGCAAACAAACTCCAGATGCATGCACCCACTTGTGGATCTAACTTATGTTGGTACAGGGAATCTAACCTGGGTCCTTAGGCTTCACAGGCAAACGTCTTATCCGCTAAGCCATTTCTCCAGCCCCTTAAAACTATATCCATTGATTTATATGTGTGCATGAGCATGTGGGATGCCACTGCAAATGTATCCTAGATGTTTGTAGTACTTTTTGCGTCTTGCTTTACATGGCTGCTGGGGAATTGAACCCAAGCCAGCAGGCTTTGTAAGCAAGCACCTTTAACCACTGAGCCGTCTCCCCAGCCCCATATGCACTATTTTTCATCTACACTCCACAAGTGCATATTTAAAAACTAATGTTCTGTTGAATCTAACAGATGTGCACCTCCGAAATGATAATCACAAAGTGTCTTCAGCTCTGATCTACAACAGTGGGCTTCTGATGTAGATTATACCAAGGCTTCCAATATATACAGCCTCTCCCTAATGGAGTGCTAACTATCAAATGATCATGTGACCTGCTTTGGTCAATGAAATCTAAGTGGCAATGACAAATCATGCCCTAAGAAGATGATTTAGTTAGTCATGGTGGAACTCAGGGAGGCCAAGCTAGAAGGATCACTGAGTTTATGGTCAGCCTGAGACTACATAGTAAATTCCAGGTCAGACTGGACTAGAGTGAGACAGTACCTGAAAAAAAAAGAAAAAGAAAAAGACCAGAAGATGCTTTAAAAGCCATCCTATGGACAGCCAACTCTATTTTTTCTGCATCACAAAACAACCTATTCCATACAGGGGCAGCTCTTTTCGTCTGGGTACTCAAATAATGACATCATAGAATAGATCCTTGCATACGTACAGACACATATGTATATGTTCTTTTAATCTCTCATAGCTGACTGATACATTTTCAAAAAGGCAAAGTTATGATATATACATATGCAATATTTATGATAATAAATTATTTTCTACTATATATAAACTACACATAGACCAAAGATCTGTGAGGGAGCTAGGAGAGCTGCCAAAACCAATTGAACAGAGAAATCAAAGGCTGCAATTTACATGGAATAAAAGATGGGCTGGGAAGGGGGCTGGGTGGTGCAAGGGGCCTGCTTGCAATGCCTGTGGCCAGGGGTCATTTCCCCAAGACCCATGTAGAGCCAGATGTGCAAAGGTTGGTCATGTTCGCAGCAGAAGGAATCCTCTCTTTCCCTCTCTCTCAAATAATACACGGAGTAAAAGAATATTCAAGTGAACTTAAGAATTGAAACAACAGGCTGCAAAGATTGCTTAGTGATTAAGGCGCTTGCCTGTGCAGCCTAAGAGCTTGTGTTCAAATCTCCATGTCCCATGGAAGCCAGACATACAATGTTGCAAGGTAAGGATGAGTTACCTTATTCTCAGCTACAATTTACAGAGCTCAAACATACCTTAGTTAGGACAAAGGCGCACACACATATGGGATCACATAGCCCCTGGAGTCTCCAGCTTTCCGTTGAAAGTCTGCTTATTTCCAAGTCTTAACTTTCCTTACAGCACCATTTTTGAAAAGTGGCACTAGACTTTACCAAGACTATGTTTAGACTTTGTTAAGACTTCATATCAAGCTCATTCTGCAGATGTTAGGGAATTTACTTTTCAGGCAGTCAATAGAAGCAGGGATGTCCTCACAGTGAGATGAGTGACTCAGCACTTAGCAATCATGAAGATACTCTGCCCAGGCATGGGATTATTAACCACGGACAGGACAGCAAAGAGCAAACTGATGACTTGATGGGGCAGCAGAATCCCCGTGGAAAATTGGGGTGAGCCAAATCATCAACAACTCTGGGATCAGTTCCTGCTACTGCAGCCAATTTTTAGTCGAAAGAGTAAAGGCCTGTTGGTAGCCAGCCTCTTCAGCTTGTGGCCTTCTGTTATGTCAAGATTCTCTTAGCTTCAACTACAATAAGCTGAGTAACACTTAGGAACTGACCCTAAGCATACGGAAACTCTTAGTAAGTGGAAGTTAATTGCAAGATATTGTAAAATACAAAACTATTTTGAAAAAAAAGCACCGGTTAAAGCAAAATTATTTTTAAAAGCACCAGGTAAAAACTCACAGGTACGGTAGAATTATATTGTTTTTGTTTTCTCTGGCATCCATCCCTTGTTTCATTTAACTTTTATTTATTTATTTATTTATTTATTTATTTATTTATTTATTTATTTATTTATTTATGAGAGAGAGAGAATGGGTATGCCAGGGCCTCCAGCCACTGCAAACAAACTCCAGACGCATGTGCCCCCTTGTGCATCTGGCTTACGTGGGTCTTGGGGAATCAAACCAAGGTTAGCCATCTCTCCAGCCCCGGTTTCTTTCTTTTTGCCTGCTTGCTTGCTCGCTTATTTGCTTGCTTTCTTGCTTGCTTGCCTGCTTGCTTTCTTTCTTTCTTTTGTTTGTTTAGAGCCATACCTTAGAGTTTCAAATGAAAATAATCCCCACACACTTCCTTCAGTGCGGGAATGACTGAAACCTTATTCTGTCCCTTTAGCCAAATGATTGGCTTAGGAATTTTTTAAATTTAAATTTAATTTAATTTTTATTTATTTATTTGAGAGAAGAAAGAAGCAGAGAGAGAGAGAGAGAGAGAGAGAGAGAGAGAGAGAGAGAGAGAGAGAGAGAATGGGTGAGCCAGGGCTTCCAGCCACTACAAACAAGCTCCAGATGCATGCACCTTCTTGTACATCTGGCTTATGCGGGCCCTGGGGAATCAAACTGAGGTCATTTTGGCTTTGCAGACAAGCGTCTTAACCACTAAACCATCTCTCCATCCCTGGCTTAGGAATTTTATGAAACAAAATTTTCTCCAGTGAGAATAAAGTTTGGGTTTTTTGTTTTTAGGTAGTATTTCACTCTAGCCCAGGCTGACCTGGAATTCACTATGTAGTCTCAGGATAGCCTTGAACTTACAGTGATCCTCCTACCTCTGCCTCCCGAGGGCTAGGATTAAAGGCATGCTCCACCACACCTGGCTGAAGTCTGGGTCATTATTAGAAAGAACTGGGCAAAGACTCTTTCTGTGAACTGTCTTGCTGAACTGGAGGTATATGGGCCAAAGTGGACAGAAACTCAAGGTGATGATGAGCCTTGATGGAAGCAGAAAGGAGTTTCCTTATTGTCATTTGGCCTTTCGAATCCAGACATGATTGAAGAAAAGATTATCTACCACTGGTTTTTGCAGAGCAGTCATATAATTTTTGTTCTTGAACTCAAGTCCTAGGACTAAAGGTATGTGCCACCATACCTGGCTCAAAGCACTCATATTAATTCGTCTTGGTTTGGCTTAATTTCTGTTATTGTAAATCTCTGTTACAGTAACCCCTCCTCACTTTCAGTGGTTGCCTAGAACTGCAAATAGTGCTGAATCCGATGTATACTGCATTTCCCCCATACATACATACCTATACTAAAGTTTAATTTATAAATCAGGCACAGTAAGAGTGACGATGATAAAACAGAACAGTTATGATATTATTCTGCTGTATACATTATATGAATAGGGTTTCTCAAGATACCATACTGTGGTCTGGGTTCATGGCTCATCAGTTAAGAGTGCTTGTCACTTAAGTATGAAATCCTCCTGGGTGGAGACCACCGAGTTCAACTCCCCAGAACCCAGGTAAAAAGCCAAAGTAGTCTCAATGCCCCAACGAAAAGACATAGATTTGCAGACTGGGTTAAAAAGCAGGATCCTACAATTTGTTGTCTCCAAGAAACTCACCTTTCTACAAAGGATAGACATTATCTTAGGGTGAAAGGTTGGAAGACGGTGTTTCAAGCAAATGGGCCTAGAAAACAAGCAGGGGTTGCTATCCTAATATCAGACAGGGTAGACTTTAGTCCGACGTTAGTCAAGAAAGATAAGGAAGGTCACTTTATATTGATTAAGGGCACACTCCAACAGGAGGACATTACAATCCTAAACATATATGCACCTAACATGGGGGCTCCCAAATTCGTCAAACAAACACTATTAGAACTAAGGTCACAGATAACATCAAACACAGTGGTGGTGGGTGACTTTAACACCCCACTCTCATCAATTGACAGGTCATCCAGGGAAAGAATAAACAGAGAGGCATCTGGACTAAATGAGGTCATAGAAGGAATGAACCTAACAGATATATACAGGACATTTCATCCAAAGGCTGCAGAATATACATTCTTTTCAGCAGCACATGGAACATTCTCTAAAATAGACCATATATTAGGACACAAAGCAAATCTTAACAAATTCAGGAAAATTGAAATAATTCCTTGCATTCTATCTGACCACAATGGAATTAAACTACAAATCAGTAGCAAGAAAGGCTATAGAGCATACACAAAATCATGAAAAGCCAAAGTAATCTGTAACCCCAGTCCTTGGGGTAGGGGTGGTGATCAGAGAGTCAATCACTGGGCCCATTGATAGGCAGCAGCAGCTCCAGGCTGAGTGACCCCATTTCAAGTAAACCACGAATGAGCAATAAGAGGACACGTGATGTGCCCCTCTGACTTCCTCATGCACATGCACAGGACACACACATCAGCACACAAAGGTGCATACACCACTCATCACGTGCATGCCCTGAACACAAACATGCAAAAAAACAATATATCGTATTGAAACATTATGGGAGATAATTTCCTTGGCAAGGCAGGCAGATGGGGGAAAAAGAGCCTTAGTAGGTGGCCATATGCTAACCCAAGATGGCAATGAGGATGACCCCATTTCCTCCTGGCCCAGATGAATTTTCCCACCAGCTGGCTGGCTTGGCAGGCTTTCTGGGACCTGCATAGTATGGGATGCATCATGATCCAGGTAGCACTTTTGTCTTCATTTAAGCTGACCAATCATGGATGCTGGGTGGGCTGTCTTCCCTCATTCAATGAAAGTCCAGTTCTGGGCTGGAGAAATGGCTGAGTGGTTAAGGCGCTTGCCTACAAAGCCTACGGGAACTCATGTTCGACTCTGTAAGTCCCATGTATGCCAGACACACAGTGAGGCAAGCACGCAGTGTGACACATGAGCACAAGGGGGCGCAGTTGTCTGGAGTTCGATTGCAGTGGCTGGAGGCCATGGTGCACCTCTTCTCTCTCTCTCCCCCACCACTTGCATTAAAAAAAAAAAAAAAAAAAGGTCAGGGGCTAGAGAGATGGCTTAGCAGTTAAGCGTTTGCTTGTGAAGCCTAAGGACCCTGGTTCCAGGCTCAATTCCTCAGGACCCACATTAGCCATATGCACAAGGGGCACACGCGTCTGGAGTTTGTTTGCAGCGGCTGGAGGCCCTGGTGTGCCCATTCTCTCTTTCTGTCTCTCTCTCTCTCTCTCTCTATCTCTCTATCTGCCGTTCTCTCTCTATCTGCCGTTCTCTCTCTGTCTGTCGCTCTTAAATAAATAAATAAATAGAAAAGAAAAAAATTTTTAAAAGGCCAGTCTGTTGGGTTTGCCTCAAAAATAGGAAAAGAAAAAGGAAGTCCAGTTCCCACTGGGACTTCGATTTTCCAGCTTCAGAATCCCTTCTCCCAGAGGAGGAGTCTATTCTCTCTGCTCTTTTCCCCTAACTTTGAAATAAACTGAATTCTTCTAAACCCTTTCCTACCTTTTAATTATTTAGTCAGCAGAGAAAATGAGCCCAACATCTCTAGATGTTATCAGTATTGGACTATACTTACACATCTAGCGTGATACACTACAAGGCCTCTGTAATGCATGGCTTAAGGTGAATGATGTAGACATGGTGACGCCGTGTTAGGTCACCACCGACCTTCTGCCCGTATAACGGAAGGAGGGTCCTCTGCTTCATTTTCAAAGCGGGAGGGCAGGAAGCTTCAACATGCTACCCAAAACGGGGCTTTTTTTTTTTTTTTTTTTTTTTTTGAGGTAGGATCTCACTCTAGCTCCGGTTGACCTGGAATTCACTATGTAGTCTCAGGGGGGACTCAAACTCATAGCAATCCTCCTGCCTCTGCCTCCCAAGTGCTGGGATTAAAGGCATGTGCCACCACGCCCAACTAAAACAGTGTGATTTAAAACACATGACTTATTGTTTCTGGATTTCCCTCCCTCTGTATTTCATTTATTTCCTTTTTCCTTCCTTTAAGATAGGATCTCATGTAGTCCAGGCTAGTCTCAAACTCACTATGTAAGTGCAGTTTTTGTTTTCTTTTTTTTAATTTTTTTAAAATTTTATTTATTTATTTATTTGAGAGTGACAGACACAGAGAGAAAGACAGATAGAGGGAGAGAGAGAATGGGCGCGCCAGGGCTTCCAGCCTCTGCAAACGAACTCCAGATGCGTGTGCCCCCTTGTGCATCTGGCTAACGTGGGACCTGGGGAACCGAGCCTCCAACCGGGGTCCTTAGGCTTCACAGGCAAGCGCTTAACTGCTAAGCCATCTCTTTAGCCCAAGTTTTTGTTTTCTTTACAGCAAGAAAAATTTTATTTACATCTGTTTACAGTGTTTTAAATAAGCATACACTTGTGGCTTGTATTACATGTCCCTTTTTAAGAACTTGCTGTTTGAGAAAGCTTAGTACCTTCATGTTACATTAATATTGGTGCAGCCAAGGTGTGTGTGTGACATGGCCTGCTTCTAGAAGTACAAATGTTAGCTTGGCATGAAAATAGCTCACTGATAAAATAGAAACTTCGGGTACTTTGTTTTGGTTCATTCTTGCTGCTGTACTGGTAGAATACTGAAATACAGAAGATGGCTATGCTCCAGAAAAGACGACGGTGACTGCGCGTCACATGTTGCTGTAGTCACTGTGAGCAAGGGTATCTTCATTTTGTGATGGTTGGCTCTTTCCTTTGCAGCCAAACAGGCAAGAAGTGAATGGCGAAGTGTCGAATGCTTATCCAGGAGAACCAACAGCTCGGAAGGCAGCTGTCACGGGGCCGCATTGCACAGCTTGAAGCAGAGCTGGCTTTGCAGAAGAACTACAGTGAGGAGCTCAAAAGCGGCCAGGATGGCAAGGGCTTTTGGTGTTCTCTTGTTAGCTTAGCTTTGTTCTGGCTTCAAAAACAAACCTCAGTGGCTGGCTGCGCCGAGCTGAGAGCGGAGCGGGACGCGGTGGCGGCAGGATGAACGCACCTCGGACCCCGTGGTCACCGCGGACCGCCGGAGGTGAGTGTCGCGCGATGCCGGCGCGGGGTCCGGCGACCTCTCCCTCGGCAAGCTGTCCCCGTGGGGACGCAGCTCAGAGCTGGGGACCCCCGCGGCCCCGCGCCTCCAGCCTCGTTAAGTGCAGTTTTTTACTGTAATCCTGATCCCCTTGCCGCCACCTCCCAGGTGCTGGGATGACACGTGCACCCCCACCCCCAGTTTGAAGTTGTCAATTTTCTCTTTCCCCACAATGGTTGACTGCAGGAACTTGAAGCCGCAGAGAGTGAAACGTCAGATAAGGGAAGATGTAGAGAGCCACAACCGGGAGACCCCATTGACACAGGCACAGCCATGTCTCCCTCCAGTTGAACTGCAGAGCCCGGAGTGGACACAGCCCCTCCTTAAGTTTTCCTCTTGGACTGTTTGTATGGGCTTAACCTTCTTCAAAAGACAGTAGTGTAAAAAAAAAAAGTTGGGCTGGAGAGATGGCTTAGTGGTTAAGCACTTGCCTGTGAAGCCTAAGGGCCTCGGTTCGATTCCCCAGGACTCACGTTAGCCAGATGCACAAGGGGGCGAGTGCATCTGGAGTTGGTTTGCAGTGGCTAGAAACCCTAGCATGCCCATTCTTCCTTCCTCCCTTCCTCCCTCCCTCCCTCCCCCCCTCCTTCTTTCTCTCTCTGTCACTCTCAAATAAATAAACAAAAATATTTTTAAAAATTTTTTAAAAATTAAAAAAAAAATAAAAGTTTTCAGCTGGCCTTGTCTCCCATTCCTACGCTTTTTCTGTATTTGATAAAAGAAAGTTGTTGTCAAAGTTTTTCTGAGTGTGTATAAAATAAACCAGAGCTGGTTAGGCGCGGCTGCAGTGTCTCCATCAGAGCCTGCAGACCACCCGGTCCCAGCTTCCACTCTATTCTTTGTGTCTGTGTGTCTGTCTTTCGCCCCAATAGGTCAAAGCCACGCTTGTTGGGGCAGGAAGACTTCATGCGGTCAGGACAGTTGTAAGACAATGAGATCTGTTTGAAAGGTTATCTCACTGCACCCCCCCCCCAATCTCTTAGCAGAACAGTGATTTAGGAGAGCAGTTTCAACTTCTGCTGTTGACTTTCCTACTGGCCCTAAATTGCCTGAAATAGTCACTGAATAACATGAGCACTTACAGTTTTGTTTGAAGTGGAGGAATGACATGAAAACAGGGAAGACACACACTATTTTTGGGAGTGTCGGGTTCTAGGAGGGGACAACAAAAGAAGAAAAACTAGCTGCTCCTAAAAGCGAGCAGGCTGGGGTGACACTTCAGCACAAGTGTGCTGCATTTTTTCCCCATCTTTATCTGTTCAAAATAAATGATTTCTTCTTAAAAATCTTCTAGAACCGTCATTTTAAGCCCGTACCTGAGGTCCTTTAGCGTCTATATTGAGCAGATCTGAGAATGCAGACAGAGCAGTGCGACATCAAACTAACCCATTTACTTGATTCATGAAATGAAGTTGATTCCTTCAGCAAAATTAAGTGAACCTATTAAAATGAGTCGTGTGGGTGTGTGGGTGTGTGGTATGTGTTGGTGATGTGAGGTGTATGTAAGTGCATAGGTAAATGCTGTGCCCTGTACCTGTATATGTGGAGGCCAAAGGAGAATGTGGGGTGTCCTTCTCTTAGCACTTATTTGCATATTTCTTTCCTTGAGAAGGGGTCTTTTCCTCAACCTGTAGCTGCTATCTGCCAGTGATTCTCAGGTCTCTGCCCTCCCATGGACTTGGGTTACATAAGATACCAGAGGGCTGGAGAGATGGCGTAACGGTTAAGCGCTTGCCTGTGAAGCCTAAGGACCCCGGTTCGAGGCTCGGTTCCCCAGGTCCCATGTTAGCCAGATGCACAAGGGGGCACATGCGTCTGGAGTACATTTGCAAAGGCTGGAAGCCCTGGCGCGCCCATTCTCTCTCTCTCCCTCTACCTGTCTTTCTCTCTGTGTCTGTCACTCTCAAATAAATAAATAAAGTTAAAAAAAAAGATACCAGAGGCCACCCCTGGATTTTTTTGTAGGTTCTAGGGAGTCTTGGTGGTCTCCAGCCTGAGAGAACCTTGTGCTTAAGCAGCAAGTGCTCTCCACTGAGTCATCATCCCAGCCCTGACACGAGTTTTAACAGAGAAGTGTCATATTTCATAAGGAAACTGTGAACCATTTGGAGTGTGAGCTGGCTTGTGCCCCTTCTTGTTGATCTTGGTGCAGCTTTTCCCACAGCCACGGTGCTATCCTCAGCTTCACGCTGCTGGGATGAACATACACACCAGACACAACTGTGTGGGAGGAAGAGATTTATTCCAAGCTTACAGATCCAGGGGAAGTTCCATGAAATGGTGGAGGAAGCTGGTTCCCTTCCATAAATCCAAGCAGAGAGACACCGCAGAACAGCCAGCAACACCGGCAAGCGCAGCCGGAGCGCAGAGCCGCCCTGCGTAGCTTCGCGCTGGAATTCAGATCTGCCAGTGACTCGTCCCCCTGTGGCAGGAGTCTTCCGGCTAGGGGTTGAAGCTTCACACTCAATTTTGACAAAACACCTGAGCCTACGGGAGAACATACACTCAAACTACCACACATGGCCTGGGTGGTTTCTGGCTCAGCTTAGAGGTGAAGGTCACAGGACAGAGCGTTCCTCTAATTTCCCCATATTTATGTAGTAGTTTTACTCATTTATGAAAAAGAAAGAGAAAAAATATCAACTCATATAATGAATTCAAAAGCATAATTTAAAAAATAAATACCTTAAAACTTCAACAAATCAATCATAATGGAAGAATAAACAGAAGGCAGCTCAATAGAAACTGAGGCAACAGGGATGGAGAGATGGCTTAGATATTAAAGCACTTGCCTACAAAGCCTAAGTACCCAGGTTCAATACCCCAGTCCCCACATAAGCCAGATGCACAAGGTGGCATATGCATCTGGAGTTTATCTGAAGGGGCTAGAAGCCCTGGCATGCCCATTTTCCCTCTCTGTCTCTCTCTCTCTCCATGTCTCAAAATAAAATAGAATAAAATTTAGAAAGAGGCAACAAAAAAGAAAACCCAAATGAGTGATTACATTCTGAAAGGACATCCCACTTCAGGCAAATGGAACCAATGATGGCATACCACTTATATGCATACAATTGTTGCTGTGCTGTGGATGTGGGTTGTCCCCAAGGGGTCAGGTGTCAGCATTAATAAGTAGACTTTAAAATCAGAGGCTAGGTCACTTGGGGGTGCTGCTCTCAGAAGGGAGCAATACTGGTCTTGCAGAGTGACTTAACTCTCTAGAGTAGGTTGGTGTAAAAACAAGACCACCCAGTATATTTGGACATGGCTGGCCCCTTCTCATTTCTCTGTCCTGCTGTGATACAGTACAAATAGCCCTCACCAGAGCCCAACTTGGACTTGCAGCCTCCAAAAACATAACATTAATCTGAACTCAAAAAACTTGTTCTTGGGCTGGAGAGATGGCTTAGCGGTTAAGCGCTTGCCTGTGAAGCCTAAGGACCCCGGTTCGAGGCTCAGTTCCCCAGGTCCCACGTTAGCCAGATGCACAAGGGGGCGCACGCGTCTGGAGTTCGTTTGCAGAGGCTGGAAGCCCTGGCGCGCCCATTCTCTCTCTCTCTCCCTCTATCTGTCTTTCTCTCTATGTCTGTTGCTCTCAAATAAATAAAAAAAATAAATAAAAAAAACTTGTTCTTCATAAAGTATCCAGCTTCAGGCATTTTGTTATAGAAACAGAAAATGGGCTAACATAATTGATACAAACCAAACATAGCAAATGTTGGCAGGGACTAGAATAATTTTTATATGTAAGAACAGTTTTTCGGGGAGTAAGTTTGCAGTTACTTTAATATGAAAATTTATAGATTCCCTGTAACCTATGTATTCCATTTGTGCTTACTTTAAACTGTCATGAATAGCTGTTCATTGTAGAATTGATTTTATTTTTATTTATTTGAGAGAGATACAGAGGCAGATATATAGAGAGAAAACAAAAATGACTGTGCTAAGTCCTTCAGCTGCTGCAAACAAACTCCAGATGCATGCACCACATTGTGCATCTGGCTGTGGGTCCTGGGAAATCAAACCTGGAACCTGGGTCCTTTGGCTTTGCAGGCAAACGCCTTAGCCTCTAAGCTATCTCTCCAGCCCTAGAATTGACTTTAAAGGTGAAAAACTAAGTGTTCATAATTAAAGTAATGAGCAAGAGTTTGGAATGGTAGCATACACACCTTTCTGTAATTCTAATTCCAGCACTTGGGAGGTTGAGGCAGGAGGATCAGGAGTTCAAGGTCATCCTTACATAACAAGTTTGAGTCCAGCATGGGCTACATGAGATCCTGCCTCAAAAAAAAAATCTCTGAAGTGACAGCTTGGAAGTATATCAATACTGTGACCCCCATCAACGTTTCACTGATACGTGCAATATTCACTTATGAGTCTTGGGTGTTATGAGTAACATTATTTTTTGACTGATTTTAATATACTTTTTAAAATTTTTTTTGTTTTTATTTTTTAATTTTTATTAATTTTATTAATATTTTCCATGATTACAAAATATATCGCATGGATGATTTTAATATACTTTTTATTTATTTATGAGAGAGAGAGAGACAGAGAGGAGGAGGAAATGAGGGAGGGAAGAGAGAATGGACACACCAAGGTCTCCAGCTATTGCAAACAAACTCCAGACACATATGCTTATACATCGAACTCGGGTCCTTAGGCTTTGCAGGCAAGCATTTTAACAGCTGAGCCATCTCACCAGCCCTTTTAAATTGAGGGGGGAACGGGGAGGGGGAGGGGTGACAGAGGGAGGGAGAGAGGAGAGTGGAAAAGCGATATTTTTAAAACTACATTTCCCGTCATGCCTTGGAACACACCCTCCACATTCCCGCCTTGTCCCCCCGGAAGTGAAAGGACCATTTCCGGCTCGTCCTTACCGGCTGAGGGCGGTGCTGCTCGGCCCTTTAGGGCCTCGGTCCGTAGCTCCGCTTTCACTTCGTTTTTTCTGGAAGAGCCGCTTGGATCCCGGCGGTACCGGACAGGTAGGAACATCACGGCTGTGCAGACGCCTCAGGGCCCCGCGGGCTGCGACACCCCGTTTCTCGGGGTTCCGGCTTGGGCGCTGCGGGACGGGAGGGTGAGGGGCACGGGGGTCTGGGGGAAGCCGGTTACCCCGCGTGGTGGACCCGGGGCACTGACGCTCTGCCCTCCCTTCTTCCTCGGCGATTGCAGCCTTCCGGGCGCGCGCGCGCGCGGCTCTCCCATGGCAGACACGACCCCGAACGGCCCCCAAGGGGCGGGCGCCGTGGTAAGTGACGGGCCCGAGTGGGGAAGGAGCCGGAAGTGCAGTGTGGCGGTGGGGTGGGGTGGGAGGGGGTGGGGGGGGGTCTCGAGGCTTTCCCGACGCGCGGGGCTGCGGCGCGGCGCGGGCGTGGGAGTCGGGGTGTACGGTGGGTGGGTCGGGGGCCGGGGAGAGACTGCGAGCCTCGACGTTTGTTTGGAAAACACCGGGCGGCCGTGGAGCAGGTGGCCGTCTCCTGGCCGCTGGGGAGACCTTGTCCCTCCTCCCACGCCGCGGGCCCCCGGCCGTCCCGGGCCCCCCTGGCTGCAGGACGCCCGAGGTCGCGGCGCCCGCGCGGGCTGCGCTCGCACCTTTGCACCCATTCGAAGCCACCTGAAGAATGACGCAAAAGCCGGGTTGCCTGCGCTTTGTCCTTCCCTGGGAGAAATGCTGCGAGATACGGATCTGCAGCTTTCTTGTTAGTTTGTGCCCGCAGCGTCATTGCCCTCTGGTCCTTAAAACTCTGAATTTGTCAATTGAGTTAGTTTTCTCTTTCTTTCTTTCTTTCTTTTTTTTAAGAAGCTGTTGCGACACCCCTGCATACACTTTGACTTGGCTGGCCCGTTTCAAAGTATTGCTAACGGCACGTGACTACAAGTTCACCTACTGATTTGTGAATATGTAGTTGATGTTCCAGTTTCCTTAATTGCCAGTTGCTGATTCCTCCTCCTGCTCGTGGGGAAGAAAGATCCTAGTCTACGTTTGCTAATCATATCACTTTATTAAACTCTTCTTTTAATCAGTGAAAGTTCCACTACTCTTGTCCCTCACAAAATGCTGATAGTTTTGGAGCACTAGACCCGCTGTTTGGCAGAATGCTCCTGAAACTGGAGTCACTGTGCTGCGTCCCCCTCAGTGCATGAAAAGCATTTCGTGGTGTTGTGTTGTTCCGTGCTGTCCTTGTGGAATTTAAGTTGTTTTTTTTTAATTGTTTTATTATTTATTTATTTGAGAGAACAGAGAGAGGGAGAGAGAGGCAGAGAGAGAGAGAGAAAGAGAGAACAGGTGCACCAGGGCTTCCAGCCTCTGCAAAGGAACTCCAGACGCGTGCGCCCCCTTGTGCATCTGGCTAACGTGGGACCTGGGGAACCGAGCCTCGAACCGGGGTCCTTAGGCTTCACAGGCAAGCACTTAACTGCTAAGCCATCTCTCCAGCCCTTAAGTTTGTTTTTTTAAGGCGGTGTCAAACGATTCTCCATTGTGATTAAAAGGGGTTTTGTGGCCCTGATATTTTGAGACTGTAAATAACTTGTTCCTCATATCTTTAATCCAAAGATCTACAGGCTTTATTATTATTATTATTATTATTATTATTATTATTATTATTTGCCAGAACTATCTATTACTGTTACGGTGGTTGAACAGTTAACTCTTAAAAATGTGAACCAATATATTCCTTTTCAGCTTTTTTTATTATGTAATGGTTTGTAGCAGATTAAACACGCCACAAAGAGAATGATCTAGCATTAAATTTCAAATGATGGTGCAGAGTTTGAGTATTTGTAGGAAAAAGCAGTATGGTAATCTAGATCCACTTCTGCTAATCACTTAAATTTAGGCAATCACAACATGATAGAAGAGCATAGACAGAATCAGCTAGAAGCATATTATTTATTTCTGAAATTACTAGTGTGTGATTTTAAAAGTGTGCAATAAAATGCCCTTTGAATTTTAAAGGGCCTTTTATGCAACCTTTTTCCCACAAATTTTCTCCAAAGATGATGGAATGAAATTGCCTAAAAGTAGTGTTTTAGACGTTTCGGTAGATCCACTATGAGTTTTGGAACCAGCTTACTGGAAGCACCAACATCTTTCATTTTCTTTTTTAAAGAAAATACCAGAACACCTCACATTTAGTTAGGGTAAGTGTTACTGGTGAAGTGTTTTTGTGCATCCACATATATTTTCATGGGTTCTGATGTTATCATTTTTTAATATTATGGTTGGAAAGTATAAAAGCCTCTTTAGAATTTGAATGTAAGGTACATGGTATTGATAAAACAAGAGTTTAGAATTTTGCTTTTGTGGTAAGATTAAAATAAAGCAAAGACAGTAAGAAGCAATGAAGAAGATGGTGTGGAGAAGTTTAGGGCTGCTGATGCCAGAGTCAGCCTTGCCCAGCGTCTTCAGGAGATGCAGTCAATAATCAGGAAGCAGGCACCATTTTAATACTTGACAGGCATATTTTGGGCACCTCACCTATGCCCATCCCTTGTGTACAAACATAAGCAGATTGTCCATGGATAATGAGTTCAGCAGTAAGTACTACATGGTTTTGCTTTCCGTCTTTAAGGGATTGTTTAATCCAGACTGGGTTTATGTGATAACTTTTTTCTTTTTAAACATATTTTTTTATTTATTTACTTAATTGAGAGAGAGATTGAGATGTGGAGAGAAGCAGACAGAAAAAGAGAGTATGGGCAAACCAGGGCTTCCTGTCACTGTAAATGAACTCCAGATCCATGCACCACTTCAGGCATCAGGCTTTATGTGGGTACTGGGGAATTGAACCCGGGCTATCAAGCTTTGCAAGCAAGTAATTTTAACCACTAAGCCATCTATCTCTAGCCTCCAGAGATTTTTCTAAGACTAGACATTATTGTTCTCTTGAGTGCAATTATTTATTTAATGTTCTTTTAAATAGATGAAGCCAGGATTACAAATGTTGAAAGAGCACAGATAATCTTAGTTGAATATGTATACCGATTTTTTTCCAATTAGTTCCTTGTTTTGAAATGTTGACTAGCGTATTTATACATAAGTACTTCCAGTGCCTTCCATATCAAAACTGTATGTGGTGTGTTTAGAATTAACATTGAACATAGGTGTGTTTAGAATTAACATTGAACATAGAAACAGAAAAAAAGACTTTTCACTTCATCTGAGAAACAGGTGCTACAGGTGGTTAAAATATTTTGACTAGGGATAAAACTGCATACTCAGTCTATGACATACTTCACAGGCTCCATTTACTGTACAATTTTTCTTTTTAAATCCAGCAATTCATGATGACCAATAAGTTGGACACAGCAATGTGGCTTTCTCGCTTGTTCACAGTATACTGCTCTGCCTTGTTTGTTCTGCCTCTTCTCGGGTATGTATCATATACACATGCACGTCTATTTCTGATCCTCCTAGTTCAGTCTGCAGAGGACATAGAACTGAAACACAAACCCAATTTAAATCTACAGTCATCTAGTAATACTTATTGGAGGGATGTTTTGTATCTTGTGATTTTTTTTTTTTTAATAACTAAGCACGTTGAAACATTGAAAATGTGAGGAAAAACGGATGTGCGGGGATGAAATAAGTTCATGGTTTTCGCATTTGCCTTTTAAATTTGACAGAAAGAAACACTGCTTTGTAAAAGTCAGTTTATACATAATATATGTGAGTGATGTTTCCAAAATAGTAGATTCAAGGTAATTTTTTTTTCTATTGACCATTAAATGATTTAGATAGTGTGTAATCATGATGCAATTCACAAAGGAGGAAGAGACGTGATAGTTGGTAGTTGCTTATGTCTCATGATAACTTCTCCTCTGGTAATTTGCAGGTTGCACGAAGCAGCAAGCTTTTACCAGCGTGCTTTGCTGGCAAATGCTCTTACCAGTGCTCTGAGGCTGCATCAGAGATTACCGCACTTCCAGTTGAGCCGGGCATTCCTGGCCCAGGCGCTGTTAGAAGACAGCTGCCACTACCTGTTGTACTCGCTCATCTTTGTCAATTCCTACCCTGTGACAAGTATCCTTTGTCGCTTAAAATTATTCATGCGTGCGTGCGGAGGTCAAAGGACAACCTCAGACTGTTGGTCCTCACCCTGTTTACGAGAAAGTCTGTCTTATTTGCCACTGGAAAGGCCAGACTGGCCTGTGAGCTCTGAATTCTCCTGACTCTGCCGTCCACTGCTGTAGATGACTGGGACTACAGGCGTGTGTGCCCATGGTGAATGTCTTCAAGTGGATCCAAACTCTAGTCAGCAGGCTTTCAAGGCAAATACCTTTAACCACTGAGTCAGTTCCCTAGTCCCTCTTTTTGGCAGTGAAATTACCAACTAAACATGTAGGAGCCGCCTTTATTTTTTCCTGTTGGAAAGATTCACTCGTGAGGACATTGCATGCAGCTTGGGTTTGTTTTGATTTTTAGCCATTTGTATGAAGGTTGCTTAGTATAAGAATTTCTGACTAAGATTTTAAGCTAAACTGTGAAGAGTTTGGGGAATGAAACTGTCTCCTAGTGTTCTTGCCTCTTGTAAGCCTAGCAGATACTTACCAAGATTCACATTCAAAGCACAGGCTTATGCAGGACTTTAATATTTACATTTTTCCTTTTTTTAGTTCCTATTATCTTGGAGAAAGTATGCAAATGTCTTGCTTTAAAAAAAAAATTCCTAGCTCTTTCCTAGCTTCCAGTGAGCTAGAAACAAATGGAAATCCAGAAACAGCTTAATAAAAAGAAAAGTTAGGTATTATAGTAACAGGTAAAGGTGGCTCAAAATAATAATTACCTGAGTGTTTGGGCCTTTGTTTTTATGGTGGTGTGTTGGCCTTGCTATCAGTGGGCTAAAATTGTAGGCTTTTCACCCCTTATCTTTTCTAAATAGTGACATTGAGCTGGGTATGTGATCCCAGCACTTGGGAGGTGGCCAGTTGGTGTGGGGAGAGAAGATCAGTTGTTCAAGGCCATCCTTAGCTGCAGTTTGAAGCTAAACTGAGCCTATCTCAAATAAAAGGAATGACTGACTTTGAAAATTAAGGTTATGAATCTCTTATTAAAGATTTTTGTAGTGTAGAAAGTTAAAGAGATGACATGCTCATTAAAAATCCCTTTGTTCAAGCCAGGCATGGGAAGATCGCCTTGAGTTCGAGGTTACCCTGAGACTACATAGTGAATTCCAGGTCAACCTAGGCCAGAGCGAGACTCTGCCTTAAAAAAAAAAAAAAGAAAGAAAAGATCCTTTTGCCTCTACATGGAGTCACTTGACAGAGGATGAAATATGGCCCAGGGAAAAGAGGTGTGTGACTGACCCAGGACTGGAACCCAGATATCTTGACTCCTAGTTGAAGGTATTTAAGTTGCAGCAGAGTTTCACAGTGGCCTTAAAAAGGAGAGGATACGAGCTTTCATCAGCTTCAAATGAGTCCGATTAATTCACAGCCTTTAAACCCATTGTGAAGCCAGACACGGCAGTGCATGCCTGTGGTCCCAGTGTCTAGGAGGCTAAGGACGGAGGATTGAGAGTTGCAGGGCTACAGAGTGAGACCCTGTCTCGAACAAAAACAAAACTATCTGTGTGGGGGTGGGGGTTATGAGCTCTACTTAAGAAATTGGCATTTTAATTCTTAAGCATGCCTGGAAAGAATTGGTTAGGATATTAGTTTGCAGAACTCGATTTTTTTTAAATGAGAGAGAGAATTGCCATGCCAGGGTCTCCATCTGTTGTAGTCAAAACTCCAGACACATGTGCCACCTTGTACACATGTGCAACCTTGCACACTTGTATCACCTGTATATCTGGCTCGCGGAACCTGAAGAATTGAACATAGGTTCTTAGGCTGTGCAGGTAAGCACCATAACCACTGAACCATCTCTCTAGCCCAGGTGCTGATGTGTTTAGGGATAGGTTTTTTTTTTTGGCACTCATGACTGGCAGCCTGTCATTTCATGGAAATACTTGGTAACTTATTTTGTTATCAATCTGACAGAATTTGGGGTAGAGAATGGGACTTTTTGAGTAATTTCTATATTTCAAAAGTCAAATGAAAATTGTTTATATTTCTGTAACATAAAGCCAAACCATTGGACTTAATAAGAGAATTATTTGTGTATATTTATAATTAAGCTGATGAGACATTCAAAGGATCATATTCAAGCTTTTGAGGAGGCCTAGATTCAATTTTAATTTAACAAATGTTTGCAATGCTTTATTAACTAATAGAAATAAAAACTTGACTTTTCATAAAAAGAATGGTGAGTTGGGGGTGGGGAGATGGTTCAGTGATTGGAGACCTTTGCTTTCAAAACCTGCTAGCCTGGGTTCATTAAAAATATATTTTTAGGGCTGGAGAGATGGCTTAGCAGTTAAATGCTTGTCTGTGAAGCCTAAGGACCCTGGTTCGAGGCTTGTTTCCCCAGGACCCATGTTAGCCAGATTCACAAGGGGGTGCATGTGTCTGGAGTTTGTTTGCAGTGGCTGGAGACCCTGGCACACCCATTTTCTCTGTCTGCCTCTTTCTGTGTCTGTTGCTGTCAAATAAATTTTTAAAAAGATACTATAAAAACATATTTTTAGGGGAGTGGAGAGATGGCTTAGTGGTTAAGCACTTGTCTGTGAAGCCTAAGGACTCTGGTTCGAGGCTGCATTCTCCAGGACCCACATTAGCCAGCTGCACAAGGGGGTGCACGTGTCTGGAGTTTGTTTACAGTGGCTGGAAGCCCTGGCACACCCATTCTCTCTCTCTCTCTCTCTCTCTGTATCTGCCTCTTTCTCTCTCTCTTACTCTCAAATAAAGAAATAAAAATGAACTAAAAAAATATTTTTAGGGCTGGAGGGATGGCTTAGTGGATAAGGCACATGCTTGCAAAACCAAAGAACCCAGGTTCAATTCCCAAGGACCCATGTAAGCTAGATGCACAAAGTGGTGCATGCGTCTGAAGTTCGTTTGCAGCAGCTGAAGGCCCTGGATCACCCATTCTCTCTATCTCTCTCTTGAATAAATAAATAAGAATTATATATATATATATATTTTTATTTTTTTAATGATGAGTTTAGAAAGTGAGATGGTTTACTTTTTTGTTGACGGTTTACTTTTTTGGTTTTTTTGAGGCAAATTTTGCTCTCACCCAGGCTGACCTGGAATTCACTGTGTCATCTCAGGGTGGCCTCATGTAATGACAAAAAAAGACTAACACTCATTTTCAGCATTGCTTCAGACAGTGTATATTTGGACATGATACGTGGGTTTTTTGCAGTGTTTTCCTTAGCTGTTTCTCCAGTGAGCATTTTCCCTGTCCTCTTGTTCTCCTTGCTTCACGCTGCCACATACACAAAGAAAGTCCTTGACGTAAGTAAAACTGCCTCCTTCCACTTTCAGACTGTACAAGGTTGGTGTGACTTTGAGTTCCGTGATACCTGTCACCAAAAGTACTTGGATTCTGTGCTAGCTTTTCTAGTGGTTTGAAAACTTGAGGTTTATGTTGTTATAAAGTGTCACAAAACTACATTTTGTAGAGAAGAGATCATGGTTAAAAATTCCCTCTGGTTCCTAGATTCTCTAAAGTTTGAAATGTGTGTGTGTGTGTTTGCGCACGCGCGTGCATGTGTGACACACTTTTAAAAAGTTGCTATCTTTGAAGTGTGGTGGGTTGGCAGAGATCTGCTCTTTTGTCAGCACATCATTCTAACATTACATAGATGCAGCGTATTCTGTGGTGGTGGTAAGAACTCCCTGAAAGAAAGGGTTCTGTAGGAGGAGGATGGGGGAGGGGGGGACAAAGATAATAGGGAGGGTATTATGATCAAAATACTTTTGTGTGTGTGTGTAAACTGTCGATAAAAAAGGCTGTAAATTTTTTTTTTTCTGGTTTGTAATTAAGCAAGTGTGCCATGTGGATGCAGTGCATATGCGTTCAGATTTGAATTAAAATGCCAAATTTATGTCATTATTGATTGACATCTGACTTTCTTTTTTTTAAATTTTTTAAATTTTTATTAGCATTTTGCATGATTATAAAAAAAAAAAATCCCATGGTAATTCCCTCCCTCCCCACCCCCCACACTTTCCCCTTTGAAATTCCATTCTCCATCATATTGCCTCCCCATCACAATCATTGTACTTACATATATACAATATCAACCTATTAAGTGCCCTCCTCCCTTCCTTTCTCTTCCCTTTATGTCTCCTTTTTAACTTACTGGCCTCTGCTACTAAGTATTTTCATTCTCACGCAGAAGCCCAATCATCTGTTCGCTTTCTTTTCTTAATGATGATTTTTAATATGTGTTTTGGTCATATTTATCCCTCTTTGCCCTCTCTGTCCTCCTTCCTCTGACTCCCTTCCACCCAACTAGTCCCTCTTCTGGTTTGATGTCTTTTTTGTTTGATTGTTTTTTTTTTTTTTTTTTCCTCTGAGGGAGGGTCTCGTTGTAGCCCAGGCTGACCTGAAATTCACTATATAGTCTCAGGGTGGCCTCAAACTCAACAGCAATCCTTCTACATTTGCTAGGATTAAAGGTGTGTGCCACCACCTCCAAATTACTTTGATGTCTTTTTTTTTTTTTTCAACTAAAGCCTATTCATTTTATTTACTTATTTATGAGAGAAAGAGAGGATGGGTATGCCAGCGCCTCCAGCCACTGCAAACATACTCCATATGCATGTGCCACTTTGTGCATCTGGCTTACATGAATACTGGGGAATCGAACCTAGGTCCTTAGGCTTCACAGACAAATGCTTTAACCATTGAGCCATCTATCCCTCCAGCCTGATGTCTTTATTTATTTATTTTTTAATTTAATTTATTAGTTTTCTTTTCAGCAAATACAGGCAGTTTGGTACCATTGTTTAGGCTCATCCATGATCTACCCTCTCCCAATGGACCCTCCTTGTTGATGTAAATGGGTCCTGCATTGTGGAGTTAGTCCACAGTTATTGGTATGCTAAATGTCTCTGCATATCATGATTCAACATGTGACTCTGACATGCTTTCCACCCCCTCTTCTGCAAAATTTCCCTGAGCCATGTTGGTTTCATTTTTGGTCTGCTTCAGTGCTGAGGTGTTGGGGGCCTCTGAGGCTCTGGCTCTCTGATTTGGTAGGAGTTGATTGTTTATTTATTTTTGGTGGCCCCGAGTTTAATCAGGGTTGTCTGCATGTGCATGTGTGGGAGAGCTCGTTGGCTACAGCGCTGAATGAAATGTCTCTCCCACCCAAGCAGCCACCAACCGCCAGTAACTCTTCTGGGTGAGATGGAGGCCTAGAGCACTTCTGCACCATCCATGGTGAAGTGTTGACGGGCCTGATCTTGTGCGATAACTGAGGCCGTGAACACTACGGCCACGTCATCTCTGAAAGGCAGTGTTTCACAGCACTCCTCCCCTTCCTCTAGCTCTTAACATTTACATTCACGTCCCAGTCCCAGCTTCCGCTGTCCCTGAGCCTTGGAGGGTTAGTGGACAGGGTGATGGAGGGCCTCATTTAATGCATAGCACACAATAGCCACTAACTGTCAGCACTTTGGTGAGTTTTGAATCTCCCCAGGAGTTACCACCCACTGTAAAAGGCTTTTTCTCTAACCCTTTATTTACTTCCTTGGTCACAGCAGCAATTAGGATTCCGTAATTTCTAGTGTTAGTTAACTAAGGAGTTACAGACATTAGAACTATTGTTGCATAGTCAATATTTTTGTTACAGTTAGAGAAATAACTATTTTTGGTGAAATCATTTAACTCTAAATTAAGAATGAAAACTCTTATTAATGTTTTGGTTGTCTACATGAAGCAGGAAAGTACACTGTTTGCTCTTAGTCTGTAAAGTTTTGTACTCACTATGAGATGATTGGGTTTTGGTTATATTACCTGCTGGGTTAGCTGCTTACATAAAGAAAGTTAGCCCTTGGTATTCTTGAGTTTGACACCTGCAGATTTAACCAACTGTTGATCAGAAATACTTGCCAAGAACATGTGTGGGCTTCTCTCCTTGACATTCTCTATACAATACAGTATAACACTGGTGGCATTCACATCCTACTGGGGGAATGGTGAACAGTGTTTGTAGAGGTGATTGAAAGTGCAGGAGACCTGGGCATGGTGGTGCACACCTTTAATCCCAGAACTCAGAAGACAGATGAAGGAGGATCACCCTGGGCTTACATAGCGAATTCCAGGTCAGCCTGGGCTAGACTGAGACCTGATCTTGAAGAAAAAAAAAAGAAGGAAGAAAGTGGAGGAGGCTGTATCAGTTACAGGCAGTACTGTGCCATTTGACATGGGAGTCTGGGCAGCCACGTATTTTGGTGTCTGAGGGGTGACTGCATTTTTGAGTTGTCAAAGATGTGCTAATGTTTTGTTTTCTTTTGTTTCAGGCCAAGGGGTCAAATAGTTTGCCTCTTTTGAGATCTGTCTTGGATAAATTAAGTGCTAATCAACAAAATATACTGAAGTTCATTGCTTGTAATGAAATTTTCTTGATGCCTGCCACAGTTTTTATGCTTTTTAGGTAAGAATAAAAGATATCTTTGTTTTGAGAGACCAAGGACAGCATAACCATAATAAAGATATTCATTCAAATTTCATCCTGCTTGGATCAGGACATGTAGATAGATGATTGTAGTCATTTTAATAGAAACATTAAGGTACAGAAAAACTAAGAATTTGTCTTAAATATATTCTTTTTTTTTTTTTTTGGGGGGGGGTTTGGTTTTTTGAGTTAGGGTCTCACTCTGGCTCAGGCTGACCTGGAATTCACTATGTAGTCTCGGGTGACCTCGAACTCTCAGCGATCCTCCTACCTCTGCCTCCCAAGTGCTGGGATTAAAGGCGTGCGCCACCACGCCCAGCTTAAATATATTCTTTATGATACATTATTTGGCACTTTGTTAATTTTATTCTTGTAAAGTTAATCTCTTTTTAAAACTTTTTTTTTATTATTATTATTTGAGAGAGAGTGAGAGTATCTAGGTACACCAGGGCCTCTTGCTGCTGCAAACAAACTCCGGACACCTGGATTTACTTGGGATTTGGGGAATTGAACCCAGTCAATAGCCTTTGCAAGGAAGTGCTTTTAACTGCTGAACCATCTCCCCAGACTTTAAAATAATTTGGAAATCACTACTTTTAGTTGGGCATAGTGGTGCAAGCTTTTAATCCCAATACTCTAGAAGCTGAGGTAGGAGAATCAACATGAGTTTGAGACCAGCCTATGGCTACAAAGTTAATTCCAAGTTAACCTGGGTTAGCCTGAGACCCTACGTCAAGAGGAAGAAAAATCACTCCCTTTGAACTTAGTAATGTATATTTATCACTTTTTGTGTTTGTTTATTTCAGTGGCCAAGGAAGTTTGCTCCAGCCTTTTATATATTATAGATTTCTTACTCTTCGATATTCCTCTAGAAGAAATCCATATTGTCGGTAAGTTGATGATGAACTTAAGTGTGTTTTGTTTAGTGCATTGTCCAAATGCAGTATTTATTTATTTGTAACACTTGGAAGTTATTTAGCTAATAACTTAGAAATAAGAAGGAAGACTTGTCTTTGCAAATTTACATTATTGGCTTTAGAACTAGCTGGGGTTAGTGAGAGAAAGTTGTACAGATGGTCCTCAACTTCTGATGGGGTCACATCCTGATAAATTCATTGTAAGTTGAAACGCATTCAGTACTCCTACCTGAGTATAAATATCTTAGCTTTACAATCAGTACACTTTAGTATCATATATTATTGTGAATCAAGTGGCTGGCTGGGAGATGCAGCTCTGCTGTGGGGTAGCATCACAGTTTAGAATATTGTACAATATACTGCCAGACTTGGGAAGGATTAAAATTTGAAGTATTATTACAACTGAATGCATACTGCTTTTGCAGCATCAACTAGTTAAAAAAAAATTATCAAGGCTAGTCTGAGTTGGAGACTGCCTGTGTTCTCAGAAATTACTAGAGCCATCTCTTCATCTTTTATTTTAAACACTGCTTATACATGAAAGAATATGTAAGACATAAGTACCAAGGATCTTTCGTAGTTAAAGATAAGATTTTCACAAGTCAATGTACAGTAATCTTCCCCAATCCACACTTTAGCTCTTTGTAGTTTCTGTTACACATGGCCCAAATTATTACTGGAAGATCTACAGATAAACAGCACCTAGCTAGACAGGATGAGCCCAACTGTAACTTCAATGCTCTAGCATCTGAGAGAGTCCCGTACACTCAAGAGTACTGTGAATTCCAGGCCCACCTGGGCTACATAGTGAGACCCTAGCTGAAAATAAGGAAGCAGTCTGTGTATGTGTGTCTGTCAGTCTTCCAGCTACTAGGGAGGCTAGTGAGGTTTGCAGGATTTCCTGAGCCCAGGAATTTAGAGTTATCCTGGGCATGATAGTGAGAGCTTGTCTTTTTTTTTTTTTTTTTTCAAGTATTTAGTCTCCAGCTGGAGAGATGGCTTAGCAGTTAAGGCACATGCCCAAGGACCCAGGCTTGATTCTCCAGGTTCCACATAAGCCAGATGCACATGGTGGCACATGCATCTGGAGTTCTAGCAGTGGCTAGAGGCCTGGTGTGCCCATTCGTGTGCACACATTCTCTCCCCCTCCCTCTCCCTTCCTCTCTCCCTCCCTCTCTATTTAGTCTCTAATAGGTTCCTAGTATATTATCTTTATCTTACAATCTGATTTTTCTTTGGCATTGGTTTAATTCTATCACACATTTTCTTTTTGTGCTTTATGAAATAGAGATTTTGCTGTGCTTTTGTCTGTTAATTAGGAACATTGTGTCTCCAGTGTAAAGAAATGTAAATCATCCCTAACCAGTCCATAGATAAGCTCTTGTGGACGTAGCATCTCACTCTAGCCCAGGCTGACCTGAAACCAGGCCTCTGTAGCCTAACCCAGCTGAGATAACCATTTTTTTTATAATGACATCTTTGATGTTACTTTATTTATTTTAGAGTGACAGAGAGAAAGAGAGAGAGAGAGAGAGAGAGAGAGAGAGAATGGGCGCGCCAGGGCCTCTAGGCATTGCAAACGAGCTCCAGATGCGTGCACTCCCTTATGCATCTGGCTAACGTGGGTCCTGGGGAATCGAGCCTCAAACCGGGGTCCTTAGGCTTCACAGGCAAGTGCTTAACCGCTAAGCCATCTCTCCAGCCCAAGATAACCATTTTTTAACTTGTTTTTTATTGCTTGAATTTTTCCAAACTCCTACTTCCTGAAGACTCATGTCAGTTTTGAGAGATTGACTGCTTGTTTTGAACTGGTAGTCTTACTGTGTTGCCTGGACTGCTCTGGAAATCTTGGTCCCTTCCCTGCTCCTGGTCGAGTAGCCTCCTCAGAGCTGGCCTTCCTAGGTGTGCACACGCCCCTTCCCTGCTGTGTATCCTGGGTTAATCTTTTCCTTCCTTCTCTGTTGGTCATCTTCACCGCATTTGCGAGTGCTATATCTGTTGTGTTTACCTGTGTTTTTTAAAAAACAAACAACCTTTTCTCTTGCAGGAACTTGTTTAATGAACTGAGGATTGTTGTTGAACACCTCATAATGAAGCCCGCCTGCCCACTGTTTGTGAGAAGACTTTGTCTCCAGAGCATTGCCTTTATAAGCAGACTGGCACCAACAGTTGCGTAGTTTAGCGTCTGGTTACATGATGCGTATATAAGCTTTGTTAGCAGCTGGTACTTCCTAGGGGTCACAGATTCCTGTGTAACTCTGATCTTGGTCCATTGCCCGTAATTTACATTAGTGCATCTCAGTGGAAAACCATGATTTCCCGGCATGTCAGACAGAGCCTCCAGAAGAGTGTGCTGTGCGTCACAGCAGTGGCTACATAACTTACGTGTATTGAATGTGCTCAGTGCTCCAGATTCTAGTATTCTGGTTAATGATTCTGACAGAAGCTCTCCCCCGCAATCTCATTCACGTTTGTACTGTTTCTGTGATGTTTGGCTAGAACAGCTGTTTTGGCTGTACTCTTACAAGGGGCATTCTGTATGCATTGTATGAGCTTCTCAGATTTTATTTCCATAAATACTATTGTGGCTTTGGATAGTTTTGTTTTTTAAAACTGATTTAAGTCCTGTTAGTGAATGGGATGTTTGGGATCATGCAGACATTTTACACTGGAAATTAAGTAGCTTCCAAATAGTAAATCCTTCCACAGATGTGGACAAATTATTGTTGTTATAGTTTGTAGAATTACCTTCTTCAGATCCTTGACTCCAGTTTTCTTGGTTTCTTAGGCTTGATCTTTCCTAGACAGTTGCAGCAGTTCAGATGCCTTTTGAAAGGAATATGATTGAAGACTGAGCCTATGATTGTACTCATGTCTGTTCTGAACTAATAATGAAGAGTATCCTGTAGATCTCATATTTATTCACCAAATCTCATTCAAAAGGTTAAATGAAAAGGTTTATAGGTAAGGTAATTCATTCAGAGTGGAGCTGGGAAAATAGTGTGTATATCAGCCTTGTAATGCGCACATGAATTTGGGGGAATTGGATATATTGTGCAACTGTAATTTGGGTTGTATAATATGTTAAGTCTTCTTCATTGAGCTATCAATTCCTTTACAAAATGCACTCTGATCCTTACTACTGATGCATGATTTGGATATGTTTAAAACATTGCTCAATTTTAGTATAGAATAATGTAAAGGTTTTTATGACCTGTTTTCTTCTGTCTGCATGTAATTTTTATTTCTCAAATACGTTAGTAAATTATCAATAACATCAGTTTTCTTTGTGTTCACATTCAGAATCTATAGAAAGGTATTAGTCTTAGTATAGATTATCAGCAAAATTCTACTTGATAGCTTAATTGTAACCAGCTACTTTTGTATTTTTGTAATATTATCCACTAAGTTGGAGAAGCAACCTCATAATATACAGTTGATTTTCTTATATGTGTGTGGCTAGCCTTATCCCTGTTTTGTGTAATATGATGGTTTTAAAAACAGAAGTTTCTAGAGCAATAAAGTGACTATAATGTTAAGTAAACATACTGATTGCTAATGATCTTTTAAAATATTGTCTTGAATTATGTCAAGAAATTTTGGCAGCTGAAGGCTTTTTTTTAAATTGTGGAATATTTTAGATTTAGAACAGTTAAATAATAGGGCTGAGAGTTCTTGTATACCTTTACTCAGCTGCTTCTTACATTGACATCTTTTGTAACTGGAGGAACATTTAGATCAAATAAGAAATTAACCTTGGATTAACCAAAGCACAAAACTTAATTGGATTACACAAGTTTTTCAATTTGTTGGGTGTGTATGTGTGCACTGTTTTACTTTGAGTGTCTCGTGTTTAAAGTTCCAGAATTTAAAGTTTACACTCTGCTTTGAATTTTCCTTCTTTTTATTTTTTTTTTTTAAATATTTTTTTTGTTCATTTTTTATTTATTTATTTGAGAGCGACAGACACAGAGAGAAAGACAGATAGAGGCAGAGAGAGAGAATGGGCGCGCCAGGGCTTCCAGCCTCTGCAAATGAACTCCAGACGCGTGCGCCCCCTTGTGCATCTGGCTAACGTGGGACCTGGGGAACCGAGCCTCGAACCGGGGTCCTTAGGCTTCACAGGCAAGCGCTTAACCGCTAAGCCATCTCTCCAGCCCATCCTTCTTTTTATTTTTAAGTATACTTTTAATCAAAAAGAGTTTCCTAGAGAAAATAATTTATGCCATTATTTTTTATATTTTTAATTTTTTGTGAGAGAGAGAGGGAAAGAGGCAGAGAGAGAGAAAATGGGCATGTCAGAGCCTTTAGCCACTGCAAACAAACTCCAGATGCATGCAGTATCTTGTGCATTTGGCTAGGTCCTGGGGAATCAAACCTGGGTCCCTTGGCTCTGCAGGCAAGTGGCTTAACCACTAAGCAATCTCTCCAGCCCAGTTTATGTCAGTTTGTTGTTGCGTGTTTGTTTTTTTGAGATAGGGTCTTACTGTAGCTCAGGCTGACCTGGAATTCACTATGTAGTCTCAGGGCAGCCTTGAACTTACAGCTGTCCTCCTACTTCTGCCTCCCGAGTGCTGAGATTAAAGGCATGAACCACCATGGCTGGCCTTATGTCAGTTTTAACAAAAGAATTTTAACCCTAAAATTGAAATAATTTCAAATACCTAGTGATTTAAATTAAAACTTCTATTCACATGACAGGATTATATTATTTCTGATAAGCTCATATTTGAATGGAAGTACAGAGTTGTTCCTTAAAGGAAGGCTTAATAATATAAATAAAACTATTAAACTTATGGAAATCCAGATTTCATAATTTGAGTATTATGTTTAGTTTGCATGAAATTACAGTTAGAAATCTCACATTGTGAAATGTGTAAGTGGCTGATTTGGAATATGAAATTATAGTGTTTACATATATGCCTATCAAAATTAAGAAAATAAAGTAGCCAGGCATGGTGGTGTACCCCTTTAATCCCAGCACTCAGCATACAGATGTAGGAGGATCGCTGTGAGTTCCATGCCACCCTGAGAGTACATAATGAATTCTAGGTCAGCCTGGGCTACAGTGAAACCTTCCCATGAAAAACCAAAAACATAGTGTACATAAAGAATGTAGTAGGAAAATTGATTCTTACTCCAAAACTGTGAACTTGTCTTTTTTCATATCCAAGCTAATTCTTTAGGAAGTAGCATACTACCGTGTTGATTAAACCCTCGTGGACAAGGGGAAGCCTCACAAGATTGTTTCCTAGCAAGCATCCTTTGTTCCTTTTCTATACTTACTGAAACTAAGTTTAAAATGAAGCCTGGATTTGAGAATATTTCTTACAAAGAACATCCAGGCAAGCTAATATTAAAGCAGAGGTTATGAGAACTTAAAGGGTTCTATGAAATAAGAATTGTGAAGTTATCAGTATACTAAAGATCAAGACAGACAATTCAAAGTTGCCGTAGTGGTGCACGCCTTTAATCCTAGCACTCTCTGCAGGCTGAGGTAAGAGGATCACTGAGTTTGTGGCTAACCTGAGACTACATTGTGAATTCCTGCTCAGCCAGAGCTAGAATGAGACCCTACCTTGAAAAAGAAAAAACTATTCAAATTAGGTTTGTAAGTTTAGGTTATAAATGTTATCACGGGAAGGAAAATGAATGTAATGAGATAGCAGAGCTAAGTTTTCTACAGTGTTTCATAATGAGTGAAATTATTAACGTTGAGGGACCACAATAAAGACCACTACTTACTTTGATTAATAGCCTCACCAAGTTTGATACTCAGAAATGAACACCTCAAGGGAGAAAGTAGCCCCCTCCCCCAATAATGTTCAGAGCCAGTAGGTGCCACTCTTGTTTAGACCCCATTTTCACAGGCTGTGTTGGAAGCACTGAGTTGGCCATAAAATTAAGGATCTGAGTTCTTTCTCAACATATATTAATTAAACAGAACAAATATTTAATAAGTATTTACAGTGCTAGGGGGTTGGGGCTGGGCATTGCGCCTAAGTCTTCCTTCTGTACCATTGGGCTATAGATTACAGCTTATGAACACAACCGTAAAACACTAAAATGTCAATATGAGCTGTCTTTTTTTTTTTTTTTTTTGGTTTTGCGAGGTAGGGTCTCACTCTGGTCCAGGCTGACCTGGAATTAACTCTGTAGTCTCAGGGTGGCCTCGAACTCATGGCGATCCTCCTACCTCTGCCTCCCAAGTGCTGGGATTAAAGGCGTGCGCCACCACGCCCGGTCTTTTTTTTTTGGTTTTTTGAGGTAGGGTCTCACTCTAGTACAGGGTGACCTGGAATTCACTATGGAGTCTCAGAGTGGCCTCGAACTCACGGCAATCCTCCTACCTCTGCCTCCCGAGTGCTGGGATTAAAGGTGTGCGCCACCACGCCCGGCTAATATGAGCTTTCTAAAAAGAGTAAAATGGGCCACAGTTGCCAGAGGTGGAAGTGGCAATGTTACCATGGTCTCTTTCTCTTGTCATTCTCTCTCTAAATCACCTAAGCATGACAATTATAAAATCATCCTTTCACCTTTTTCACTGCAAAATTTTACCAGACTTTTACAAAACTTTTGACAATTTTCAAACATACATACTTTGATCATAATAATCCCCATCGCCCCTCCACTGAACCCTTGCTTTCTGACTAGCCCTCTCTATTTTGAACTTTTTCTTCCTTCTGTCACCCATGTCAAAATGTTGATGGGCCTGTGTTGTGTAGGCCTGGTGCAAGAAGTGACAGCTGGCGTGGGGTCATGGGTGTAATGGGCACTTCATGTCTAGAAGGCAGTGCTCCACAGCACTCCTGCCCACCCTCTGGCTCTTACGGTCTTTATTTTATTTTATTTTTTATTTTTATTTATTTATTTATTTGAGAGCGACAGACAGAGAGAGACAGATAGAGGGAGAGAGAGAGAATGGGCGTGCCAGGGCTTCCAGCCTCTGCAAACGAACTCCAGATGCGTGCGCCCCCTTGTGCATCTGGCTAACGTGGGACCTGGGGAACTGAGCCTCGAACCGGGGTCCTTAGGCTTCACAGGCAAGCGTTTAACCACTAAGCCATCTCTCCAGCCCTTTTTTTGGTTTTTTGAGGTAGGATCTCACCCTAGCTCAGGCTGACCTGGAATTCATTATGTAGTCTCAGGGTGGCCTTGAACTCACGGGGATCCTCCTACCTCTGCCACCCGAGTGCTGGGATTAAAGGTGTGTGCCACCACGCCTGGCTTCTCTTACGGTCTTTACTCCCTCTTCTGTGATGTTCTCTGAGCCCTGGGTACTCAACAGGCACGTATTCACAGCACTTTGATGAGTTTTGAGCCTCCCCAGTAGTCACTGCCATCTACAAAAAGCAGCTTTTCTGACCAAAAGTGAAAGCAGCCCTATCAATGTCATCATATTTGGTGGCTACAACGTTGTCCATTTAGCCAAACAGAAGTAGTAGCTTCCCCCTTAGAGCCTATTTCCCAGCCATAGGTTTTTGACTGATTTGTCAGTACTAGGCATGAATTCCCTCAGATCCAGTCAGAGAGCAGCTGGTTGCCCTGAGAACAGTTAGGCCACTCTGACACCACTGGGCACATCTTACCTGGCTGGTTGGTTGTGAAGATTGCAGGGTTCACTGCTGGTTAAGATGGATGATGACTTTTCTCACCAGCAGCTCAGTTCTAGCTTGATTTCTTAGAGCTTTGTAACTGAAGAATGTGGTACCTTCAACAGTAGAAATGTACTAGCTAGTTCTGGGAGACAACCCAGAGCACTGGCAGTAGCTTAGTGTGTGTGTGTCTTTCTCCCTCCCTTCCTCCATCTCTGTCTCCATCCTCAGGGGCCTCCCTGGCCAACAACTCACTGGGAGATAGGCCATCATTGGCATTGGGGTTTTCCTGTAATAACCTATGGCTTCTGAGAGTAACACTGTCCATCCCTAAAAGGGTACTTCTGTCCAGGCTCTCTCTTAATGATATTTTTAAATTAGCTAACAAGGCTTTTTCCCCCTTCCTCTCCATCCCCCTCCCTTGCCTTTTTCAGATGTATCAAAAAGAGGACATTTAAATTCTTTTCATCATTTTGTAGTGCCCTAGATAGAACCAGTTTAGCTTACAGTTTAGACCTATCATAGGGGAAAAAAAGCTGAAATTTTTGGATATTAATTCAGGAATGGTACCTAGATTTGAAAATAAAGAATGGGTTGTACAAATGATTTTTCTTACCATCACTGGAATTCTCTGGGATTAGGAGAATGCGCAGCGGCTACGTGACAGTATAGCTAGCTCCACAGGTAAGTGTGCAAAGGCATACCTTCAGAAATCCAGGAGTTAGTTATTCCCAGAGAGCTTTTAGCTGAACAGTGCTCTTACATTCTTTAGTGGAAATCTACTCTTTGATGCATTACTACACACAGACAAAGGAACTGATAAAAGCTCGGAAGACTTTTTCGTGATTAATCCATGAAATATTTGTGTTCTGAGGAATTCAGTAGATGAAAGGAGTCTGTTGCTGGGTGAGGGATTCTGTGGTCTTTCCCTTTCGTGCTACACACAGTTGTAACCCACCTGCACTGGGTCAGGGTTGATGTGGTGACATAAAGTCAGTATTGTTTTCATCAAAACCAGCTTCTTTTTCTTAGAAAATGATGGGGAAAAGATTACAGGTGGCTGTCTTTTCAAGAGTCCAATAATTAGCTCATATTCTAGGAGAAATAAGGGCCAAAAAATCATTCCATTTTCTTTTTCCTAGCCTTATCTTTTTTTTTCTTTTTCTTTTTTTTTTTTTTTTTTTGGTATGCTCAGCATTTTAAAATTGACCTTTGCTTTGTTTTTTTGGCTTATGACACCTTAATTCCAATCTTTTGCCCTTGTAACTTCTATGACAGAACAGTTCCTTTGGACATGACTACTTTTTCACATTACTTTTTTTACATGTATTTGTAAATTGAGACCAAAAAATAAAGAACAGGTACTATTTCACAGATATATATATATATCTGTGAAATATATATATATATAAATGCAAAAGGACTGCAAAGATTAAAAAGTCATGAAAACTGATTTATAAGTGTATTACTTCTGGTGCTCAATATAATGGGATATATTGAACTAAAATTTATATAAATGGTATGTCAGCATTTCTTACTAACTTCCCTTTAATTCATTTTTTAATATCTAATATTATATAGGTTGGGGAGTTATATATACTCTTTGGGTCAATACTATCCAGACTATATAAATTTATAAAAATAAATTGAAAAATTCATCATTCCCTTATATTCAAGACCAAAGCATATAATGCTAATGTAGGGCTCAGAGGGAAATACAGTTCTCCTGCATATTTGAGAAAATGTGGGGTCTTTTGAAGAAAATATAATAAACATAATAATCATAGCCTGCTGACACTAGGGAAAAGGGCCTCACTGGCTTTTTCTTTTATGCAGTCATTTCCTGGTCCCTGCTGATTTCCAAATTGGATCACTAGTAAATTATCCGTGCTGGGACCTATGAAGTAAGCCCCGGTATCCATTTATTTTTGTGTGTGTTCTGCTTAAATCAGCAAGAATGATAAATTTGAGGGTGTGAAATTAGAAGTATCAAGGGCTTTCTTTGGTAATTGAGCAAAAGTCATGTCTCCACTTGTAATTTATTGTGATCCCTTTTCACTGTACGTGATTCATATGTCTAGTATTTATTTCAACACAAATTGTTCTTCCTTCATCCATATTGTTATATCTACCATTTTACAGATGTAATATCAAATTGTATAATAAAAATCTCTTAGGATTTAAGCAGGTTTAAAATTGCTATGTTGCACAAGTACATTTACAGTTAGAATTCAGCTTCCCTTTGAGCCTAATTACCTGCCTGTTACCGTGAGGTGAGTCTGAACACTTCTATTGCCTGGCCCCACCGCCAGCTAACAGATGCTATGACATGGGGGCTGATGTGACACTGGAAAGATGTGTTCTGAGGGAAAGCTGGGAAAATTACATTAGATATTTCACCTGTTCGCTTATTTGTATACTGTTTTTGTGTAGTGAAATTGGTTATTTATAACTTTAAGGTAATTCACAATATCCAGTACACCCAAAGTCATCAGCTAGCACAAGATAAAAGAATACATTGTCCAAGCCAGGCGTGGTGGCGCATGCCTTTAATCCCAGCACTCAGGAGGCAGAGGTAGGAGGATTGCCATGAGTTCAAGGCCACCCTGAGATAACAGAGTTAATTCCAGGTCAGCCTGGACCAGAGTGAGACCCTACCTCGAAAAACTAAAAGAAAAAAAAAAGAATACATTGTCCTTGCCAAGTGTTTCCAATAGGAAGATCTGTGCCAGTTTAACAGCAGACACAATGTAATAGTCCATGTAAGCAATTTACATACATAATTGTTCACTGGAGAATATAATCCGAAACACATTGTAGAAATCAGTTATACAAAGGCAGTTCTGATAGGTGCAAAAACTCTGAATTTATTAAGGACGGTGCATGTTGGGAAAATGTTTGGTTCCGCAGGAAATGATTATTGGGTACAGTAGGTACAGCATAACAACAGTGCACGGTTCTCCGGTATGTCTGAGGTTCTGGACTCAACCTCCAGTGCTGTCCACACACACACAGTTTCTGAAAACGGATTTCTTAAAGATTTTAGTACACATAACTGATTCATAATGCACTTTTCTTCAGCAAAGAGGAGTCTTTGGAGCTATTTACAATTGTGAGTTTTAGGAAGGCAAGATCATCTCATGATTTGGTTAAGTGGAGAGGGACTTCTCAAAAGAAGTGTTGGCCTGAGATCCTTGATAATAAAGATCCTATTAAACGTTAAAGGTTTTTTTTGTTTTGTTTTGTTTTTCCCCCCAGAGGTAGACTCTCATTCTAGCCCAGGCTGACCTGGAATTCACTGTGAAGCCTCAGGGTGGCCTTGAACTCATAGTGATCCTCCTACGTCTGCCTCCCAAGTGCTGGGATTAAAGGCGTGTGCCACCACGCCCAGCTTAATGCTAGATTTTGAACATACATATAAAACAGAAGAGTAGGGCTGGGGAAATGTCTCAGAAGTTAAAGGCTCTTGCTTGCAAAGCCTGCTGGCTCAGGTTCAACTCCCCAGTACCCATATAAAGCCAGAAGCACAAAAGTGGCACATGCACTTTACAGTGATAAGCCCTGGTGTGCCCATATTGTCTCTCACAATAAAAATATTTTTAAGAGTGTAGTGAAGCTCCGTATTCTTTTTTTTATTATTATTTTTTTAAGAGAAAGAATGGCTGTGACAGGACTTCCAGCCACTGCAAACAAACTCCAGAGATATGTACCACCTTGTGCATCCGGCTTATGTGAATCCTGGAGAATCAAACCTGGGTCCTTAGGCTTCACAGGCAAATGCCTTAACCACTTAGCAATCTTTTAAGCCCAAAGCTCCATGTTCTTATTACCCAGATCTCACAGTCCTCTACCCTGTTCATCCCATTTACTTTCCCTCTCTTGGTTTAAGTAATTTTTTAAAACAGTATCTTTAAAAATTTTTTTTGTTTATTTTTACTTATTTGAGAGCAACAGAGAGAGAGAGGGAGAATGGGCACGCCAGGGCTTCCAGCCATGCAAATGAACTCCAGCTGCGTGCGCCCCCTTGTGCATCTGGCTAATGTGGGTCCTGGGGAATCAAGCCTCAAACCAGGGTCCTTAGGCTTCACAGGCAAGCGCTTAACTACTAAGCCATCTCTCCAGCCCTGGCTTAAGTAATTTAACATTACTTTCTATTGCTTCTCAATTAAAAAAAAAAAAATCTTATTTTGTACCTCAAAGAGAATCCCTTTTTTAAGATCAGCATAAAAATTTTAAGCAATTAGTGTAGGTGTTTTAGGCTGACAGAGTAGGGGTGTTAAAAGGCTTCTCAACTTGTACATTGTGAGGGAAAGAGAAAATAGTTGGTGCAGAGGGCTTCTTATATTACTGCCCTCAGATCCAGGTCACTCCACCCTCTTGGGAAAGTGACAGAAATGAAATTTTGCTCTTTCACTGTAATTCCTTTTTTAAAAAAAAATTTTAAGCAAGGGTCTTGTATAGTCCAGCCTGTCCTGAAACTCACAATGTAGCTAAGTGGCCTTGTACTCCTGATCCTCTGCTCTGCCTCCTGAGTACTGAGTACTGAGTCGAGAGAGTGCAAGTTCTCTCCTTTTTTAAAGAACATACAGTATGCAGTTGCCCCTGAAAACACGAGTATGGGATTTTGGCTGCCAGTCTTGACAAAAAAATTGAGCAAGTTGGCTTTGCAAATGAAGAGAATGATGATAGATATATTGGGGGTAAGGTAATTTAGAACTCTTACCACTAAATAAGGATTTAATGAAAGTGATTTCCTTGACAGATGTGATGGACACCTGAGTTTGAGACTGGTGTGAATCATAAGGCAAGTTCCAGGCTGATGTGGTCTACCTAATAAGACCTTGTCTTAAAAAAAGAAAAATCACTGTACTGGGGCCGGGAAATGGTGTGGCGGTTCACGGTGCCTGCTGGCAAACGCTGGCCAGAGGTCTGCACCCAGCAACCACGGAAAGCCACAGGCTAAGTGGTGCAACCACCTGCGATCCCAGCACACCACAGTGGGAGGGTCCCGGCAGCTTGCACATACAGCTTCCAAAACCTGCCTCGTCACAGTAAAGATGGGAGCAGAGAAAGATTGCTTCTTGGAGGTAGTGCTTTAAGGAATAGGAGGCAGCTGCATGTGCATGTGTACATATGTGTATGAGTGTCTCGTTGCCAGGACTGCTCTGATCCTCTTGCCACAATCTCCTCTTATGCTCTGAATAGGGGCACCTCAGGCACATGGTACCATGCCCAGTTCTTGTGTTTGAAACTTACTCTGCTTCTAAGAGGTACCAGTTGCATGGCTTCATTTGCCATCCTAGTAAATAATAGCCCAGGTCCCTTTACCTGGAGTGTGGTTGCTATCATGGGCTAGTAGGAGTAAACAGGTGAATATTTTGCACATGGAAAAAGAATACAGGTGTGAGCCCATTCTCAGAAGAAGCAAGAGTTGTCCACTGCTGAGCTTCTCAACAATTCAGCTGTTGAACCCATGGAAAGCCTGCTGCTCAGTGCCAGTGGCATTCTGAGTTCTGCAATTCATCTTGACATATTTTTTTTCTAGACTTCCTTACCCCCCCCTTTTATGCAAGAAAGGACAAGAATTACTCTATTTGATACCCAAATTTAGAATTCACTGTAACTATTTGTTACACACTTTAGTTGCTAAAATAACATAGCACATGGTGTATTGCAAGTCTAGTTCTTTTTTTGTACTGACCTCTGATTGCAATATATTTGCTACACACAAGTGAGTTTAGTAATTAACACTATATTTTTGGCTTTTAAAAAGCATTTTGATGGCTTAGTGGGTAAGGAGCTTTATGAAGCCAAAGGACCCATGTTCAATTCCCCCACTTCCCTAGCAAGCCAGATACACATGGTGGTGCATACGTCTGGAGTTTGTTTGTAGTGGCTAGGGGCCATAGCACACCCATATTTGCTCTCAAAAATTTATATATATTTTTAAAATATTTATTTCCTTATTTATTTGAGAGGAAATGAGAATGGGCATGCCAGGGCCTCCAGCTGCTGCCAACAAACTCCAAATGCATGTGCCCCCTTGTGCATCTGGCTTACATGGGTCCTGGGGAATTGAACCTGACTCCTTTGGCTTTGCAAGCAAGTGCTTTAACCAGTAAACCATCTCTGCAGCCCAATAAAAACATTTTTAAAAAGTAAAAGACAAAGCACTTTATAGCTTTTATTTTATTTTTCCTTGGTTCTTTCCTGTTTATTAGCTTCATTTACCTCAATTCCTTAGAAAATCTCGTGGCACCTTATAGTAAACTTCGGTTGTCCAGAGGAATATGACATGCTCCAGTGAACCTGTTCCTTACTGTAACTTAGCCAAGCCACAGCCATGCTTGTTTACAGCTTCTCAGCTGAGATCCTTGAAAGTAGGTGGTATGTTAATAAAGAGTAAAGAGGTTTCCTCTTCCAAGGGCAATATTTTTAGCCTTAAACAAAGGATGAATTGGCCTACTTTCTCCAAGGTCCACTTCTTCCTAAGCAGAAAACAGTACGGGAACAGAATTTTCTTCCCATTCAAATATCTGTCTAGCTGTTTGTGTCCAAAAGTAGATGGGACCTGGCTATTTTTTTTTTTTTTAATATAAGGCTAAAGGCTTAGGTATTTTTAGAAGAAGACTGTACGATCTTCAGAAGTATTTTCTGTAACCTACTGAGAGATAAGAAAAGGCATGCTCAAGGTATTAGGAATGAGCAAAACAAACTTGAGGGAATCCGAGGTTAAAGTATCTGAAAGTTACTGACAACGTTTCCCATGCATTTAAAACAAATCTCTCGGGCTGGAGGGATGGCTTAGCGGTCAAGGTGTTTGCCTGCAAAACCAAAGGACCCAGGTTCCATTCCCCAGGACCCACTTAGCCAGATGCACACAAGCGGGCGCACGCGTCTGGAGTTCGTTTGCAGTGGCTGGAGGCCCTGGTGCGCCCATTCTCTCAAACACTCTCCCTTTCGCTGTCAAATAAATAAAATATTTAAAACAATCTCTCGTAATTTATGATCCTCCGGGCAAACTAGGTCTGTGCTCCAACTCTGCACGCAGCTTTTCTCTGCCATGTGCCTGTTCTCTTGGTGGGTTCAGAGGCTCAAGAAGGAAAATCAACTGTAACGGCCAAGTGCCTAAGGCAGGCTGCTAAGCATGGGGATCTCAGCAGGCCCCACTATGCCTTTATGGGCCTTCCAAGACCTTGACCAGCCATCTCTAGTAGTGAACATTATATTCTTGCATGTAAATGCTTCTTGCAAGAAAGTAGGCCTCAATCTCATCAGCTCTGAAATCAACTGTAAGATAGGACCTGTTGTATAGCAAATTCCTCCTAATTGAAAGTACCTCCTCCTGAGCGAAGGAGGGAGTCAAGAGGTCAAGTATGGGAGAGCTGAAACTTAAAATGGTCATGGCAAGGTTATAGAGGCAGTGAACAACTGGTGAGGGGCAGACTTTGGCCAGTATTGCGTAGTTTTCTCTGAATTGAAACATTCTTGGGGAGAGGAAGAGGCGACCAAAAGGGCCGTTATGTATTTTTTGAAAATATTTATTTGAGAGAAACAGAGTGAAATAGGCAGATATAAAAAGGGCGTACCAGGGCCTCTCGGTATAGGGGAATCGAACCTCGGCCCTTGGGCTTCCCACGCAAGCGCCCCAACCACTAAGCCATCTCTTCAGCTCCATTATGTAATTTTGAAAAAGTTCCCACCTTCACTTGTGATACAAATATGAATTAAAACCATAATGCCATACCATTCCACACTCACCACGGTTAGGAGAGAAACGACGGTGCAGTTGTGCGCAAACAGCAATTAGAATGCCCGCGTTACAGTAGTTTAAAAAAAAAGAAAGAAAAAGAAGAAGGTCATTCAAGTTTAAGTGAAGACCTGAGTTCGCTTGACAGAGGATTAAGTTCAAATTGAGATGTCCAGGTTTTTTTTTTTTCTTCTTTGTGGGTCTAGCCTGTTTCCAAATCGTACAACTTGGTTTACCCCAAAGTCCCACAAACATGTAACCCCTGGCATTTCATGAACATGTATCGTCTCCCACTTTATTCTACGACAGACAAGACGTTTGGGGTGGGGTGAGGAGCCAGGGAGGGAAGGCGGTGGTCCCGCGGTGTACTCGCCTTCACGACACAGGCTACCGCGTGCGGTTACACGGGCCGCGGGATCGGCAGGCCCGGGAGTGTGGCGGGGGAGAGCGGCTCAGATCCGCCGCCTTCCTCCTTTCTCCCCCATTTCCGAGCCCGGGAAACTGAAAGCAGGCAGTAGCGCCCGCGGAGGCCTTCGCTTCTCCCAGGAGCACTGGCCCGCAAAGGCGCCAGCCGGCCGCAGCGCTAGCCACGCCCTCCCCGCGCCGCCAGACCTGCGATTCGCGCTCGGCCCCGCGTCACTTCCTGTGCGTCCGCAGAGGGCGTCGCTACGTGACGCGGCGACTTCCGGGCCGCCGCGCCCCGCGGCGAAGACGTCGGCCCCGGCTGGTGTTCGGTCTATGGAGTCAGTTGGCTCCGGCGGCGGCACCGAGGCAGGAGCCGGTGTCCGAGTCGGGGTCGCCGCCCCGCCAGGATGTTACCGAGCTTGGCCGCCGCCGTCGCGGCGCACAGGTGTAGCTGGTCTTCGCTGTGCCGGCTCCATCTGCGCGGCCGGGCAGCCGCCCGCGGCTCCAGCGACCGCCAGGGTGAGTGACCCGCGCCGGCCGCCGTCGCTTCTCCCGAGCCGACCGGGCGGTGCGCGGGTTAGCCTTCCCCGACCGCAGGTGCCGTCCGCCTTTCCGACCTCGGTCTTTTTTAGGCCAGCCCGTCAGTCTCTCGACGGTCCTTGCTCGGGTGTCCGGGAAACCTTTGGTGGTGCTACGGCCCGAGCAGCTTCCCGGCGGGGCGGGCCACCCTCCTGAGCCCAAGCCAGAAGAGACCCGCGATGCCACCTATCAGTTAATGGAGCATCGCGTCAAACGCCGCGATCTTTGGACCTCACTGTCTCGCCCTGCTTAAGCGCCTGGGTCTGAGATGTTCCTGCGCTTTCTCACAGTGCCACCTTGTTTACTTGAATTCCCTGAAAGAAAGGGCGGGCTATCACATAACTTTACCCGACCTTGCTTTAAGAAGTGTGATGGCTTCTCGGCAGTCGTTGACTAAGCCGGGTTTGGGATCGGAAAACAAAAATACTCTTGAGTTCCATTGAATAATCCTTTGGGTGAATTAAAACAACAACAACAAAAAAAGTGTTTCCTTGGAATTGTAACCCAGGATAAGTGATAGTTAATTAGAATTTTCGTGCTCTGCAGCATACTCTTCTGGCTGAATTTTAAGTTCGAGAAGCTCCAAAAACGCCGTTGAGCTTGCAAGCTTTTGCTTTTCTTGTTGCTGTAGCTTGACGTGTCATAGCTTGACAGTGAGGGTCCATAGAGCCTGGAGGGAGAAGACGGGACTAAATCCATACCTAACCCAATCCTTCGTATTCTTGGGAATTGCAAACATTGTTCACAGAAACATTTCTCAGACATCCATGTTTGTGACCTCCCAATGGAAATCGAAAAGTTACAGTCAAGTTTTTAAAGTGATAGAAGCTGTAATAAACTCCCATGCAGTGCAAATAAAGTCGAATATATTCGTATCTCTAATTTTCAAATAAATAAATTCAAACGCCTGAGTGTGGTGGTGCACACCTTTAATCCCAGCACTAGGGAGGCAGAGGAGGAGAATCACCATGAGTTCGAGGCCACCCTAAGACTACATAGTGAATTCCAGGTCAACCTGAGCTAGAGTGAAACCCTATGCCAAAAAAAAAAATTTTTTTTTCAAAGAATTTTTAGGGGCTTTTTAGCTGTTGACTTTTCCCATATTGGCAATATCCTTGATTGTTTTATGAACAGAATGAATCACCTAACCAGGTGAACTGTGCTTCAAAATCCCCAAGTAGTGTTTCTAACATAATTGCTTATATTGACCAAACAATTTTGGCATTTTACACTGAAATTACAGATAGTGACTATTAAGTTTATTCTGAATTGCCCCTTAAGTGTTGGTAAAAGCAGCCGAATAGTGTAATCTATAACCCTGTCCTCTGTAGCTGTCCTCTTGCCAGAAATTATATGCTTTGTCTCCTCTGTCTGTGTAGCACAGGTAATAATTACCTGTCTCTCCATCCAGAGTGACTGCACAGGTCTTCAGAATGTTGGCTACAAACTTAAAAAGCATTTTTGTACTTTTAAATTAAAAAAAAATCATTTTGCTGGGCATGGTGGTGCACGCCTTTAATCCCAGCACCTGGAAGGCAGAAGTAGGAGGATGGCTGTGAGTTCGAGGCCATCCTGAGACTACATAGTGAATTCCAGGTCAGCCTGGGCCAGAGTAAGCCTCTACCTCAAAAAACAACAACAACAAAAATCACTCTGTGGAAATTTAATTGAAAATACTGAAACAATTATTTGAAAGGACAATCATAATAATAGTAAAATGTAAAAGCCATTTAGAAAAAGAACTGTTTAAATTGAATACATGCATGTAACAAGAAAGGATGACTCGAAGGGGTTTTGGGGACGTGGGAAATCCAAAACCAGAGGTTTTTCTTTGAGAAGCAGTGAAGTTTAGGTTTTGCTTCTAAAACTCTTGCTAGTCTAGGAGAAGCATATGAGGAATAACGTTTGGGCATCATCTAAAAGGCTAGAAAAAATATTCAAGACAGTGCTGTTCAAGAGAATATGAGAGAGCCGGGCGTGGTGGTGCACGCCTTTAATCCCAGCGCTGAGGAGGCAGAGGTAGGAGGATCTCTGTTAGTTCGAGGCCATCCTGAGACTACACAGTGAATTCCAGGTCAGCCTGAGCTAGAGTGAGACCTTGCCCCCCAAAACAAAACAAACAAAAGATATTAGAGCCATAGATGTAATTTTCAGTTGCTTGACAGCAATAGTCTAAAAAGTAAAGCTAGTAGCAAGGGGGATGGCTCGGGAGCCACAGCTTGCTGCACAAACTAAGGACCTGAGTTTGGAACTGCAGTACCCCTGTGAGAAGATGGCATGGTGGCGCAAGCATATGATACAAGTGCCAGAGCCAGGAGGATCCTGGGGAGCTCCTGGCTATCCAGCCTAGCTGATTCTGTGAAGTTTGGGAGAGAATTCTGTGAGAGATGCTATATGAAAATTAAGGTGGAAAACAACATAGGAAGACACAGAAATCAGGCCTCCACATTCATCTACACCCTACTCACATGCAGATGAATGCACATATTTGCAAAAATATAAAAACAAATTAATATATTTACCTGGCATACTAAAATAACTCAACATACAGATATAAGAAACTGTTGAGCTTTTCCCCTTCAAAATCCAGTGTGTATTTTACACTCAAAGCCCATCACAGTTTGGACTAACCACACTCAGTGTACAATAGATAATGAAGTTACAGGGAGTGCCCCTAATTACAGAGAATTTCTATAAACCAACGCACATTAGAGGAGAAGAATGGGCAAGGGAAATGACTGAGGAATACATTCCAGTACTCTCAGTAGCAGTGCAAGTATGTTCCATTCTCACTCAAAAGCAGAGTTACACACGTTTAAATGATTTTAGTGATCACTACCTAGCTAAATTTTTCATAATGATGATACCCTTGAGGATGTAGGAAAAAAGGAACTACGGATTGAAAACAGGATTGACATTGTTTTGGGAGATAGTTGTAAAAAGAACTTTAAAAAGTTCATGCCCTCTAACCTAACAGTCCACTTAAAATGATTTATTTCAGGGCTGGAGAGATGGCTTAGCAATTAAGGCATTTGCCTGCAAAGCCAAAGTATCCAGGTTCGACTCCCCGGGACCCACATAAGCCAGATGCACAAGGGGGCACAGGCATCTGGAGTTAATTTGCAGTGGCTGGAGGCCCTGGCGCACCCTTTCTGTCTCTCAAATGAATAAATAAATGATTTATTTCAAATGATCATATACATGTTCAAATGTATATAGCAAATAGTACTAAATTGGTATTTATTTATTTGAGAGAGAGCCATATAGTGAATGGGTGAGCCAGAGACCCTAGCCACTGCAAACCAACTCCAGACGCATGTGCCACCTTGCGCATCTGGTTTACATGGGTACTGGGGAATCAAACCTAGGTCCTTAGGCTTGGCAAGTAAGCAACTTAACTGCTAAGCCATCTCTCCAGCCTCATACAAGCATATTTTTAAAATAAATTATAATGTAGAAAATTAATGACATGGGAAAAAGTTATTAGGTAAATAGAGAAAAATTTAGTGAAATATATACTGTGACATTAGTAGTGTTTTTTAAACGCTCTATAGTATGGCGTATACCTTTTTGGGTGTGTGTGTGTGTTTGGGTGTGTGTGTGTAATGTGATGTATATGTATGGGTGGGTGTGGTGCATCTGCGATTTTGTGTCCATGTAGCTCCCATTGCATCCCAGTCCTTGACTGTGGTGGCCAGAGCAGAAAAGATGTGCTATTCCATCACTGTTCTGCCCATTCTTCTTGAGCCCAGAGTCTCTTACTGATCCTGGAGTTTGTCATTATCATTGTTTATTCCTGTTATTTTTGCAAGCTCTGGTGAGTCTTATGTCTCTGCTCTCCTAGTAGACTTAGGTTACACACATGTGTAGCTATGCTCAGCAGTTTGGGTGGGCTCTTGAAGCCCTTATGCTTGCCTAGAAAGTACTCTTAACCATGGAGCCATCTCTTCCACCTGTAAGCATATACTTCTGAATAATAAATATGTTCATTTCCGGTATTGAGGATGTAACTCAGTTGATAGTTGTTGCCAAGTATGCTCAAAGCCAGTACTGCATAAAATCAGATGTGGCAGCGCACAGCCATAACCCAGCAAACTGGAGGCAGGAGGATAAGGAGTTCAAATTCATCCTCAGCTACATATTTAAGGTCTCACTCCAGCCCAGGCTGACCTGGAATTCACTATGTAGTCTCAAGGCAGCCTTGAACTCACAGTGATCCTCCCACCTCTGCCTCCCAAATGCTGGGATTAAAGGTGTGCACCACCATGCCCAGCTTCACTTTTCTTGTTTTAACGGTTTGTAAGTGTGTGTGGATGTCATTACACATTTCCATATATGTTTGTGTCCAAGTTCAACTGTAGACTAGAGACTAGCTGTCTGTCTTTAGGAACTCTGTCCCCTATTTTTGAGACAGGGTCTCTCATTGTCCTGGAGCTCCCAGCTAGGCTGGACTGGCTGGCCAGCGAGTCCCAGTGACCCTCCTGTCTTTGCCACCCCAGTGCTGGGATGACAAGCACACACCAGCATTCCTAGCATTTTATATGGGTATTGGGGATCAAATTTAGGTCCTCTTGCTGAAAGCCATCTCCCCAGCCCCACTTGATTGTTTTACGTTTTCTCTCCTTTTTGAGAAAATGACTTCTGTTTAGCCCAGATTGGCCTCAGACTTGTCATTCTGCCTCCACTCCCAAGTTCTTACATTTTCTAAGCAAATTTCAAAAATAAGACAGTAGAGATGTATTCCAAGATGCAGTGAAGAGACTTGCCAGTGTCATTTCTTTCCTCAAAGAGTGGCCTATTCCGTACTATGAAGTCATTAATGTCACATCAATCATAGTCTCTTGAGACTGGCTATTTAGTCACACTTCCCTTTCCTAGCTGAATAAATAGAATTTCTGCAGTTTGGGCTAGCAGCAAAGATAAACTGGGGATAGTCAGTGTGTTACTATTATATTGACTGTTTCACAAGTTGTAATGATGTTAATAAGACCTTTCTGATGCTTCAAGTAGTTTACCAGTAAATGTACTTTGATGTAAAAATTCTTTTTTTTTTTTTTTTTTTTCGAGATAGGGTCTCACTCTGGCTCAGGCTGACCTGGAATTCACTATGTAGTCTCAGGGTGGCCTCGAACTCTCGGAGATCCTCCTACCTCTGCCTCCCGAGTGCTGGGATTAAAGGCGTGCGCCACCACGCCTGGCTAAAAATTCTTAAAATATAAAAAAGTAGAAGTTAAAGTAAAATTTTTATGTTCCAGATGTTTATCAAATTTCTAATATTTGAAACCATATTGAATTAGTCTCCTTTTTATTCAACATTCTAAGATAAGGGTTTCCTTTTTTAAAAATTTTTAAGATTTTATTTTTTTTTCTTTTCACAATTTTTATTAACATTTTCCATGATTATAAAAAATATCCCATGGTAATACCCCCCCACACTTTCCCCTTTGAAATTCCATTCTCCATCATATTACCTCCCCATCTCAAGGATTTTATTTTTAAATAAAAGTTTATTTAAGTTTATGTATTAGAGACAGAGAGAAGGAGAGAGAGAGAGAATGGGCACGCCAGGGCCTCTAGCCACTGCAAGCGAACTCCAGATGCATGTGCATCCACCATATGCATTTGGCTTATGTGGGACCTGGAGAATCGAACCTGGGTTCTTAGGCTTCTCAGGCATGTGCTTTAACCGCTAAACCATCTCTTCAGCCCTAAGCTTTGTTTTTTTAAAAAAATTTATTTGTAAGGAGAGAGAAAGAGACTGTGTGTACCAGTGTCTCTTGCCACTGCAAACCAACTTCAGACACATGTGCTACTTTGTGCTTCTGGCTTTACATGGGTACTAGGGATTTGAACCCAGGCTGTCAAGCTTTGCAAGCAGGTGTCTTTAACCACTGAGTCATCTCTCCAGCCCAAGAATTTCTTTATTAAGGATTTTTTGTTTTAATTTTTGGCCAGGCATGGTAGCACACACCTTTAATCCTAGCACTTGGGAGGCAGAGGTAGGAGGATCACAATGAGTTCAAGGCCAGCCTGAGAATACATAATGAATTCCAGGTCAGCCTGGACTAGAGTGAGACCCTACCCCAAAAATCCCCAAAAAATAAATAAAGATTTTTTTTTTTAGGCAAACCCAACCAACAGACTGCCCTTGTTTTTTTATGAAAGAGAGAATTGGCACACCAGGGCCTCCAGCCACTGCAATTGTGCTCTAGACACTTGCACCACCTTTGACATATGGCTTACCTGGGATCTGGAGAGAGACTGAACAACACAGGTCCTTAGGCTTTGATAGCAAGCACCTTAATTGCTAAGCCATCTCTCCAGCCCCTATTTTGTTGTTGTTGTTGTTTGTTTTGTTTTCCGAAGTAGGTTCACACTGTCGCTTAGGCTGACCTGGAATTCACTCTGTAGTCTCAGGGTGGCCTCGAACTCTCAGTGATCCTCCTATCTCTGCCTCCTGAGTCCTGGGATTAAAGGTGTGTGCCACCACACCTGGCCTATTAAAGATTTTTAATGAATACATGAGGAAAATATAAGGACCTGCCCTAATGTAGTCATTTTCTCTTTGGGAATAGAAAAAAAAAAGTCAAAACTTGTTTGTACTTTTTCCTGTAATAATATCATAAAGAACCATCTATTATTAAAGGGATAAATAATATCATAAAGAATATTCTATATAATTATTTCAGGTTCACACTTAGTAACCTCATTTAAATAGAGTGAAAATTGTATAGTTTTGAATATGTTAGTGCTTTAGAAATTTGGGGTGGGAAGAAACTACTGAAATAGTCTCTTAGGTAAGGAAAACATAGCTACAAGCCCGACTCAGGTCCTAAAATTAGCCAGGAATTAACTCGAACTACAAGTTGCTTTTTGTTTGTTTATATTGTTGGAGAGGCAGCGTGTATAGTGGACTAATATCAGCTTGAAAGAAAAGGAGTTTCTTTTTGTTCTTAGTCGGAACATGAAGGCCACATTTTCCTGAGAGCCAGACTAAGTAGTAGAGAAACCAGATTGGAGAGAAGACAGTGGTTGCTGTGCTGAGACCCGTGATTGTTGTGACTGACCTGATCAGGTTTCAGCTCTGAGTGCATGATGAAAACAGCCCTCCATGCACAGCAGTGGCGAGTTCCTGCTTAGGTTGATAGAGCAGTAAGTGCTCTGTTGTATAGCCTATTGGAGATGACACCTCAAAGAAAGGATTTAAGATTGGGAAATATTTTACTATATTTCTGCCAGCTAGAACTAGTGAATTCAGGGGTGCACTTCACAGATGGTTCTATTTCTACCATCATGCGTTTAGTATTACGTATCTTATTTAATCAGATACGGACCTATGTAGTTTTTAGCATATAAATAGTTTTAAATTTTATGTTAATATCGGAGCTATACTTAAAGCTGCTGATAGCCGAAATTCTACTGAAATTAAAAATTAAGGACATAGCTGGGCATGGGGTGGCACACGCCATTAATCCCAGTACTTGGGAGGCAGGAGGATCTCTGAGTTCAAGGCCACCCTGAGAATACAGAGTGAATTTCAAGTCAGCCTGGGCTAGAGCGAGACCCTGCCTCGAAAAAAAAAAATTAAGGACATTTCCAAACAGCAAGGAAGCTAGGATTACCAGGGTAATATTAGAAAGATTTAAAGAGACCCCTACTGGCCAAGTATAAAATCATGTGAGCATTACTAAAACTTACCATTGCAGCATGGTAGGCAATGAACTTATTTTGAGAACTGGTTAATAAACGGAAAGAATTAAGAATTTGTCTAATGAATGAGGTAATAAAATTAGAATGTAATCATTTTCAGTGACCTAATACATAATGGTTCTAGGTGTGGTATAACAGTAGACACTATGATCAGAAATGAAGGGACAATTGGATATTGCAAGTTAATCTTTCTTTGGGTAGTAAAGAGAGCTTTACCAATGGTTATTGCAAAATTAGAGAGATTACATAGGTAGCAAGCCCAGAGTTTAGAGGAAATATACTCGTAGTAGGCTCAGAGATGGGAGAAAAATCATACATGTAATTGAAGTTACCCAAAGCATAATGCAGATAGAAAACAAGCAGAAAATTACTCAGGCCAAGAAGCAGTGCTCTGCTGTCCAGGCTGGATAAAGAGGCAGACTTACATGCGTCCAGACAGAGATCACCAGGCAGACAGAGGGCAGAGATTAGCATGGACAAGCCTTTATGTTCAATTAAAAAATGGATTCTTTGGGGGCTGGAGAGATGGCTCTGTTTTTAAGGTGCTTGCCTAAAGCCTAATGACCGGGGTTTGATTCTCCAGTACCCACCTAAAGCTAGATGCACAAAGGGGCACGTGCATTTGGAATTATTTGCACTGGTTGGAGGTCTTGGCATGCCCATTCTGTCTCTCTTCTATCTCTCTGTGCTTGCAAATAAATAAATAAAAATATTTTTAAAGTAGATTCTCTCTTCAGGCTCAGGTCTGTAAGGGGAAGACTTGATTGGTTGCAGATTCAAGGGACTGGCCATCTAGGTAGTGTGCTAGACTGTGGAGGCAGCAGAGGGCACTGCCGCCATTGTGGAGGAAACTGGCTCCATTCCTGCCAAGGCAGGTGGCATTGTTTTGGTTCCCTCTTTGGGCTTCTGTCCCTCACTAAATCTGCGTTAAAGCAGCTAGCTTTCTTCCTAAGTCTCCTTCATCACCACTTACAAGGTGTTCTTATGAAGCTGAAGTTGGATAATACCTTTACATTTATTGATTTATAGAATGCATAGAAAACAGGTTAAACAACACCATGGAGATTAAGACTAGAAACTACAGAAAATTATGACAAACAACCTGATTTTTTTGTTTTTCGAGGTAGCGTCTCACTCTAGCCCAAGCTGACCTGGAACTCACTCTGTAGTTTTAGGCTGGCCTTGAACTCACAGCGATCCTCCTACCTACCTTAGCCTCCAGAGTACTGAGATTAAAGGCTTGCACCACCACACTCAGTTTATTCCTTATTTTTAAAATGTGTCACACACACAAAGACATTGGCAGTTTAAGAGAGACTTGAAGCTGGGCATGGTGGCCCACGCCTTTAATCCCACCACTGGGGAAGCAGAAGTAGGAGGATCACTGTGAGTTCAAGACGACTCTGAGATTACATAGTGAATTCCAGGTCAGTCTAGACCAGAGCAAGACCCTGCCTTGGGGGGGTGTGAGGGGATACTTAAAAGATATAATATTGAAATATTGATATAAATTATTTTATGTTTGAGGTGAGGGTAGAGATGAGATAAGATTGGCCATAAATTGAGCAAAAGTATTGATGACAAATATTCTTGTTAGTTAGTAACTGAAAATAGATTTTTGGGTTGGGGAGATGGCTAAGCTATTAAAGGTACTTTCTTGCAAAGTTTGCCAGACTCCGCTCATTTCCCCAATAGCCAGACTCACAGAGTGGTGCATGTGTCTGGATATCATATACAGTGTCAGAAGGCCCTCCTGTGCCCATTTTCTCTCTTTCTCTCTCTCCCTTCTCCCCCCCCCCCCCACCCCCCGCAACAAATAAATAGATTCTTGAACAGGACTGAAAAGTCAGAATGTCAGTGGTGGCAGAAACACAGCCACCAACAATCTGTGGAGCTTCCTGTCCACTTTGGGACTTCCACCCAGGAAAGCCCCTTCCTTGAATATGTCAAAGGAGAGAAATTCGGGGCAAACCAGAGTGAAGCGGTTAGGAGTCTGTTATGTATTTTGACAGAGAGTCATGTAGGCAATGTAAGGTTCCAGAGTGACCAAGGACCACGGAGAACACTCTGAGGCAAAGATGGAAGTTTTATTCAGGAAAAGTACGAGCTGCTAAGACTGACTCTCAGGAGCAGAGCAGTCAGTCTGGGTTACAGATCATGTCCTTTATAGGTTTTTTTTTTCTCTCTCTCTTTTTTTCCTTTATAGGTTTTTACAATTGGGAAAAGGTGAGAAAGGGGGAGGAATTTTCTTGTTAGGGCAGCAAATCTCTGTTCTGTTACATTAGCCATATGGAGAGGCCAGGAGTGACCTGGTGAGAGATAAGGGGACAGTAAATCTCTGATCTCAGGGTGAGACCAGAAGTGACCTGGTGAGAGATAAGGAGGGGTGGAAAATCCTGCTCTTGGGCTTCTTTCTTGAGAAATGTGGATGATCTAGTTCCTTATATCTCCCTGTAACCATCCTGTTTTTCTTTTGGGAAGCCCATTTCAATCTAACAGGAAAGAGCTTACAATGCTTAACTTTTAAGTAAAGCTGCTCTACTTATTTTCCTTAAAGACTTGTTTTGTAAATGAAATTGTCAGATGGTTTTGTGAGGCACACTGTGTGATGGTTAATCTCGGTCATCATCTTGATAGGATTTAGAATCATCATGGAAACCAATCTCTGGGATTGTCCATGAGGGATTTTCCAGATCAGATTCATTGAGACTGGAGGCGCGCTCACTGTGAGCAGCAGCATTCCATGGGCTGGCATCTAGGACTAGATAAAAAGGGAAAGTGCGCTGAGCATGGCTCACCTCTCTGGGTCCTGGCTGCAGGCATGATGTGACCCTTCTGTGACTTCGTCCCTACCATGCCAGACTACTCCTGAACTGTGAGCCAAGAAAAGACATTCCCTGTACTGCTTTGGTCAGGATATTTTGTCATAGCAAGGAGGAAATAACTTACATGCACACTGCTTAGGTTTAAGGAGAGAGGAGTGCCAATACTGCAAAACTCAGGGTTGCAAGCATTCTGCCCTAAGCAAGCTTAGTTCGCTTGTTTTTAACTTCCTTATTTGAAATGTCTTCAGGACAACACTCGTCTCTGTAGGTAGTTTTGGCTTTATTGAAGTTTTTGTTCACGGGAGAAGCATAGTAGATCAAGCCTATCTCATGGTGAGGGCCTTCTTTCTCTTTACCTGTGTCTCCCATTCTGTCTCGTGAGCACCAGTGGCCATAGTGAAAAGGATATATCAGAAAGGCTACGTGCATGCATGTTTATTTATTTATTATTTAGTGTGTGGATGTGCCATGGCTCACCTGCGGAGGTCACAGAATAACTCTCAAGGTGTCTGGCTCTTCCTCCACCTTCTTTCAGACAGAGGCTCTTGCTTTTGCAAACAAACATCAATCTAGCTAGCCCCCAAGCTTTGGATTCTCCTGGCTCCACCTTCCATTGTGGTGGTGCCTTTGGATCACAAACACATGTGCCACGTTGCTAATGGCTTTATGTAGGTGCTGGGAAAAAATGAGCTAGAGTCAAGGACTTTTGTCACTGAGCAGTTTCCTCAGCAGCAATGTACTGTTGTAATATTTTTATTGCTCAGTATTTAAGAAATAGATGCAAAATGGCAAAAACATACCACTTTAAGCAGTTGGTCAAATAAATTAAAGCATAAGTTGGATTTTTTTCAAAAAAGAAAGAAATTTCAAGTCTGACACGTGAATGAATACCGACTTTTGCCTAAATCCCTCATTGTCTTCAACGTCCATGAGAACTTACATTCCTGAGGAGTTCTCTATAAGTCGAAGGTTTTTTTTTTTTTTTTCCAGAAGACCTTTATCTGCACATACATAAATGGGCATTCATGAAGACTCATTACTAAGCTGTTAGAAACTTTTTGACTTTTTTGTTGTTGTTTTTGAGCTGTTAAGGGTTAAATCTAGGACCTCATGTATAGCAGGTAAGCATACTACCACTCTGCGCTCTGTCCCCAGCCCACGTTTCAATTCTTCAGTGCCCACACCTCCTCTCTTGGAAAAACTCAGTTATCTGTAATGATATGACTTGATCTAAAAAAGTATGAATTTTATCTGGATTGTTTTGAGGTCTTTTAAAAAAGGGGAGTTCTAAGGCTGGAAAGATGGCATAGCAGTTGAGGCAAAGCCAAAGGTCCCAGGTTTGATTCCCCAGGACGCACATAAGCCAGACGCACAAAGTGACACATGCATCTGGAGTTTGTTTGCAGTGGCTGAAAGCCCCAATGCGCCCATTCTCACTCTATCAGCCTCTTTCTCTCACTCTCAAATAAATAAAAATAATAAAAAGATAAAAAGTGGGGGGTAGTTCTAGATACTCATAAAAAAATGTAACAGAGAAAGAAGGCTATAGGAATATAGAGACAAGCTTATTTCTCTGCCATGTTGGTGCAGTTGGGAAATACATTTTCCTTGTGTCTCAGTCTTTTAAATCCCACAGCAGCCAAAGTGCATCATGATTAGTCTCCTACTCCTCTCAATTCAAATCTCCATATACTTTGCCATCTCACCAAGTGTTGATCTAATTATCTGATTAAGAATCACTGACAATATGAGTGACTGATTAATACAATTAATTCACTTATTGATTGTGAAATGAAGGAGGGATAAATCTCCAGCTAGAGGACAGAGGACATGGGATAAATGTGAGCTGGAAGCCCTCTCGACCCTCTGCCCAGAGTCCTCTGTTCTAAAAACATATTGTGCCAACTATTTTGTCCACATGCAACCATCATAGAAAATAGGACAGTATCTGTTACGTACAAGACACCTTTTGTAGCAGCTGAATTTGAATGTTTTATTTAATTTCACGTGTCTTAAAGTTTCCATATCAGTTTACACATTAGGGAAGGGTTGTAATATTGCCTGATTGTCATCTTTACACTGTCATGATACGTCAGTGGAGAAGGTGGCATGTTGATTGTATATCAAGTTGATTTGAAATTATTATTTTTTTCTTTCAGAATGGCTGAATTTAATGACATTTGGAAGCTCTACCTGTATGGTTCCCAAAAGTCACCCACATATTTGTGCATTGAGTCAAGTAAAGTTGTACTCTACAAATGTTCAGAAAGAAGGACAGGGGTCACAGAGAGCTGAGAAAGTACCATCATTTGATGAGGCAGGTATGTATGCTTTAAAAGAAAATCTGTATGCTGGAACAGTTTGTTCCTTGAGTGTTTAATAGAACTTTCCATACTGATCTTGTGTGAGAGAAAGAAAAAGCAAGAGAGAGAGCATGCTATGAAATTTCTGTAACTTCCTTAATTGTTCCATTTTTAATTCAGCTTTGATGAGTTCTCTTTTTCTAGTAGTTTCCCCTTAAGCAGACATTTCGTTTGGTTGACACAAAGTTCGTAACGCCCTCTTGCGTGCTCCCAGCGCCGTATGCGGTTATATCTGTTTCATTCCTGATGATGTTTGCCGTGTGGTTTTAATCTTGCCACAAGCTTTGCCTTTCAGTATTTTCCAAGTGCTAGTGTTTTTTAGTGTGTGTTGACTTCCTAGATCATTATTTCTACATTGTAGTTGCAGCCTTCCTCTCCCTGGTGCTTACTGTCATTCTGTCCCTGTCACTTAAATGCCTGCTCATTAACATTGAGCCTTCTTTTCTAAGTTAGATTTGTGTTTGTTTGCTTTCTTTCTTTTTAAGTTTAGGGAGACTTTATTAGATGAATAGAAGGAAAGAGGCGAGTATGAGGAGCCCCTGCCCATGAAAAGGTAGGAGAGGGGAAAGCCCACTTGGAGACCCCAATTAGGGTCCTTTAAAACTTGAGAGTGGGGCTGGAGAGATGGCTTAGCGGTTAAGCACTCGCCTATGAAGCCTATGGACCCCGGTTCGAGGCTCGGTTCCCCAGGTCCCACGTTAGCCAGATGCACAAGGGGGCGCACGCATCTGGAGTTCGTTTGCAGTGGCTGGAAGCCCTGGCGTGCCCATTCTCTCTCTCTCCCTCTATCTGTCTTTCTCTCTGTGTCTGTTGCTCTCAAATAAATAAATAAAAAATGAACAAAAAATATTTAAAAAAAACTTGAGAGTGAGGGCTGAGCTATTACCCCTGACACCAAGTTTTGTTTTGTTACTTGAGTCAGGGTAGCCGTGGCTGAAGGCTGGGGTTTCAGATGGGGAGATGGTTCGGGGGTTAAAGGAACTTGCTTGCAAAGTGCTGGCCTCGATTTAATTCTTCTACCATCCACTTAGAGCCAGATGGAATCAGTGGTGCAAGCCTTTGGCATTGCCTTTGTGGTGGCAAGAGACCCTGGTGTGTCTGTGCACACACACACACACACACACACACACACACACACACGTGCAATTAAAAGAAAAAGAGGGAGGTAAGCTCTAGTCAGATCAGTCTCTCATTGAGGAGTTTAGACTATGTGGTGATTTTGTGTGTTTTGTGAAACAGGGACTCACTGTGTAAACCAGGCTGGCCTGTAACTCCTGCCTCAGCTTCCAGAGTGACAGCATTGTAGCATGTGCCCACACAAATACTTTATTTGTGGGGTTTTGGGGGTTTTTTTTTTTGGTTGTGATGGGGTATAAGAAGACTTTGAAAATGATCAGACAGGGCAGAGTAAAACCGGTCACTGTAGTGGCTTGAATGTGTGTCCCCCATAGACTAAGGTGTTTTATTAAGCCTATAACTTGGGTCTCTAGCCACCTGGCTGGAGGAGGCATCACTGGGAGGCAGGAGAGGCGGCAGATCTGGCCTTAAGGTATGTTTGGAGGTGGATCTCATTCCCAGCTCGAAGTCCGAGCTCTGGGCCTAGGCCTCTGCTGCTTGCTGCCCATTCGTGCTTGTTGCTTTTGGTTGTCATGGGCATTCCCTGGATGTGTGGAAGAAGCTGCTTCTGCCGTCGATGGAACTTTCCCGATCTGTGACCTTGAATTAAATCTCTCCTCCCCTAAGCTGTGCCTGGTTTGGATGTTCATCCCAGCAGCGTGAAGCTGTCTGCAGCAGTCTCCCTTGCCAACAGCTGCCCAACTTTAAGGAAATCTGAAATAGAATATTACGCTATGGCGGCCAAAATTGGTGTCCACTACAGTGGTAGTAATGTTGAATGGACACAGCATGTGGAAAGTACTGCATAGTATGCACACTGTCTGTCATTGATCCAAGGGATTCAGACATTAGAAGCATGGCAGAGCAGAAAAGTAAACCTGGAAATTTTTTTCTTTAATAAAACTTTCCAGAAGGTTGTTAAAACTAAAAACGAATTACTTTGAAGTAATACAAAACAAATGTATCCACAGATTCATTTAACGTCTTTAATCCCAGCACTTGGGAGGCAGAGGTAGGATGATCGCCGTGAGTTCAAGGCCACCCTGAGACTATGTAGTGAATTCCAGGTCAGCCTGGACTAGAGTGAGACCTGACCTTGAAAAAAAAAATGTACATTGGCTAGAAATCAAAGTAAATAATGGGAAATAAAAAACAATACAGAATGTGAAATACTGCAACAGTCTTTTAACAAGATTGTAGATTTATCAATAGCAAATTATTATCTATATATTAAAAGTCAGAATTCCATATTCTAGTAAAAACTTCTTTTATCTACTTAAAAAGTTGCACATAATAAAATTATCTGAAAATTAGCACTGGAGGATTGCCCATTCTCCAGTAAACAACCTCCCACTTACGATCATGCAGGCAGTCCTCATTTCAATCAGTGAGTCAGAAAATTACAGAGGACTGGAGAGACGGCTTAGTGGTTAAGGTGTTCACCTGTTAAGCCTCAGGACCCAGGTTTGCTTCCCCAGTATGCACAAAGTGGCACATGTGTCTGGAGTTTGTTTGCAGTGGTTTGAAACCTTGGTGTATCCATTCTATCTGTGCCCCCAAACAAAAATATCTAAAAAATTAACAAAAATAAGGCTTGGAAGTAGGATGTGGATCTAATGAAAAGAAGATGGTTTTAGTGAGAGGGGAAGGTGCAACAGAAAGTAAGTGGGGAATCAAACTACAGTGTGTATAAATGAAATTGTAAAAAAAAAAATATTAGTTTTCTTATATTGGAAGTGCATTGTTCATTGACATTTTAATTTTGATCCCTTTTCAAGATTTGCTTGTTAGCCATCAGATAGACACCAAGTAATTTCTTTTTTCTTTTTCTTTTTTTTCTTTTTTCTTTTTTCTTTTTTTTTTTTTGGTTTTTTGAAGTAGGGTCTCACTTCTGGCCCAGGCTGACCTGGAATTCACTATGGAGTCTCAGGATGGTCTCAAACTCACGGCAATCCACCTACCTCTGCCTCCTGAGTGCTGGGATTAAAGGCGTGTGCCACCACGCGCGGCTCTCCAAGTAATTTCTTGATTGAAAGATAATTTGTATACTTTGGGTTTTGTGACTGGCTTTTGAATAATTCAAATCACATGATAAAGTCAGGAACAGCTCATTAAGAAGCAAAGACTTACTAAGGCATCCTTAAATTTTTAAGGAGCAGTCAGAGTTTTAATTTTGCTCATGGTAGCAGATGTGTGGCAAACAGCCAGGATTTGAACTTGAAACAAATATCTGAATATATTCATGAATAGAATATATGGTTGGTTGTTGAAACTATAAAGATTCAACTCAGGCAAATAGGGTGAGTTTATGAAGATAGCAGTATGAAATAAGTATTCATATGTTTGTTTGAGCCATTTACTATCTTGTTTGTGCTTTATAACATTTCATATGTAATAACCTCTAAACAGTTTGCAATGAGAATAATATTTAGAAGTTTCCATCCCAGAGCACCTTATTTTATGTGCTTTGGCTGAATGATCATTATAGAAAAAGTGGTGTTTCTGAAACTTTTCACTGTAGACTTAAATTCTTCAGACATCAGAGGAGTGTTAAGGTATTACTATTCTACCCCTCTTCCCTTACTTTTCTCTGCCTGGATCTGTTCCCTAAAGAAAAATTTTTTAAAAAATGATAAGTAAATTTGTTCTTTTGTGAGATCTAGGTCTTACTATGTAACCCAGGCTGCCTTCAACCTCACTGTGTAGCTCAGACGAGTCTCAAACTTACACTCTTCCTGCCTCTGCCTCCTGAGCACCAGGATTACAGGCATGCACCACAATAGCCAGCTCCATAGTAGATTCTGTAGATAAAGATGTGTTCTTGTGCAAGGATTTTCTGAAGACATGTATTGACCTAGAAGAATGGGTCATAATTTAGGTTTATATTCTAACATAATAGATAATGCCAGTTTTTTTAGCCAAGTTAGCTGTATGTGTGGAGAAAGAAAAATAATGAATGAGTGAATGAGAATGGAGACACAGTTGTCTCATTACCACTTACAGGTTAATCTTTCTTCATTGAAGAGTGCCTTGAGAAATGACTTAAGCAGATCATTTTATATTTTAAAAGAATGCATCTAGGGCTAGAGAGATGGCTTAGCACTTAAGGCACTTGCCTGCAAAGCCTAAGGACCCGGTTTGATTCTCCAATTCCCATGTAAGTCAGATGCACATGGTGGCACAAGTATCTGAAGTTTGTTTGCAGTGGCTGGAGTACCTGGTGCTCCCATTCTCTCTCTCTCCCTCCCTCTCCCCTGACCCCGCGTCTCAAATAAATAAATAAAAGTGAAATTTTAAAATGCATCTAAATTTTCACCATCATATCAAGGAATGTTACAGGTCTGTTTTACCCTTTAAAGAAAGTCCTTTTGTCATAATTTTCGAGAAGGCTTTGATACTTCCATGAATGTTGAAATGATTTTTCTACACTTCCTGAAATGATTCAATAGTTTCATTCTTTAATCTGTTAATGAGAGGAATAAATAGCTTTTGTAAATTTTAACTACTCTTGACATTATTAAAATGAATTCAAAATTGTCTGTAATAACCATTTTTGTACATTATTAAACTGGCTATATTAAGTTACAGGTTTGTATGAAAGCAGCTCTTTAATGTAAACTTGTTCTAATTAACTTTCAGCAGAAAACATAGGCACAGAACTCAAAGCTCCACTGAAGCAAGATCCTCTCCAAGTAAGAGGTAAATATATTTTCTTCTGTTTTTATCATCCTGCTACATATTAATATACAAGGTTTATGTGCAGGTCCTTACAGTTTTCTAAGGATATGCTTCTATTTTGCTTTTATTTAACTAACTAGACTGATATTTATGATATCTATTTATGAGCCAATTTTTTACTAAAGATTATTTTGCATTTTGAGTATAAGTGGTTTAAAAGTCTAAAGAAGCAAAATCATCAGTACCTTCACTCAAGTTCAGGTGGGGTTTGGCTATTCTTGTGTGACTTCGTTCCCAGGAATGATTGAGAACTGGAGAAACGCACCTCTGCTCTGTATGCTAAACTGCTGCTTCGTGGAAGAAGTGGCTCTGTGTGACTAGGAACTCGGTGGCTTCAGTGTCAACAAAGCTGGCTGTATTTTTAGCTCTCATACTTACTAGCTGTCTGACCTTGCTTTTAGACTTAGTTTTCTTCTCTATAACATGGAAGAAAATGACACCTATTTTTTAGGTGACATTAAAGACTACATAGAGCAGATAGTCACACAGTTTAAAATTACTGATATTGGACAGGATGTCATGATGCACACTGTTGGCAGTCAGGTTCACATTGCTGGCAGAAATCACCTGACTAAGAGCAGCTTGTGCGAAAAAAGGTTTATTTTGGCTTACAGACTTAAGGGGAAGCTTCATGACAGCAGGGGAATGTAATGGCATAAGCAGAGGGTGGACATCACCTCCTCGCCAATATTGGATGGACAAAAGCAACAGGAGAGGGTGCCAAACACTGGCAAGGGGAAACCTGCTATAATATTCATAAGCCTGCTCCCAACAGAAGGTGTTAATTCCCAAATCTCTATTAGCTGAGAACCTAGCATTCAGAACACCTAAGTTTATAGGGGACACCTGAATCAAATCATTCTGCCCCTGGCCCCCATAAGCTGATAACCATCCATGATGTAAAATGCAATGCATTCAGTCCAACTTTAAAAGTCTGCATAGTTTTTTATCAATCCCAATGATGTTTAAACATCCCCACAGTCTTTTAACTGAGCTATAATACCAAAAAAGTCCCCCCAAGACCCATAATAGCACAGAATAAACACACTGCAAAAGATGGCATTGGGCATAACAAAGAAATATTCAACCAACACAAGATTTAAGCAGGGTAAACATCAAACTCTGTAGTTCCAAGTCCAACACCTCTAGCTGGTAACAAGTCTCCAAGTCCAGTAATTCTACCCAGCAACAAGTCTCTGGAGTTCCAGTTCCGCCCCTCCAGCTAGACTACTCACAGGCTTGGGAAATTTCATCTGGGACCGGCAGCTGTCCTTAGCAGCCATCTCGTAGTCCCAGCATCTCCACTGCAACCCGCACGGTCCATCCTCAGGGCTCCATCGGTCTCCTTGCAGGCAATCCTGCTTCACACTGCCCATGTCTGTTTCTAAAACACAAGACCATGTTGCACACTCAATGACCCTCCCTTTCCCGCATTTCTTATACTCCATAATACCAGGTAGGGTGCCAATTTGCTAATCCAGGAGGGAATAAAGCAGACTTTGAAGGACAGGACACTCCTTCAGCTGGCCCAATCTCAATGGTTGTAATCTCTCATACAATTGCAGCTGAACAGGCTGCAGTTTCGACCCAGCAGTTTGATTTTTTTCTGTGACATATGCCTCTGCTCACATACATCTATTTCTATGCAAAGCAACCCTGCACAAGTTCTCAGGACACAGGCATAACAGCAAGCCTCACACACAAACTGCTTGTAGGCCAGTCCAGGCAAAGTTCTTTCCCACCCTCACAAACCAAACCTCACAGTCCATAGTTCTTGCTGCACTCAGGTCTTTCAGCTCTGTCCTCACTCGTCCATCAGGCTGTACTCACAGCAATGCAAGGCATCTCTTAGGCCAGGGTGTCAAATCCTTCCACATTCCTCTTGAAAATCAGCTCCAAAAGGCCAAAGCCACACAGTCAGTTATTTAGCAGCAAATGACACCACTCCTCGGTACCAACATTACTGTTGCAGTCAGGTTCACATTGCTGGCAGAAATCACCTGACCAGGAGCAACTTGTGGAAAAACAGGTTTATTTTGGCTTATGGACTTAGGAAGCTCCATGATGGCAGGGAAAAATAATGGCATGAGCAGAAGGTGGACTTCACCTTCTTGCCAACATTGGGTGGACAGAAGCAACAGGAGAGTGTGCCAAACACTGGCAAGGGGAAAATGCACATAATATACATAAGACCACCCCCAACAGTACACACCTCCAGGAGGCATTAATTCCCAAATTTCCATCAGCTGGGAACCTAGCATTCAGAACACCTAAGTTTATGGGGGACACTGAATTAAACCACAACACACATCTGTAATTACAGCCCTTTGGAGGCTGAAATAGAATGATTTCAAGTTTGTGGCCAACCTGAGCTATGGAGTGAGACTTGGTCTCCAAAAAGTAACAATAATAATAATAATAATGATGGTTGAGGATATAGCTCTGTACTTGCCTAACATGTGAAAGGCCCTGAGTTTAATCTCCAGTACCAAAAAAAAAAAAAAAAAAAAAATCAAGATAGCAGTCATTGTCATCATCAGTAATCTGGTCTGTGATACACCAAAAGGAATTGCTAGCTATTTTGAAGAAACATTTTTATTAGGAAACTGTCTTTTTTAATATGCAATTTTTTGGGCTGGAGAGAGATGGCTTAGTGGTTAAGGCATTTGCCTGCAAAGCCAAATGACCCAGGTCAGTTCCCTGGGACCCATGTAAGCTGGATGCACAAGGTAGCACATGCATCGGGAATTCATTTGTAGCAGCTGGTGGCCCTGACGCATCCATTCTCTCTGAATCTCTTCTCTATCTCTACTTACAAATAATAAATATAATATTTTTAAAGTTCTTCCTCTATATTCAGTATTCTTCAGTTACTTTGTTTGATTTTTTTATAAAACGCTAGTTTTACTTTACAGTTTTATCTTATTTATTTATTTATTTAAGAGAGTGAGAAAGAGGCAAAGAGAGAGAGAATGTGCATGCTACAGCCTCCAGCCACTGCAAACGAACTTCAGACACATGTGCTTTCTTGTGCATCTGGCTTATGTGGGTCCTGGGGAATTGAACCAAGGTCCTTTGGCTTTGCAGGCAAACACCTGAACCCCTAAGCCATCTCTCCAGCCCACTACACAGTTTTGTTGTTGTTTTTTTTTTTAATTGAAACTTCATTTTCAGTTAGACCCTAAGCAGCTTGTTTTAATGATTTAGATTGAACAGTTATACAGATACAAGGTGTCCATAAGATGAAAGATTGGCATTTTGCATGGTATAGATGAATTCTAGAGATAGAAGATAGATGACTTACAACTATGGTTCCATTCTATTTTTTATTTAAATATTTTTTCTGTATCATTTCATGGATCAGGAGAAAAGATAAATTTTCCATAGAATTTAACATGTATCCATTTTCAAATATGATGTACTGTCAGTGCGTCTGCTTATATATTTTCCTGTTTTTGCTTTAGTCAAAGCAGTCCTTAAGAAAAGGGAATATGGAGCAAAATATACTAAGAATAATTTCATCACAGGAGTAAGAGCAATAAATGAGTTCTGCCTTAAATCCAGGTGGGTATAGTATTTTTTTTTTAATGTAGTCGTGTAGGTAGTGTACTCTGTGTAAGCAATCTAGCCCTTTATTTCATTGTTGGATTAATTTTTAAAGTTAACGTAAGTTATTTTTCATTGTTATAAAATTTCCAGCGGGGGGACATTTCCATAGAAAAACCAGTGATTAAATATAAAACAACAGTGACTTAATGAGAATATAAACCTTTTAGAATTTAAGGTAAAGTAAAATAATTAGATAGTATGTAATTGACATAACCTTTATGACTTGATATCTTTGAGTAGATATTATTCCTTAACATTAATCTACTTATATAAATAAGTATGGCTTGTAAATTTTTATTGTTGTCTTTTGAGGTAGGATCTCACTCTAGCCCAGACTGACCTGGAACTCACTCTGTAGTCCCAAGCTGGCCTTGAACTCACAGCAGTCCTCCTACCTCTGCCTTCCTGAGTGCTAGAATTAAAGGCATGTACTACCCCACCCAGCCTGACATAAAATTTTTTTAATTTAAGTTCTCAAGGAAAAGAATGATACTCATCTATATTCTTTCTATTTTAACTTAACTTTAATAAATTACAGAGAGCAGGTCTGGGGAGATAATTTAGTTAGTAAAATGCTTGCTTTGCATGTGTAAGGACCTGAGTTCCATCTCTAGAACACTTGTAAAAATACTGGGTGTGGTGGTGAGTAATCCCAGTGCTGGAGAGGTTGAGACAAGAAGATCATTAGGGTTCTCTGGCCAGCCAGTTGAGTCTGATCAGTGAATGGTAGGCCAGTGAGAATTCTTGTTCTCCAAAAAGCGGTGGGCAGCATTCCTGAAGAATGGTACCCGAGGGCCTCCACGTGCACATACACTTGCGTCCTCACATCCACACCAACACACATGCATAAAAATAATAAAAACAGCTGGGTGTGGGGGCGCACACCTTTAATCCCAGCACTCAGGAGGCAGAGGTAGGATCTCCATGAGTTCAAGGCCACCCTGAGACTACATAGGAATTCCAGGTCAGCCTGGGCTACAGCAAGACCCTACCTCAAAAAACAAAATAATAATAATAACAACAACAACAAAGGTAGAGCCAGGCATGGTGGTGCACACCTGGGAGGCAGAGGTAGGAGGATCGCAGTGAGTTTGAGGCTGTCCTGAGACTACATAGTGAATTCCAGGTCACCCTGGGCTAGAGTGAGACCTCCTGGAAAAACATAAACAAAATGCTTCCTTTAAACTTATCTTTGAAAGTTGTACACATAAGTTCTTCTAAGATAGGGATCAATGTAGTTGTTTATCTGCCCTTAACCTGTAAAGCGCAATGCATAGTGTAGTGAGCTTAACCAGCATCTGTATTTCTGCAGTGATCTAGAACAACTTCGCAAAATCAGACGACGGAGTCCCCATGAAGACACCACTGAGTCCTTTACTGTATACTTGAGATCAGATGTTGAAGCAAAGTAAGAGCATAATTCTTTCAGGATAAAAATAACATGTTCAACTTAGGATTAATAAGTAAAACATATTTTAACATAGTCTTCAAAATGACATTTTTAAAACAGTGCTTTTTATTTGCACATTTATCTGTTCTAGTATGCATTAGTTAACTAAATATGTTGTTATAAGAAAATTCATTGTTGAGTATACTCATATTGCCTATATTCAATTCAAAAAATTTACCATAAATGCTTTGATTCTCTGAAAAGACCTTACGTTTTCTTGTATGATTCTAACATAGTATCATGTATATAATAAAGTAATTAAAATTGTTCATTGGTGGTTACCATGTATGTATGTATTTGCTCAGATCTTTAGAAGTTTGGGGAAGCCCTGAAGCTCTTGCCAGAGAGAAAAAATTGCGTAAGGAAGCAGAAATAGAATACAGAGAACGTGAGTATGTTCAGTTTAAAGCTGAATTCATTGGAGAATAACGTGTACTTAAACATATCAGTGCCTGTCATAACTGTATTCTCTGGTGCTCACTTCATGGTGTGCCTCTGTTAGTTGTAACAAATACTAATTTTCCTTTTAAGAATTATTTTATTTATAAAACAGTGTCTTAAGGGCTCAGCAGTTAAAGGCGCTTGCTTGCAAGGCCTGCTAGCTCAGGTTCAGTTCTCCACCAAAAAGCGGCACATGCATCTGAAGTTTGTTTGCAGCAGCAAGAGACTGTGGCACACTTCTACACATACACACACACATTAAAAAAAAATTTTAGGGCTGGAGAGATGGCTTAGCAGCTAAAGTGTTCGCCTGTGAACCCAAAGGACCCAGGTTCAATTCCCCAAACTGCATGTAAGCCAGAGCACAAGGTGGTGCATGTATCTGGAGTTTGTTTGCAGTGGCTGGGTGCCCTGGCAAGCCCATTCTGTCTGTCTGTCTGTCTCTCTCTCTCTCTTTCTTTCTCTCGAATGAAATACATTTTTCAAAGAAATGCATAGGATCTTTTGTGTGTGTTAGTAGTTTGTTTTTTTCTTGATAGTTTTGTTTTTGTTTTTGTTGTTACTGTTGTTTTTTAGGGACAGGCTCTCATGTAATTCAGACTGTCTTGGAACTTGCTATGTGGCCAAAGCTATCCTTGAACTCTTAATTCTCTGGCCTCAGTCTCCCAAGTACTGGGGTTTTAGCTGTTCACCACTACATCCAGCTCTTGATAGCTTTTATGTTGAGAGGAATAGCAAAATGAAGTTAAGGGCTGGAGAGATGGCTTAGCAGTTAAGGCACTTGCCTGCAAAGCCTAAGGACCCATGTTTAACTCTCCAGATCCCACATGAGCAAGAAACAAAGGTGAGGCAAGCATAAGGTTGCACATGCCCACTAGGTGGTACAAGTGTCTGGGGTGTGATTGCAGTGGCTGAGGCCCTGGTGCACTGTATTCTCTCTCCTTCTCACCCACCCCCTCACCCCAAAAAAAATTTTTTTCAAAAACCAGTTTATAGTTTCTCTAACACCTATAATGATCAACACTTATCGTCTGATTTGAAGATTATATTTATAACAAAAGTGATAAAATAGACAGTTGCCCTTTTCTTCTAGAAATGTCTGTTAATTCAACTGCCACATTTATTCCTTCAAGTACAAATGCAAACGTGACTCTCAAGGAACTGAATTCAGTGGTTTAGCATTTCTATTTAGGATAAGATAAAATATGTTTTACATAATTTGAATTAAATTAATGTATTTATTAAAATATTTATTTGAGGGCTGGAGGGATGGCTTAGCAGTTAAGGTGTTTGCCTGCAAACCCGAAGGACCCAGGTTCAATTCCCCAGGAAACGTAAGCCAGTTGCGCAAGGTGGTACATACATCTGGAATTTGTTTGCAGTAGCTGGAGTTCCTGGCACACCCATTCTTTTTCTTTCGCTCTATCTCTGTCTTTCTGCATTTTTCTCTCTGTGTATCTCAAATAAATAAATAAAAATAAAATATTAAAATATTTATTTGAGTTGCTGGAGAGATGGATTAGTGGTTAAATGCTTGCCTGTGAACCCTAAGGACCTTAGTTCAAGGCTCAGTTCCTCAGTACTAATGTAAGCCAGATACATGAGGTGGTACATGCATCTGGAGTTTGTTTGCAGTGGCTGGGGGCCCTGATATGCCCATTCTCTCCCCTCCCTACCTCTTTCTCTCTGTGTCTGTCTGTTGCTCTCAAATAAATTAATATTTAAAAATGTATTTATTTGAGAGAGTGCATATAAGCACACCAGGGCCTCCTTTCCCTGGAAATGTGCTCCAGATGCATGTGCCTCTTTGTGCATCTGGCTTTACATGGGTACTGGGGAATCAAACTTGGGACTGTCATGTTTTGCAAGGAGTGCCTTTAACTGCTGAACTCTCTCTCCAGCCCTGAATGTATTTATTAATAGCACAGTATTTTCACAATACTCATGATTTTAAAGGACTATAGTTTAATCCCCCAAGTGCTGTGCACACCCACAAAGGAATGTAAAATCATACTTTCATTTCCTCTAATATTGTTTTATTTTTATTTTATTTATTTTTTTATTGGTTTCTTGAGGTAGGGTCTCACTGTAGCCCAGGCTGGCCTGGAATTCACTATGTAGTCTCAGGATGGCCTTGAACTCACAGTGATCCTCCTACCTCTGCCTCCCAAGTGCTGGGATTAAAGGTGTGCATCACTATGCCCGGCCTATTGTTTTTTTGTTTTTCCAAGAGATAACTATTGCTGATAGCTAGGCATAAAACCTTTCACAAAATCAAATGTGTATCAATTTTTTTACTTTACAAAAGTGGGAAGACACTACTTGTGCTTGTGTAGCTGCTCTTTCAAGCTATCACTGGAATCCTGTCTTCATGTCGGTCCACAGAAATCAACCTCTCCTCCTCTTTGAGAAGCTGAATGAGGGTTGGAGAGATGGCTTAGCAGTTAAAAGTGCTTGCCTGCAAAGCCTGACAGCCTGGGTTCGATTCCCCAGTACCTACATAAAGTCAGGTGCACTATGTGGTGCCTACATCTGAAGGCCCTGACATGCCCATTCATCCCCCAAGTAAATAAATCAATATTTTTTAAAAAACAAAAAGCTGAATGATAATCTATTAGTGGATGTAGCATGGTTTATGATCTCTAGTTACTTACTATTATAAGAATATATTCCTGAGCAACCACATAATTTGTTCTTTTTCTTGTTTTCCTTTCTTTTTTGACATGATGTTACTGTGAATATTTAGGAAAGAGTATTAATGATAGAATTTCAGGATCAGATGGGATGAGCATTTAAATATTCATTAGGGGGCTGGAGGGATGGCTTACCAGTTAAGGCATTTATTTGCCTACAAAGCCAAAGGACCTCGGTTCAATTCCCCAAGACCCATGTTAGCCAGATGCACCAGGCGGCGCATGCATCTGGGGTTCATTTCCTTTCCTTTCATGATGGGGTTGGAACCTAGGAATTTGTGCTCTAGCTGTCACTGAGTTCTACCCCTGCAGCCTCAAGAACATCAGCTTACTCTTTGTGTGCATGTACATACACAAGTATGTGTGTGTGTGTGCACGCGCACATGCGAGCACTTGCCTTGGCTCGTATATGGAGGAAGAGGATGACCTCGGTGTCAGTCCTCCCCTTCTACCTCGTTGGAGACGGGTCTCTCGTCACACCAGGCCACCTGGCTGTGAAGCTTCAGATTCCCCATTGCTGCAGACACCTGTGCTGCTGCTCCTGCGTTCGCGTGGTTCTGCTGATCCGAACTCTGGTCGTCAGGCTTGCACGGTGGCGCTTTTAACTACTGGGCCAACTCCCCAGCCCCATCCCTTTATTTGTTTGCCACTTTTCAGAGAGAGAGACTAGTATTCTGATAAGAGGACCTCAACCTGGAAGCCCCAAGGGTGGAATAATACAGTACTTAGCTTTTTATGGCTGGCCTGTTTCACACCTTTATAATGATTGATCCATGCTGATGTGTCACAAGATTCCCTTCCTTTTGAGCACTAAATATTCCATTGTCTGTACATGTCACATCCTTACATGTGGGTTCTTCAGAGTTGTGAATTGTGTACTGTTGTGAGCATGGGTGTGCAAATTGTTCTACCCGTAGGTGACATTGCTGGATAACGTGGTACCTAGTTTTCATTTCCTAAGGAGCTTTCATACTGTCTTCTAGAATAGTTGCACTATTTTAAATTCACATCAATGGTGGGTATAGAAGTGTTCCTGTTACGTTGCATCTTTGTCAAGGCTTGTGATTTCCTGTTTATTGTGCTAATGGATGTGAGATGATACTGCATTGTGTTCATTTGTATTTCTCTGATTAGTGATGGCAAGTATATTCATGTGCTTTTGGCTGTTTGAATAGCATCTTTGGTGAAATATCTACTTAAGTTCTTTGCCAAACTCTCAAAATTAATTGCAAATCCACATTTATATAATTTCATATTTTTGCTAGCAGATAGATGAACATATTTAATGTAGTCTTAAAAAGAATAATTATATTAATGTAAACTGGCTGGTAAGAATATATATAATCTCAATTTATTTTCTAATTCCTATAGGGCTGTTTAGAAACCAAAAAATATTAAGAGAATATACAGATTTCTTGGGAAACACCAAGGTAAGAATGTTGTCTTTAATAATAAGTGTGTCTGTGTTACATGATCAGACTCCTAATTAGTTCTTTGTGAAATCCTAGCATGCCTGTGATCTTAACCCAAGATTTTCTTGATTTAACATTATAGTTAACTGGATTATCATTTTTTTTCATTTCTCTCCAATTTTCCTGAAATTTAAAGAAAATTAAAATTGGAATGTAAATTTCCTAGGTTTCTTAAACAGAGGTAGACAAAAGAGACTTATTTCCTTGTTTCTGGTAAGATTTCTGTCTTTCAGAATTATTTCCTTTCTTATTTCCTTTGTATCTCCTTCCACTCCAGACTCTGGTTACACATTCAGACTTCCTCTGTGCTTTTGCCCAGGAGCCTCAGGCTTGGAAGTTAGTTATACAGCCAGCTTTTGTTTTGTTTTGTTTTGTTTTGTTTTTAATCTGACTGTATGGAATCAGGGACACTCAATATGATTTGACAGTATTATTAAACTTGCCTAGTGCATTCATTCTCACACTGTGTGAAATAGCTATTGGCTACCTTGTCCTCTTTCCCAGCTTCCTGTAGCCTCACTCTTCATTTCTCATCTGTTGATTGTTTCACACGCAACTGGAAAAAAAGTAAAAGTGGTTCCTAACTTAACAGCTCAGCTTGTCATTTATTGACTTTATGAAGTATGGAAGCAATATGCACATGACCTTTTGATTTTTACTTTCAGTACAGTATTCAATAAATTATAGTCAGCACTTCATTATAAGATATGCTTTGGGTTTGATGGTTTTGCCCAAGTCTAGACTAATTTTAAGTGTTCTAAATAAATTTAAGGTAAGCTAGGCCAAGCTAGACTATGATTAGGTGGTTAGGTTAGATGTATTAAATGCATTTTCAACTCATGGTATTTTAAACCAGCAGTGGATTTACCAGGACCTAATTCTATCATAAGTCAAGGATGATTTGTAGTTTGATAAAAGCATCTTATTTTTTAAAGTGTTTTTTTTTTTTATTTGTAAGGAGAGAGAGAAAATATAAAATCAGAGAGAATAGGTGTCAGGGCCTCTAGCTGCTACAAACAAACTTTAGATGCACATGCTACTTTGTGCATCTGGCTTTATGTGGGTACTGAGGAATTGAACTCGGGAGGTTAGGCTTTGCAGGCTAGCACCTTAATTACTGAGCCATCTCTCCAGCCCAGTATCTCATTTCCTTTCATTACCAGATTCTCTTGACTTTTATCTATACATCTGCTAAACTACCACACCTCCCCTTCTATAGGAAGTAATTAATAGTGGAACAATGTAGAAGATTTGCCCTCTGTCCCACCTCCTCTTACCTCCTGAATTCAGTCCTTTGATCCAGCTGAAGTGGTCAGCCAAAGTCAAGGACACCTCCAAAATGCAAGCCAGCTTTGTCCAGAGCTAGCTTTCCACTAAAAACCCTGCTGTGAGGGGTGTCCCATTGAGAAGGTAGTGCTGCCTTGGGATGGCAGCTCACATCTGAAAATCTTAACACACGAGAGGCAAAGGCAGGAGGATTGCCACAAGTTCAGAGTCAGCCTGGATTACAAAGTGAGACCCTTTCTCAAAAAAAGAGAAAAAAGTTAACGGCAGGTCTAGGATGAAGACTACCTACTCATGCAGATTGTCTTCTCTCTAGCTAATTCTGAGGCGCTACTCCTTAATAAATTAGAATGTCGGGCAGTGATGACAACGGCAGTTAACTCGTACTTGAGGCTGGAGAGACAGCTCAGTGCTTCCTGTGCTGTCATCAAGGCCTGAAACAGCCGAGTTTGGATCTCCAGATCCCACATGAAATACCTGGGCATGGCCACACACACCTGTAATCCTAGTCCTGCTAGGGGAGCAGAGAACCAGGAATTGCCTGAGCTTATGAAGAACAACAAGCTTCAATATCAGTAAGAGTCTCAAAATGAGAACAGGCGGGAGAGTAGTGGAGCAGAACACCGGATGTTTCACTCTGGCCCCTGCGGGTGAGCACACCTGTTGTAGGCGAGTGTATCAGGCGAGACAAGGGCACATACATGTGCATACACCACTTACCACATTAGACATACATGTGCCCTTCTTTCCCATTCATTTGGTTTCTAGTTCCCCTTTGAGCCCTGTCTACCTTGCTCCCCAACGCAGCTCTGAAGGTCGTAGCATCTCCACATGTCTTGGGAGCCACAATAGCTCCTGTGCGGCAAGGGCAACCATTAGTGCCTCTTGCTGTGGAGTAATTTGGACCAGTGACCCCTGCCTCCTGGGAAGTGACCCCTCGCTGGTGTGTCTGTCATATGGACAGTCACCCCAAGCAGATGCTTCTGTAGTAGATGCTGCTTCTGAGGCCTTTTAAGGACTTCAAACTCCCCAATTTGAATACTGCAGTTTTAGAATTTCTTTTTGTTATCCCCTCCTTTGTTTGAGGAGCAATTAGATAAAACTAGTGATTTATTTCCTTTTAGGAATGCTTTCTTTCACACTGAAGGTAGTTGTTTACTCTTTAAAACAAAGGGCTAGCCCTACTTGGTAGAATTAAATGCCTTCTTTATATTTTTTTTCTTTTTACCCAGACACTTCTTTTTCGGTTATATTCTTTGTCTCACAGGAACTACAGTGGTGAGAGGTATGAAGTCACAATGTCCTGGGTCTGCCAAGAGCATTCTCTAGTCAGAGAAATCGCTCACCCTCTCATAATCTAATTTTGTCCTGTCCTTTTAATACATTTTATCTTTAATATGTTCTGCTTTCTTATCTCTTCCTTGGGACTCTAATCTATCTGTCCATCTGTCTTTCCTTTTTTTCTTTCTTTGTGTGTGTTTGTGTCTGTGTGTGTTCACATGTGTGAGTCACCAAAGTACATGCTTTGCAGAGGTCAGAGGACAACTTCATGTGTTGGTTCTTGCTTTCCACCCCATTTGAAGCAAAGTCTCTCACTTATCACAGCTCCATTCACCAGGCTAGCTGGCCCAAGAGTTTCCAGGAGCTTCTCTCTCCACCTCCCACCTTGTGATAGGTGTGCTGAGATTACAGAAGCCTGCCAAGTGTCCAGCTTTTAGATGAAGTCTGGGGTTCCAGTCTCAGGTACTCAAGCTCGTGTGGCATGCATTTACCCACTGAGCCATGTCCCCAGTCCTAGGATCCTAATTTTGTGAATTTCATAGGATAATCCGTTAGAACACTTGAAGTACCTTCATCTCTGCATACTGTGTTTATCACCACCACCATAGTTTCACTTTGAAATGAGCCTGTAGTGCTGTAAGTTCGCTGCGTTTAATGATATTCCTTTCTGACACCTGTCTTAACTTTTTAAATTTATATTTTTACTAATGAGAGAGAGATTGAGAGAGGAAGAAAATGGGTGAAAGGGCCTCTAGCCACTGCATGTGAACACCAGATTCCTGTACCACCTTGTGCATCTGGCTTACATATGTACTGGGGAATTATAGCAAGCGCCTTAACCACTAAGCCATCTCTCCAGCTCTGTCTTAACTTTTTATTTGTGTCCCAATATGATGCAATCTTGCTAATAGAAAATTTTCAATATATACAAAATGGGTACTGTATTGCCATTTCCGTTCATTATCATTTTGCCATCCTGTTTTTAAAATGGTACAGGTCTTTAGGAATTTGTGTGCAGCTTTCTTTGTAAGGAGTTGTGTATTCTGGCTCCCCATGATCTTGTATTTTTCCAGATTTAAATTGTCTTTTTAGACTTATTTGAGCGTTATCATTTCTGTTCTAGTTAATAACAACAGTTGAGTTCAGTGAGTCTCCTTTTCCTTATTATAGCATTCAACTCTGATTTTAAAGGCTTTATTTCCCTTTCTGTCACAACCCTCCCATAAACTCTCAAACTTTCTTCTAAAGAAATCTTTGTCTTTCACTTTAGACAGTGTCTTTTTTATTTGTATCCCTTTTTTCTGTTTCCTTCTCTTCACAAAGAACATAGCATATTCTCGTTATAATGAGGCATGCTCTGTATTTATCAATATACAGTAGATCTGAGAAACCTAGAGTCATGTTCAGTGTTTATAGCTTACAAATCAAAGTGCAGGTTGAGGCTACATGGACAGGTTTGTTATGCATATAGTTCCTTCTCTTGCCACAAAGGTAGTTCAGCACAAAACTAGAGCTCCCTGACTTTGCACCATTTTTCAAGGCCTAGATATTAAACCCTAAAGCTAGAAGCTTTGTTTTTACTCTGTTTCCTATGTGGAATTTCAAAGGTGTTCCCTAAATTCCTGGCCTGCAAACCTAGCTTGAACAACCTAAGACTCCACAAAAAGAAACTATACATACCAGAAAGCAATAAATAAATAAATAAACTGTACCATTTGGATTTTTTTTTTTTTTTTTTTTTTAAGAGAGAGAGGAGGGATAGAGAATTGGCGCTCCAGGGTGTCAACCATTGAAATTGAATTCTTGCGCCACCTAGTGGGCATGTGTGACCTTTCACTTACCTCACCTTTGTGCTCCTGGCTAACATGGCGTCTGGAGAGTAGAACGTGGGACCTTATGCTTCACAGGCAAAGTACCGTAACCACTAAGCCACACTCCAGCTCCCATTTGGAGTCTTAGTCCCTTAAAATAGACTCTCACTTCAGCTTTATTGCAGTATCCAACCAAGTTGCATCTATGAATACAACTTCAAACTGTATTTGCATGCGTCTGTCCTACAGTGCCTACACATAATCACTGAGGAACATTTCTGCTGTTCAGGCACTATCATGGCCAGCCTATAGGGGACAGACTTGCCATAGCTGTGGCAACTTACCAAGGACCAAGTCCTACCTGACATTCCACTAGAGCTTCAATTTTCACTCCATATATTTATGTTTTTATCTGTTTTTCAAAGGTACAAGCCTTGGGCCATTAGGTTTCAGCACTTTGGAGACAGAGGAGAAGGATGGCAAGTTCAAAGCCAGCCAGGACCACATAGCATGACCCCACTCTCTGCACACCAAAGGCTCCTAATAAGGGCTAACCCAATAAATTGCAGCCAACTCTAGCAGTAAGCATGCCCAGCATTCTCTCAGGTTACCATTCTACCCATGTCCTTGCAGAGTAGTAAACACATTTTCACTTTCCATTTGTTTCCCCCCCACACTTCTTTTTGAGGTAGGGTCTCGCTCTACCCCAGGCTGATTCACTATGTACCGTATCCTATCTTGGCCTCCTTAGTGCTAGGATTAAAGGCATGTGACACTCAGCCTATTTGCCCACTTTTTAAAGAGTGAATTCTAGAGAAAAACAAGTTTTAAAATCAGCTCAGCTGTTCAGAGACTTTGATGGGGAGAGCCTGGTGTGTCCGAGGCAGTGACAGTGCCTCTGGAGGTGTTGGAAAGGTTGTTCTTGGTTTGTCTTGTAGCCTCGCTCCAGAACAGCATCAGTGTTCCTGAAAGGACCAGGGAAAGTGGTGATGGTCGCCATTTGTATGTAAGTACTGGAAAACGAGATTTTCAAAAAATAACTACCTTTTTTTACATGTACTTGAATGTAGTGCTTGGCAGCAAGGTATAGAATTTTAAAGGCTCATAGCCTTTACAGTTTTAAAAGGAAGTTGAGTTTATATCTTTGTGTGTGAAGATAAGAATCCATGTAGACATTTGAGCTGTGTGTTTTTGATGTGGTGAATATCTGAGTTACTACCTAATGCTCTTCTTTGTTTTCTGGAATTTGAAAAAGTCTTTTAAAAAGTTACATTGGCCAATGTTATTTTTAGAATAAACCAGCCTAGCTTACAGCTAAAAGAATATGTTTATGCTGTTATGCTTTCCCACTTAACCTCAGAACATACTTCATTTTTTAAAAAAAGTTCATTTGTGTGTTTGTTTATGTTTGTTTATTTGCATGTGGGAGTTATGGGTGCTGCTGCAAATGAATGACTATCCAGATTTATGTCGGTGCCTGGGGAATTGAGCCCTGGGCCAGCAAGCTTTGCAAGCAAGCACTTTAACAGCTAAGCCATCTCCCCAGCACCTTGATATTTTTATAGCTTCTTTTTTCCTGAGGCTTCTTGACTCCTATTTTGTTTACCTTTTGTCCATTTTACTGATTAACCTATTTTAGGCTATAGAAAAGTATTCTGTAATTCACTAATTCTTTTATTTCTTAAAACTATCAGGACTGTGGTAGGATATGGTAATATAAAGATAGAATGCATGATTCTTGAAGTATAAGAGGTGCAGTAGACTAGAGGAAAGCTTTTATATTTCAGACAAGAGATGCTGATATGCTAGCTGGGATAGTGGCTGGGACAGGAAGTACTTAGAAAGTGTGGTCAAAGATGACGCCCAGGTTTCTGGCTTAGGTAATTGGATAACTTGCACCTTCACTGAGTGGAGCAATAGGATGGGCAGGAAGGAACAGAGAGAATGAGCTTTCGGTGTCTGCAGGTTACCCATGAGGAGACGGACCATTCTTTTTGCCTGAAAAATATGACTAGTAATTATAGCTTTGTTAGAAAAATGTATGTTTTTATGTGTACTGATTATCATAGTACATTGTACATATCCATATTAATGTATAATAATAGTGTGAAGCTCAGAAAGGATATCTAGAGACTTAGAGTTATGAATTATTAGTTCACAGATGATAATTAAAGCCATAGGAGTAGTTAAGATGACCTAGAGAATAGTGTGCATGCAGTATGAGGAATAAAAAGCCTTCAGTATGTTACGTTGCCGCCTATTTGAATACTTACGGTACCATAACCTATATTTTTCATACTTTTACCTGAAGATTAGTAATTATTTTAAGTTTATCTTTAATGGGATCTAATATAAAGTCAATTAAATAAGCCTTTTAAAATCCATACCTATGCTAATTATTGTCTTTCTCTCTAGCAATGGTTTAAATTGCTTCTTTAAGTTTCTTGCTTGGATTTATACGGGTTCAGCAAGTATGTTTTCAGAGGCTATACATTCACTGTCTGATACTTGTAACCAGGTAAGGAAAAGAGCTTTTGTGTTAGTAATTTTAAGCCAGTTTTATAGACAGTCAAGAAATTAATCTGTTCATAAACTGATTTCTGTAGTTAGCTTGTGGGGAGGGGATGAAATGTTTTACTTTTGAATGTATTAGTCATGAGAAATAATACAGAGATGATTTAAAATATGAGAGGTGAGCTGGGCGTTGTGGTGCATGCCTTTAATTCCAGCACTCAGGAGGTAGTTCTAGGAGGATCACCATTGAGTTCAAGGCCACCCGGAGACTACATATTGAATCCCAGGTCAGCCTGGACTAGAGTGAAACACTACCTCGAAAAACCAAAACAGAAAGAGAGAGGGAGAGGTGGGCTGGAGAGATGGCTTAGTGGTTAAGGCGCTTACCTACAAAGCCAAAGAACCCAGATTCAATTCCCTAGGATACATATAAGCCAGTTGCATAAGGTGGTACATGCATCTGGAGTTTGTTTACACTGGTTGGATGCCCTGGCCTGCCCATCCTCCATACCACACCCCCCCCCCCCGCTTCTCTGTCTCTCTCAAATAAATAAATAAATACCATTTTAAAATATGAGAGGATATTTGTAAGTTATATGCAAGCACTATGCTAGTATATACAAGAGACTTGCATACTTAAAAATTAGAATTTCTTCAAGAGGTCCTGGAACCAGTATCTCAATGATACTTCTTTCTTTTCTAAAATATTTAAAATGATATGATGCTTAGAATTACTTCAAAGTATGAAAAATAGATATGAATTTGGTAAAAGCACATTGATCACTGTTGAAACTTAATGATACGTGAGTTGTGTTCATTGAAATCATCTCTCATAGTTTTTAATTTTTTGATCCATCTATCTATCTGCATATTAGAAATTTTCCATAAAAGACGTTAATGGGCTGTAGAGATGGCTTAGTGGTTAAGGTGCTTGCCTGCAAAGCCTAAGGACCCAGGTTCAATTCTGCAGTGCCTACATAAGCTTGTTTGCAGTGGCTTAAGGGCCTGGTACACCCATACTCTCTCGTGCGCAAGTAAATTAATAAAAGACATTAAGTGAATTGTGGTCATTTTCTTTTTTTGCTTTTCTTTTTGTTTGTTTGTTTATTTTTTGTTGTGGTGGTTGAGACAGGGTCTTATTGTAACCTAGGCTGACATGGAACTTTGTAGCTCAAGCTGGCCTTGAACTCAGCCTACCTACTTCTGAGATTAAAGGCATAAACCACCACACCCTGATTGTGGTCATGTCTTTAAGTATTGATACCCCCTTTTGGAATGTAGCATAAACATATTTAAAAATTGACAAGAGCCAGGCATGGTGGTACATGCCTTTTATCCCAGCACTCAGGAGGCAGAGGGAGGAGGATTGCTGTGAGTTCAAGGCCACCCTGAGACTACATAGTGAGTTCCAGGACAGCCTGAGCTAGAGTGAGATGCTACCTCAAAAAAAAACCAAAAAACTTTTTTCCCTTGAAATTTCTAAGAGCAAGAATTTGAATTCTGGTTTTGTTTGTTTGTTTGGGTTTATTGTTGGTGTTGTTTGAAGTAAGGTCTTACTGTAGTTCAGGCTGACCTGAAATTCACTATGTAGTCTCAGGGTGGCCTCGAACTCTCAGCAATCCTACCTCTACCTACCTCTACCTCCCAAATGATAGGATTAAAAATGTGCACCATCAGTCACACCTAGCTCAGTTCTATATGTTTTATACCTAATATTTCTTTTAAAATATTTTATTTATGCTTTGTCATTTGCTTCGCTTTCCCAGCAGATGGCTTTTTAGGTTGCCCAGGCAGTTGTTTTGGGTTTGATTTTTTGAGGCGGGGTCTCATTCAGCCCAAGATGGCCTTGTACCCACATGTAGTTTAGCTTAGACTGGCCTCTAACTTGCAGTCCTCCTACCTCAGGCCTCTCCAATGCTGGATGGTATGTGCCTCCATGCCTGCCTACAAGTTTTTAGTTGGTAGAATTAATGTTTTGAACCCCTTTGAGATCATCTTTCTTTTTCCAAGTATTTGAAACTGGGATTGCTTGGCCACTGAACATGCATATGTTAAAGGTTATTCATTACGATCTCTGTGCACCCTCCAAATTGCCTTCACCCTACTGTATTCTCCGTGTTGCTCATGAGCTTCCTTTCCTCTGTAGGGTTTACTAGCACTGGGCATCAGCAAATCTGTTCAAACTCCGGATCCTTCTCACCCGTAAGGATATTGCCTTTATTTTTGTTGTGGCTACTGAGATAAAAACTTAATTACAGGCACTGGGAAGATGGCTTAGTGTTTAAAGATACTTGCTTGTAAAGCCTGCTGGCCTATGCAAAAACATAACACAATCATCTGTCACTCATTTGTAGTAGCAAGAGAACCCTGACATGTACCCACACACATATACACATGCAAATGAATTTTTAAAAATTGTAAATTTAAAAAATCTCAGAAACTGCATTTGATGAAAGATTTGACCATTTCAGTAGTATCTAAAATATAGGCTCAAAGTTTACAACTTGAAAATGCAATTTAAATTACTTTTATATTTTATGATAGCATGGAAATCTCTGTGTTTCATGAGTGAATGCATTGTGTTTCTATTGGGTTCTGTTTGATTTTGTTTCAAGAAAACATATTTTGGACTGAGTAAATAGGCTACCCAAACTAAACTTTTGGAGATTACTGTCATTAAAAGCATACTTTATCTTACTTACTTTATTTTAATACCTTTTAAAATTTTTATTTATTTATTTGAGAGAGCATGAGAGAGAGGCAAACACAGAGTAAGAGAGAACGAGAGACAAAATGAATGTGCCAGAGCTTCCAGCCACTTCAAACTCCAGATGTATGTGACACCTTATGCATCTAGCTTACATGGGTCCTGGGGAATTGAACTGAGGTCCTTTGGCTTTGCAGGCAAACACCTTAACTGCAAAGCCATCTCTCCAGCCCAATTTTAATGCTTTTATTGAGACTGAAAAGTATTTCTGTTAACATTTTAAATTTGATATTTATAAAATGAGTATATTGGGCTGGAAGAATGGTTTAGCAGTTAAGGCATTTGCCTGCAAAACCAAAGGACCCAGATTCGATTCCCCAGGACCCACATTAGCCAGATGCAGAAGAAGTGCACGTGTCCGGAGTTTGCAGTGGCAGGAGTCCATGGCACACCCATTCTCTCTCTCTCTCTCTGTCTCCCCTTCTCTGTCAAATAAATAAATAAAATATTTAAAATGAGTATATTTTAGACTATATTATTTTGAATTATGTGGCTTCTAATAGCCATGTAAAATGTTTAAATTCCACACACATCATTATTTCATTAATGGAATTTGATCAGTCTTAAAGCAAAGGGTGCACTTGTTTATTTGCTCTGCCAATACCTTTCCTTACTTGAAAGCAGGACACTCCTGTTATCTAAAGACAGTACATCTTGAATGACCTATAATTCTCAGTTAGCTAGCACAGAGAAACAGTTGTCTAGTCTGTTAGCTACACATAATTACTATATTCCACTATCTCTTGAAAAATAAAAATTACCTGACCAGTTGTGTCTACTAAAAATTTTAAATCAAAGGCAAATGAAAAAATGTTTATGTTTTAAAGATCACTTCTTAAGATACTTTCAGTAATTTTGTTTTAGTGTACTACCCAATATGACTTTCCAAAACAATGGAAATTTTTCTTATTTGTTCAGTATGTGGCTGTTGAACACTGAAAATATAGCTAGTATTACTTTTTTTTTTTTTTTTTCGAGGTAGGGTCTCACTTTAGGCTGACCTGGAATTCACTATGGAGTCACAGGGTGGCCTTGAACTCACAGTGATCCTCCTACCTCTGCCTCCCCAGTGGTGGGATTAAAGGCGTGTGGCACCACACCCAGCTTGTGTTACTAATTTTTGAGAAATATTTAACTATCAATGTTTAGAAAAATATATAGCCCTATGAGACTAGCGACTTAACATTATCAGACAGTGCTGACCTGTACAATGAAACTTCATAAGAACCTACAAATGCCTTGAAATATTTAAAGTAATACAATCCAATTTAGATACTAATTTTCTGTAACAAATAATTGTAAGTCTGGTGATACTTTGAGAGAAACTTTTTTTAAAAGTATGCTTTGAGGGCTATAGAAATGGTCCAGTGGTTAAAGGCCCATGTTTTCAAACCTGCCTGCCTGAGTTCGATTCTCCAGCACCCATGTAAAGCCAGGCAGACACAAAAAAAGGCCCAAGGATCAGGTTTATACCTACACACATACAAATAATTAAGATAAAAAATACTTTGGGGGCTGGTGATAAGGCTCAGTGGTTAGGGTGCTTGCCTCCAGAGTCTTAACAACCCAGGTTCTATTTCCCAGTATCCACGTAAGCCAAGTGTACAAAGTGGCATTATACATCAGGAGTTTCTTTGCAGTGGCTAGAGACCCTGGCGTGCCCATACATACATCTATCTCTCCCTCCCTCGCACTCACGCGCTTGCGCTCTCTCTCTCTCTCTCCCCCTCTCTCCCCCTCCCTCCTTCCCTCCCTCCCTCCCTCCCTCCCTCTCTCTCTCTTTCTCTCTCCATATATATATCATCTCCTTGCAAATAAATAAAATATTTTTTAAATACTTTTAAAAAGAAAAGAAAGCTGGACATGGTAACACACGCCTTTAATCTCAACACTCGGGAGGCAGAGTTAGGAGGATCACTGTGAGGTCAAGGCTAGCCTGAGACTATGTAGTGAATTCCAAGTCAGCCTGAGCTACAGTGAGACCCTACCTGGAGAAAAAGAGAGAGGAGAAAAAAAAAAGTACACTTGTTTTGTAAAACATTGGCACATCTGTATACTGGGAATTCTACATGGCAAAACTGTATTTGCCCAGAGAGAATTAAGTAATTTCAGCTTTCACTTAAGAATTCTTGTTTGAAGTAGTATATGTCAGAAAGGTATTTCACCTTGGGAGTATATTTCCCAGGAATTATTTTTAGGAATAAATGATACTTTGTCATATAGTATGTCATATTTTTGAAGTCCCTTAGTAATAATGTTGTATTTGTATGTAAGATAATACACACTAAAAGTACATTTTGATCACAGGTGCTTGGAAAAATAGTTGAGATATTAAAAATCCCATAAAACTGAAGTTCTTGGTTCTAATAATACTCGACAGTAGCTGTGTGCTAAGCTGTTCAGAACCAGCAATAAATTACATGTGCTTAACTGTTCAGTATCAAGCCCCAAAATTGTAGGTAGCATACATCACACATTGACTATACCACAAGACCAAAAAACTCAATTAGTAACTATAGCACAAGGAAATCAAATGTTGTCCCATTCAGTAAGCATCTTAATGTATTTTTAAAAGATTAATTTTACCATCATCTGTGAAACATAATTGTAAAGTAGCCCTGGTAAATCAAAATAGACTGTATGGAATAGGGATTAGCAAATACCTGAATTAAATGATATTTGCTTTGTTGTATAGATTTTAAAAGATCTTGAATTCCTTATGATTTGTATATGTGTTTCTTTTTAGTTAAATTTGAGCTTGGTATTACACACTGTATTCAGATTATAAAATTACAGCATCCTGATACTTGTAGAATTTTTTGTTTTCTTTTTGATTGACTTACTAAGCAGATTTTGAAAGGTAAACAATATTATCTTTTTTTTCTCAGGTACGGATTCTCAAATATGCGCTACATTGCTTCACTGATTAGCGGTGTTGGTATTTTCATGATGGGTGCAGGACTCTCTTGGTACCATGGAGTCATGGGATTGCTTCATCCTCAGCCCATGGAATCCCTCCTCTGGGTGATCCTCTTTCCACTCCTCCTCACCTCCACTGTGAAGTAGCAGCTTTACCCACTGAGCTATCTCCCCAGCTGTGTAACCCTTTTTTTTTTTTTTAGTATTATTAGGGTCCATAAAACAGGACAAAATCAGCCTTATTTTAACATTGTTATACGATACAAATCACTAACTCTTGTAAGTGCTTGGATTCAGTAACTGAATGATTAGAGTGTTGAATTCCACTGGAAATTTTCAAATTTTTAAACCTCTTGTTTCAGGAAAGCCTAGGGTTACAAAAAGGTATACTGAACATTCTATAACTGTTTGGAATGAATTTCATTAAAAATTTTGGAAAAATTTGTGTCACTAGGTTAACCCCTTGTGTCCATGAGGCTTGTGTTGCCATCTTTATTTAATGGAGGGAGTGTCCTGGGACTGAAGGAAGTCCTGATACCAAAACCGTATGCTCGCGCCCTGCCTGTGGCTACTTCTACCCCGCATGGCTCAGGACTTTCTGTGAGCTGAGCATAGGTCCAAACAGAAGCCGCGAGTTCTTGAGCGTGGCTGTGGCTCTTGCTGCCCCCCCCCCCCCCCCGCTCATACCCAAAATTCAGATAAGTGTGTGCTCATTGCCCTCATCTGAGTTTCAAAACAACAACAACAAAAAAAATCCTTATTATCTAGCTTATATTTGGATTTTGTTTCTATTTCAGGTATTCCATACTGTATATGTGAGTAACTGTGTTCATTAGTGGAATACTCCATTTATACTTTATTTTAATATTTTCTAGGCATATTGTATTCTAGCAGGATCGTTGGTATCTGAAGGAGGTATGTATTTTCATAAAGTATGTCTTTATTTTCAGTTTAATGACATGCATTCAATGGTCCATTACTTATAGTTTGCTCAGTTCTGTTAATCCTGCAGGAATCTAAACTTTATTTTTTTGTAGCTAGAAATCTTTATATAATGCACTGTGCTTGTTGCTGTAGTGAGATGAGCACAGAGGAGAAGATGGTCTAGTCCACAAGTATCTTACAGTGCTCTAGACACTGGAAACAACATAAACACTTAAGTGTACTTAGTTTCTAAAAATAGTGTTTAGTAGTGTTAATCTGAAGAAAGCTATGTTTTGCAATAAAAATATTTCAAAATTTCTGAAGCCTACAATGATAGCAATATTAGGACAGAGCTGCTAATATCTATATGGAACTGCCTGGCTGCTTAGTAAGCTAAGGCTGGGTTGTAGCCATTAGGAGCGACGACTATGGTGGAAATACGGAATCCATTTTATTACAGAGATTATCAGAGTCCTGGTACTGACGGTTACTATACAACCTTTCTCGTTGCCAACAACGGCATTAAAGTGCTGCACTTCTTCACTCACTCCTCTTTTGAAATGCCATCTTGAAAGCTTGGAGATTCATGCAGAGGTGTTCTCTTGCTGATAGATACTTTTCTTTCAGCAACACTTCTTGTTGCCATAAATGAACTGCGGAGGAGTGCTCAGGCCAAAGGAACGTCATTTTATAAGTATGGTATGTGTTTCTGAGCTTGATAATTATTTTTCCTTTTTATTTGTTTAAAATATCTAGTGCTATTTCCTTATTACCTCAATGTGTTCCTTATGTGGCTCTTACAAAACAAGTCAGCTCTGTTCAAAAGAGAAAAATAGGGGCTGGAGAGATGGCTTAGTGGTTAAGGCACTTGCCTACAAAGCATAACAATGCATGTTCTAATCTCCAGGTCCCACATAGAGAGATGTAGTGACGCAAGCACACAATGTCGAACATGTGCCACAAGGGGGCGCACACATCTGGAATTCATTCTCGGGCTGAAAGGCCCTGGTGCACCCAATTCCCCTCCCCATAGCCTCTTTCTCTTATCTCTCAATCTAAAATAAAAATAAAATAAAATAAAAAATAAAATAAAATAAAATTTTGCCAGGCATGGTGGCACACACCTTTAATCCTAGCACTTGGGAGACAGAGGTAGGAAAATTGCATTAGTTCGAGGCTACTCTGAGAATATGTACTGAATTCCAGGTCAGCCTGGGCTAGAGTGAGACCTTACCTTGAAAGAGAGAAACAAGGAGAAGTAGTGTGATTAGAGCATAGGGATATTTTATATTTGAATTTGATTTATGTGACTACTTCATTTCTACATATGCTTATATTACTGGAAAGTAATTCAAGTTTGTATATGTTATTGTTAACATTTAATACATTTTTAATGTTAATATATAGTTTGATTTTGAATGGATACTTCCTGAAATGTTCTTTTCTTATCTATTCCTCCAATATAAGTCATGGAAAGTCGTGATCCTAGTACAAACGTTATACTGTTGGAAGACACTGCAGCTGTTTTGGGAGTGACAATAGCAGCCACTTGCATGGGCCTTACTTCTGTGACAGGTAAATAACTATCAAATTACAGGTGACTTACTTGTATTCCTCCGCTTCACACTAATATATGAGGACTTACTTTCCTTTTGTGTGCGTGTGTACCACGGCACTTATGTGAAGGTAGGTCAGAGGACAGCCTCGTATGTCGGTTTTTGCCTTCTACCTTGTTGAGACAGGGTGTCTTACTCAGTGCTGCGTGCACTAGGCCAGCTGGCCTGTGAGCTTTGCAGGACTCTCCTGTCTCTGCCTCCCATCTTACCGTAGAAGTGCTAGGGTTCAACACTTACTACATGTCAAGCTTTATGTGGTCCTGGGGACCTAAAGTCAGCTCCTCATGCTTACACAGCAGGTGCTTTGCCCATAGCCACCTCCACATTGCTTGTGTGTGTGTGTGGTGTACATGTATGTGTATATTCATGTTTGTATATGTATAGACCAGAGGGTGACATTGTTTGTCGTCTTAGTTATTTTCCACATTATTCTTTAAAAAAAAAATATTTATCCGTTTGAGAGGGGAGAGAGAGTAGGCATGCCAGGGCCTCTAGCCACTGCAAATAAGCTCAAGACACATGAGCCACATTGTGCAACTCACTTTACCTGGGTACTGGGGAATTGAACTTAGGTCCTTAGGCTTTGTAGGCAAGTGCCTTAACTGCTGAGCAATTTCTTCACCCCTCACGTTACTCTTTGAGATAGAGGATCTCTGAAACATGGAACTAACCAATTCAGCTAGACCACCTAGCCATCCAGTGAGTCCCAGGGACCTCTTGTCTTCCCAAGACGGAGATTACAAGTGCACATGCCATGTCTGGCATTTCATTCGGGTACTGAGGATCTGAGCACAGGCCCTTGGGCTTGTACAGTGCACGCTTTTCCCCTGAGCCATCTCCCACCCCTTGATGTTTTTTATACCATTAAGTAACTTTAAACCAGTGGATTATAAAATAGTAATTCCTGCCAGCCATGGTGGTGCACGTCCTTAATCCCAGCACACAGGAGGCAGAGGTAGGAGGATCACAGTGAATTCGAGGCCACTTCACTACATAGTGAATTCTAGATCAGCCTGAGCTAGAGTGAGACCCTTTCTCAAAAAAACAAAAAATAAAATAGTAGTTCCATACTAATTACTTGTATAATTGGGGCTAGTTCATTTACAGGAAAATGGATCAAACTGACTATCTCTGTGTTTAGCAAAATAAGCCAGACTCAGGAAGACCTGAATTTTGATTTTCTTGTATGCAGAATCTAGGTCTGTCTGTGCCGAAAGAAACGACCATGAGTGAAGAGGGAGAAATAGTAAAGGAGATGGGAAATAAGGAAAAGTGAGTGGGATGAGATTCATGTAACATGAAAGCAGATTGAAGATCAGTAGTAGAACCAGAGGAGATGGGAGGGTGGTTGTAAGGGAAGGGGATTCATGAGGGAAAAGTATAATACATGTACATAAGAAAATGCCATAATAGAACCCATCTCTTTGTATGCTAACTTAAAAAAATAAGAAGAAATGCACAGTACTCACCTTCCTCTGAATTAGAAGTACCTTGAGCTCAAGAATAAGTAAAGGCATTAGATTTCTGTAGTACTAGAAGCCTGTATGGCTGTGCCTTAAATTTTACAATCACTCTGAACTTAAAGTTCTTTACCTATAAGAGTGTGGATAATAATTACTTTAGTAACCCTCCTTTAGACGCTGTGAGGGAGAACTTTCCTAAGTTCCTTTGTCTCTTCCTGGTATAACAGTGCCTTGGTGACTTCTGTTGCCTTCCTGTAACCTTAACTCTTTAAGTTTGGTAACTAGTTCAGTCCTTAGATAGCCAATAGAGTACAGGTAAGTGAGAAAACAAAATTATTTTTTCCTAAAACAAGAACCACTTGGTGTGAATGCCGCCTTCTCTGGGAACAGAGCTGCTTCCATGCTTTCCCCTGGTCCTTGCAGGCATACGGCAGTTCCGGATGGTGAGCTCTCACAGGTCTGCAGTGGGTCTTTAGGTAGTCCAACATACAGTCTTCTCATTTTGAATGCAAATTTTAAGACTAAAACATCATTCTGTCCCGCTCACTGTGATCTGAAAGTAATGATTGTTCCTGTGGTTGATTTAACAGCTTTGGACCTACTTTTGGACATACATTATTATTCATAATTATTCAAACTTATAAACTTGTATTTTTAAAGAACAGTTTTGATATTGCATTCTATGACTGCAGTTTATGGTGGATTATGTATGCTTAGTAGTAGACCAGTTAGTAGAGATAAGTAAGTTCACTTTTTGTTTATTTGTTTTATTTTGTTTTGTTTTTCGAGGTAGGGTCTCACTCTGGCCCAGGCTGACCTGGAATTCACTCTGGAGTCTCAGGGTGGCCTCGAACTCACGGCGATCCTCCTCCCTCTGCCTCCCGAGGGCTGGGATTAGAGGCATGCGCCACCACGCCCAGCCAAGTTCACTTTTTAGTGCTACCTGTAGACTACACTAGTAAAGCTAGTATGTGGATTGAGATCTTTAGTAAAATAATTATATGTTTTATCATGCTTTAAAATAGCTAAATAAGTTGAATGTGATGGCCCATACCTATAATCCTAGCACTTGGGAGGCTGAGGCAGGATTGCTGTGAGTTCAAGACCAGCCTGGGCTACGGCCTTGTCTCCAAAGAAACACACACACACAAAAAAGTTGATTACAAAGATGGTATTGTTATATCTAATTATATATATGATCTTGTTTGTATTCATGTTGTTTCTAATCTGAAAATGTTCTGAACTCTTGCCTATGTAACGACAAGATATAAGAAAGAGACTGTAGAGCCAGACGTGGTGGCGCACGCCTCTAATCCCAGCCCTCGGGAGGCAGAGGGAGGAGCATCACCATGAGTTCGAGGCCACCCTGAGACTCCAGAGTGAATTCCAGGTCAGCCTGGGCCAGAGACCCTACCTCAAAAAAAAAAAAAAAAAAAAAGAGAGAGACTATAAATAATTCACATAACACTTTTAAGTAAATATGAAGTCAATTGAGCCCATTTCCTTTTGTAGTATAGTAAAACTATTAGCAGTCACTAAAGGAATAGTGAATCTCAAGTTTTTTGATTGATCAGTCCTGGTTGTTTGCTCTCTTCCTCAGTAGAGTAAGAGGAAATGTTGATTCCCTGCTTTCTTGCTTGCTTCCCTTAGGCAATCCAATGTATGACAGCTTGGGCTCTTTGGGCGTGGGCACCTTACTAGGTGTGGTGTCGGCCTTTCTCATCTACACTAACACAGAAGCGTTGTTAGGGCGATCCATCCAGCCGGAGCAAGTGCAGCGACTGACTGAACTCCTGGAGAACGACCCGTCAGTAAGGTCAGCCTCGCCTGTGGGTGCCCTGTGGGCGGCTTACAAAACATAGCAAAAAACAATCGTGTTTGTAAGTACTGTTGAAGTTTTGGATTCCTAGCCTTTGGAACATTTTAATCTTTACTTTGCTGAATTTTTATCTTCAATGGAAGCAAGTACATTTAGAAACTCCCTAATGAGTTCCCTTTTCAATCCTGTATATCTTTTAGAATAAGGCATAGTCAGGTGAGAATGAAAACAGAAGTTGAAAATACTTGTCCTCTTAATTCCTACAGATGAGAGGCATATTTAGTTCCTAGCTCTGTGAGGCAGAGAAGTCCATGGTCTGAAAGAGTCTCCTACCTCTTTCCCTCAGGATGGAAAGTGGGAGGGCATGCTTGAATATTCTTGAAATTAGTATTAAATTTAGTGACCTAATATGAAACAAGCTATATTAATGCCCCATCTCCATAATATCGGTTTCTCAAAATGAGTTGGGAAGTTTTAACATCCTTTCCTGTTTTTGGAAGAGTTTGTGAAGAATTTAGATTAACTTCCTTTGTAAGCAGACCTGTTGTTTTTGCATGCCTGGTTTTACATGCGTACTGGGGAATGAAACTCAGACCAACAGGCTTTGCAAGCAAGCTCTTTTTACCAATTAAGCCCTGCTTTCCCTAGTCCCTAATTTCCTTTTCAAATGTCTGGTAGAATTTAGTCATGAAGCCATCTGTATGAATACTTTTTAAATTTTTTCTAAACTTTCTATTTATTAGAGAGAGAGAAAACAAGCAGCCAGGCCTCTTGCCCCTGCAGACAAACTCAACATATGCACCACCTTGTGTGTCTGGCTTTACTTGGGTGCTGGGGAATCGAACCTGTGTTATGAAGCCTCGCAAGCAAGCACCTTTAGCCCCTGAGCCATCTGTCCAGTCATTCTTAATACTTTATTTATTTATTTATGAGAGAGAGAAAATAAATGTGCTAGGGCCTCTTGTTGCTGGCAAACAAACTCCAGACACATGCATCTGGCTTATGAGGGTGCCTGGGAATTGAACCCCAGGCAGACTGGCTTTGCAAGCAAGTGGCTTTCAGTGTTAATCTATCTCCCCAGCTGTGTGAATAGTTTTTTGATTACTAATTCCATGATTTATTATAGGCTGTTTCAAATTATTACTACTTTTTATGGTGGTGGTACTGTAGCTCAAACCGTGGACGTCACACATGCTAAGCAAGTAACCTCGATGATTTATTATTGAGCCAGTTTCAGTAGTTTGTATCTTTCTTGAAACTTCCATTATTGCTTCATTATCTAATATTTTGGTATACAGTTCATAGTATGAAATTCCTTTAAAATCTGTTTCTTAGCCAGGCGTGGTGGCGTACTCCTTTAATCCCAGCACTCGGGAGGCAGAGGTAGGAGGATCGCCATGAGTTCAAGGCCACCCTGAGATGACAGTTAATTCCAGGTCAGCCTGGGCTAGAGTGAGACCCTACCTTGAAAAACCAAAAAAAATAAAATCTGTTTCTTTAGAGTTGGTAGTAATGTGTATAAATTACTATAAAATGTTAAGTTTAGACCTTTATATGGCATTATACATAAAATACAAAATAGATGGTCAGAGGACCTAGATTCAATTTGCTAGGTCCCACATAAGCCAGATGCTCATAGTAGCTCATGCATCTGGAGTTTGTTTGCAGTGCCTAGATGCCCTGGCATGCCCTTTCTCCCTCCCCCTCTCTCTCTCTGACAGTAATAAATAAGTAAAAATAATATTTTTACAAAATAGATGGTCAGCATTTGAAAATGATCTGTGATACTAAGTGGTGACTATTCTGAAGCATCTTTGCCTGTATTCATCACTAGGGGCAAAAAAGAATTCTGTGCCATCAGAGTCTGTGTGTGTGTGTGTGTGTGTGTGTGTGTGTGTGTGTGTGTGTGTGTACACGTGCATATAGATTAGTATGCATTATCATTCTTTGCAGGGCAATTCATGATGTTAAAGCCACAGATCTTGGGCTAGGCAAAGTAAGATTTAAGGCAGAAGTTGATTTCGATGGACGAGTTGTTACACGATCATATTTGGAAAAACAAGATTTTGACCAAATGCTACAGGTATGTTTATGTATTCATTGTCTTTAGTAGCCAATGGTTAGAAAAATTATGTTTAGTGTAAACAAAACTTCTTCCTTATGATTCTGAAGTCACTTCAGCTCTCAAATTCCTAGGTTCCAAAATCTGACAAAGAACCTTTTTATTTTCAATAGGTTAGAGGAGCTGTAGCGCACCCTTCTCATTAAGTTGGTGTGTTTATGTCACTTCACCTCACCAGCCCCCTTCACCAGCTGGGTGTGTTCTGACACACATCATCACCAAACAGTGTGTGTTCTAACACTGCGTCACATTAAGACACAGATGAGATTGACTCTTCTAACATTTTTAGAGCCAAATATATGGTGCCAGATAGGAATTTTATTTTTCACTCCAGAACTTGTGCTTTTATTAAGAATACAACATACCTTCCTTTAAAAGTTTTACTTTGTGTGGTTTTAATGACATGAGGTCAAACTCACTCAAAAATAGTAAGTGAAAAATCCCAGAAATAGACATAAGCTTTAAATTGCCTTTTTAAGCAGTGTTATGAAATCTTGTACTATCTCCTAGGACATGAATGTCATCCTGTCCAGATTATCAAGCTGTGTTCTACCCACACTGGTGGTTGAGGGTTTGGTCCAGAGTATTGTTACAGTTTGGCTTTATTCATAATATTTTACTGTGCTTAATTTATTAATTAATTAAACTTGACCATAGGTAAAGTTGTAAAACCATGGGATTAGATAGAATTCTCTGCTGGCTATGAGGCTTTCGGGTTCTTGAAGCTTATCCCGTATCCTCACAGATAAGGGGAGGCTGCTATAATTTAAAGGATAATTTACAGAGGATCACATAATAAACAGCACAGGTATTATCACTTGATTCAGCCAAATCTTAGTATTTTGCTCCATGGGTTGAATATCTTACATGAAATGCTAAGGACCAGAAATGTTTCGGGTTTGTTTTTTTTTTTTTCCTTTTTAGAAAATTTTCATAGGCTTTATGGATTGAGCATCTTCTTTGTTTTCTCCTGCTTTTTGAGAGGAGCCCAAGCTGACCTGTACCCAACCTGGCTTTGAGCTAATAGCAGTCCTCCCACCCCAGCCTGCTGGGCTTACAGGAGTGAGCCACCATGCCTAGCTGTTTGAGCATCTTACTCCAGAACCCTGAAATGCCTTCCTGAGTGTCAAGTCAGTGCTCAAAAAGTTCTGGATTAAGGGCTGGAGAGATGGTTTAGCAGTTAAAGGGTTCACCTGTGAAGCCAAAGGACCCAGATTCAGTTCCCCAGAACCCATGTAAGCCAGATGCACAAGGTGGTACATGCATCTGGAGTTTGTTTGCAGTGACTGGAGGCCCTGGCACACCCATATTCTTTCTCTCTCTCTCTTTCTCAAATAATTTTTTTTTAAGCTGTGGATTAAGGGCTGGAGGGGTGGCTTAGCGGTTAAGGTGTTTGCCTGAGAAGCCAAAGGACCCAGGTTCGATTTCCCCAGGACCCACATTAGCCAGATGCACAAGGGGGCATACGCATCTGGAGTGTGTTTGCAGTGGCAGGAGGCCCTGGAGTGCCCATTCTCTCCCTCCCTCCCTCCCTCCTTTCTCTGTCAAATAAATAAATAAAAATAAATATTTCTTAAGTTGTGGATTAAAACATGGATTCTCAGATTAAGAGTGTCCAACATACATACACTGTGTTTGCTTCAATTCTTAAAAGAAATATATCATTACAAAATAGTTCAAGCCTCATTCTTTACAAATCCCAATTCCCTTCTTAGCCCCAGAGCTTTCTGTTGTGCTGAATGTACTTGTCATTTCCACTCAGATTTTGTACTTTTTAGAATTTAGCGTAGTACATCAGATTTTTAAAGGTTTTTATATATTATTTTTATTTATTTATTTGACAGAAAGAGGGAGAGAGAGAATGGGCACGCCAGATCCTCCAGCCACTGCAAACAAACTCCAAACACATGTGCCCCTTGTGCATCTGACTAATGTGGGTCCTGGAGAATCGAACCTGGGTCCTTTGGCTTTGCAGACAAATGCCTTAACTGCTAAGCCAACCCTCCAGCCCAATATATGATTTTTAATGTTTAAAAATTCATGGTGTAGCTCTGGGCATGGTGGCGCACACCTTTAATCCCAGCACTCGGGAGGCAGAGGTAGGAGGATCACCATGAGTTCAAGGTAAGCCTGAGACTACATAGTGAATTCCAGGTCAGCCTGGGTTAGAGTGAGACCCTACCTCGCCCAAAAAAAATCATGGTGTAAATAGATAAATAGTTTTATAATATGCATCTCTGTATAGTTCACAAGACAGCATATTTTCAAGATTCCTTTTTAATTTATAGTATGGATAATTTACTGTTGCTGTTATATAATATTCCATCCTCTGAATACGTTACAATTTATATATCCTGTCCCTCATTGAATGAGCTATGTTCAGATCTTAGAAACTATGCTACAAGCCAGACATGATAGTGTCTACCTGAAGTCCCAGTGCTTAGGAGGCTAGAGCAAGAGGATCATGAGTTAGAGCCAGCCTCAGCTATATAGTGAGACTGCTCCAGAGAGGGAGGAAGGGAAGGAAGAAGAATGACGGCATTCTCATGCATGCTTCCTGGATCACATGTGCAAAAGCATCTTTAGGGGGTTAGGTTTAAGGTCATTGAGAATGTGTACATCTCATCCTCAACTTCCGTAAATGTTGTCAGGTTGTTCTCCCGTGTACATCGGTTTTACCTTCCACCAGCAGCGCGGCAAGTGTCTGTTGCCGCACGTACTTCACAGGGGACACCGACAGAGTCTTGAAGTGTTTTCAACTGTGATAGTTATGAAATAGTGTCTTGTTTTGATTTCTGTTTCTTGGAGTAGTAAGTTTAGTAAACATTGAAATTCATCAACCATTGGTACTTGTTCTACATTGTACCTTTTTGTTTGTTTTTAGTTCATGTTTTCTCACTGATTTGTAATCTTTTTTTTTTTTTTTTTTTTTTGCTTTGGTTTTTCGAGGTAGGGTCTCACTCTGGTCCAGGCTGACCTGGAGTTAACTCTGTAGTCTCAGGGTGGCCTCAAACTCATGGCAATCCTCCTACCTCTGCCTCCTGAGTGCTGGGATTAAAGGCGTGCACCACCACGCCCGGCTTGATTTGTAATCATTTTAATTTTAGTATGTCGGACACCAGTCCATCTTCAGTTGCACATATGCAAATTCTTTTGTGTAGAAGATTTAAAGATAGTTTTTGTTTTTGTTGTTGTTGTTTTTGGTTTTTACAGGTAGGGTCTCACTCTAGTCCAGATTGACCTGGAATTCACTATGTAGCCTCAGGGTGGCCTCAAACTCACGGCAATCCTCCTACCTCTGCCTCCCAAATGCTGGGATTAAAGGCATGCACCACCACGCCTGGCTAAAGATAGTTTTTAATTCTTTTAATTAATTATTTATTTATTTACTTGTTTACAAGCTGAGAGAGAGAATGAGAATGGGCATGCCAGGGCCAAGTACCACTGTAAACCAACTCCAAACACCTGTGCCTCTCCATGCTTCTGTCTTTATGTGGGTACTGGGGAATCAAACCTGGGTCCTTTGGCTTTGCAGGCAAGTGCCTTAACTGCTAAGCCATCTCTCCAGCCCATATAGTTTTTTGTTTTGGTTTGGTTTGGTTTTTGTCTTTCAAGATAGGGTCTTACTCTGGCCCAGGCTGACCTGGAATTCATTATGTATTCTCAGGGTGGCCTTGAACTCACAGCAATCCTCCTATCTCCGTCTCTCGAGTGCTGTGATTAAAGACATGCACCACCATACCCAGTGATAATTTTTAATTTTAATGTTAAATTTTCTACTGCTTCCTTCATTATGCTTTTTTAAAATTTATTTTCTTTATTTGTGACAGAGATAGAGGCAGAGAGAAAGAGATAATGGGCACGCCAGGGCCTTCATCCACTGTAAACAAACCCCAGACACATGTGCCACCTTGTGCATCTGGCTTACGTGGGTCCTAGGGAATCGAATCTTGGTCCTTTGGCTTCACAGGCAAGTGCCTTAACCTGTTAAGCCATCCCTCCAGCCCAGGCTTCGTTGTACTTTTATCTTGTGTGAAAAATCCTCCTTTATCTCATCACAAAGATACTTCCTTTTTTTCCTCTAAAAATGTTTTGTGGCATTTTTACTCTTGGGTGTTTAACCTACTTGGAATATAGACTGTGGTAGAGACTTAATATTTTTCCATAGTGAAACCCCTATCTTAGCAGTACTTCATGAGTGTTCTTTCCACTAATGTCATAGTGCCCACTGTGTAGCATTGTGCTCCATTTTTGTGGCCTGAATTTTTTGGAAACAGATGATCCAATGCTTATGGCCTAGTTTTATTTTTCATTAAGCATAACTTATAAATTTTATAAAGGAATTATGAGTATGCTATTGTGATTTATAAAAAAAAATTTTGTTTGCCTTATAGGAAATTCAAGAAGTGAAAACTCCTGAAGAACTAGAAACGTTTATGCTTAAACATGGAGAAAATATTATCGATACTTTGGGAGCAGAAGTAGATAGACTTGAGAAGGAACTGAAAGTAAGATGTATTCATAAACATAATGGGCTAATAATGGCAACTAATTCTTGAGTACATAGCTCTGAGTCAAGGCACCATGCTAAGCGTGTCACACGTGAACTGTATCGTCGGTTACCCATGAGCTGCGGTGTTTAAGGAAGCTGAAGATTGGGATGGAGAAGCTGGGCAGTTCAGCCAGTGAAGGAGAGAACTGATTTGGCTCTGTTGTTCAATTCCAAATTCGCTACTTTCTATTTTTTTAATTTTATTTTTTATTTTACAGAGAGAGAGAATGGGTGCGTGCCAGGGCCTCCAGCCGCTGCAAATAAACTCCAGATGCATGCACCCTCTTGTGCATCTGGCTTTCATGGGCCCTGAGGAATCAAACCTGGATCCTTAGGCTTTGCAGGCAAACATCTTAACCTTTAAGCTATCTCTCCAGCCCCACATTCTCTATTTTCAACTAGTATCTGTCTGCTAAGCTCCTAAAATAGTAAAATGTATTGTCTTTAGATCAGAAGCATTTTGAAAGTTTCTAGAGCAAAATAAAAGGGAAATTCAAGATATAAGTCAAAAGAACAACTAGGGCTGGAGAGATGGCTTAGTGGTTAAGGCATTTGCCTGCAAAGCCAAAAGACTCAGGTTCGGTTCTCCAGGACCCACGTTAGCCAGATGCACAAGGTGGGACATACATCTGGAGTTTGTTTGCAGTGGCTGAAGGCCCTGACCTGTCCATTCTCATTCTCTCTCCCTCCCTCTTTCTGTGTCAAGTGTGTGTGTGTGTGTGCACGTATGTGTTTAATTAGGACAACTAAAATACACTGAGCATGTACTTACATCTTGCTTCTAGTGTGCCTGACATTATCTGATGTGTCTGTTTCTAGTCAGACGTCTGTTGTAACCTATCAGTTATGTTACTGAAACGATACCTAAGCAGGCTGCCTTTAAAAATGTCTGTTCTCACACTGCCACTGATGAGCTTGTGAGTTCATTTTGAAGGTATGAGGCTGGTCTTTAACATGTGCAGTCCATGAACCATTTTCTTCAGGTGGTGTCAGCTGTTCTTGAGTTTTCAAAACTTGAAGATGATGAGGAGCTGGGGATGTAGCTCAGTTAGTAGAGAGCGTCTGTAATACGCATGAAGCCCGGGGTTCAGTCCCCATGCTACATAAAACCCAGCATAGTAGTGAATACCTCTGATTTCAGCACTCAGATGGAGACAACACAATCATTGGTTTAAGGTCATCCTAGACTGTAGTAAGTTTGAGACAAACCTAGGCTACATAAGACCCTGTCTCAAAAAAAAGGAGGGGGTGGGAAATAAGCATAAAATTCTCTGTGCTTCTACTGTGGTTTCTTTTAGAATCTGGATATCTGATGACATTTATAGAAGTATTTCAAATAAGATGATTTTGTTTGTTAATAGTGATAACAAGATCCACAAGCTGTACTCTTTTAAATTCTTAAAGTTTGTACATAAGCATTTTCAAATTCTTCGACATTAGAGCTCTCTTCATTCTTAAAAATTATTTTAAAATACCAGGGCCACCAGGCATGGTAGTACATGCCTTTAATCCCAGTACTCAGGAGGCAGAGGTAGGAGGATCGCAGTTAAGTTCAAGCCACCCTGAGACTATAAAGTGAATTCCAGGTCAGCCTGGGCGAGACCTTACCTCAAAATAAATAAATAAAGTGAATAAAATAAAAATACCAGGGCCATTATTCTAGTTATAGGTATTTATATTTATCAAATTGTATATAATTTAATCCTCATATTTTTATTCTTAAAATTTTATTAATTTTATTGTTAAAATCAGTATAAATTGTTTAATGAAAAACAGCTTGTAGAAGATTAGGAAGAAACGTAGGAGAAGAGAAGGAAATAATTTGTGAGAGGTCACTTACACACACGTGATCTCAGACGTTTTCTGACTGGGTGACTTGCAGGCGAGCTCTGATGGAAGAGGTGTGCAGCTGAAAGGTGAGCTCGCCTCGCTCACTGTCAGTGTTGCAAGTGGGACTTTCCAGTGGTTGTTAACCAGCTAGGGAACTTAAGGAAGCACACCTGAGGATTGTTTATAAAGGCAGTCAGCAAAGGACGCCATGGACTATCCCATCTGGGGAAAGAGCAGAGAGGAGTCAAGATTGCCAATACTGTGTGCAGAGGTGGCAGAGTGTAGCCTCAGTGATGAGGTAGTTGACATGTCAGCTTTACAAGAAACGCAACTGCAGAAGATGAGTGAAATGTACCTATTAGGGCCAGCACTTAGGAGGCAGAGGTAGGAGTTAAAGAGCTAAAGGCTACCCTGAGACTAATAGAGAATTCCAGGTCAGGTCATCCTGAGCTACAATGAGACCCTACCTCGAAAGGAAAAAAAAAAAAGTTTAACTTTGAATTCCAACAATAGTTATTTTCTAAAATAGGGAGAAAAAATAAAAGTACACTGGTGGTATTATTCACGTTTTTGCAAAAATCTCTTAGAAGATTGGAAAATCTTAAGACAACTAGATCCTTTATCACCTGCATCTGTATTAAAGTTGTAGTACTTTGAATGAGAAAGGAGGTGAAGGAAAGTGGGGGGGACATTCCCGTCGCCTTCTCAGATGATCACTAACTACCGTAGGGCCGGCCCACTTCTGAGCTCCCTGCCCTTGCCCGCCCGTGCTCTCCTCTGTCTCTATCTGCGACATCCTCAGTGACATTGTCTCAACTACATGAGGAAAAACAATGGCTCTTTCGCTTTGTTTCCCAAATTTCTGTTTAATGCAGTGCAGTGGTCAGGAGCTTGCCTGAAATCCATCTGGCTCCATTACTTACTACCTGTGTGACTTTACACAGCTTAGTCAATTCACCAAACCTAAATTTTCCCACATGTGAAATGGAAATAATAATAATGTTATGAGGATTTAAAATCAGCAGAGTGTTTGGCATAGGAACAAGGACTCAGTAAATGTTAACTGTTATTAGCTAGACTACGTAGTAAGTCATAGGTCAGTATTGCTTCACTTGTCTTCCCAGCTACGCTGACTCTTGCAGGGTCAGCTGCACTTTTAAGCATACTGCCTGCCCTAAAACTATATGGACTGCTACTAAAATATAGCAAATAAAGTACTAAAAGTTATATCTGATTAGTCTTGTTTCACAGTGATTTTGTTTTCGATACGAAAAAGAAGATATTCTATTTTCTAGTGTTTCAGTAGTTTACATTACTAGATCCTGAAAGTGTTGTCATAGTAACAATTCAGCAAGGTGGACCGCTGTCCACTCGCCGGCCATGGTGATTCATGTCTTTAATCCCAGCACTCGGGAGGCAGAGATTGGGGGATCACTGTGAGTTTGAGGCCACCCTGAGACTACATAGTGAATTCCAGGTCCGCCTGGGTTAAAGCAAGACCATACCTTGAAAAAAATATACATATAGGGTGTCCACTCACCTATTGACCTTTTTTCTTGTACATAAGTTTCTGTTGCTGATAGACACCAGTGAAATGGTTTCCACAAATGTTTTCATGGTTCTGTTGATGAAAAGGAAAAAAAGAAAAAGAAAGAAAGAAAGAAAAGGAAAAAAAAAGAAAGGGAAGATTTTGTTTTCTATGAATAATGTATTTTTTTTTTCTTTCCAGAAACGGAATCCTGAAGTTCGACACGTAGATTTGGAGATACTATGAATTTAATGTAATGAATCTCTTCAATGGAGCCTTGGAGACAAGTTTGTTGAGCCACTATTTCAAAGCTGTTTCCTACTTCTCACACTGAAGAGGATCAGTGCCATTCAGCAGCCATTGTTTCCAGATGGATGAAATACTTCATGTGAACTCAAGCTCCTTCCCTCTAATCATGTTTTCATGCTTCACAGGGAACATTTCCACTGCTTAGATCATTCACAGTTTCTCATGTTAGCCGGTGTGCTTTGTACCTTGGAATCATGTTTCCTTTGTTCACATTGGTTCAGATGAGTATCATCCATAGAATCATCACTTTTATTTCTACTGAAGATGTCATTCCATCAAAGTCTACCATCTTGAAGATTCTGGCTAAATCTTGGTATGTGGTATTGAAACAGTCCTGTGTCTCAAGTCCGTCTTTCTCTGTCCAGTGTGGAGATCCGATCTCCTATCCTTGCTGATTCTGACCTGAGCACTGAGAGTTGGTCTAGTTCCACATCATTGTCCACAATGTCCGTCCATTCCAGAAATGGCTTCCTTCCCATACTGAGTGAAGACACGTCAGTACTGTCCCACAGATATAGTCGCCGTGTTTTGTACAGTTCTTTATCTTTCACTTTCCCTTGTTTGGTTTAATTTTTCTAATGTTAAGAAACAAAATAACCCTAGATATATCTATGATGACTTTTTTTGGTAAACTAGGTTCAGTGCCATAGTGTTTATTTTCTGGGATATATAGTACATTTGTAAATGTTTTAACATTCTGTAAAATGGACTAGTAATATTTATAATTTCACAGGCAAGACAGAATTTTGTTTTTAATTTATTTAAAAGAAGGCACAACTTATGTAAATCAGAACTGTGGATGTTTTTCGCTTAAGAAAAAGAAGTAAATCTCCTACCCCAAAACTTGTGTTGTGGTTTCATATAGTATAGGTCGTGTGTCTGATTTCTTGCTGTAATAAATGGATGTGTAGCATAGCTGTCACATGTAAACAAACAGCTCTCTGATGACCACGAATCATGAGGAGATAAAAACATTCAATTCTGTAATTAAAATTTTAGTTAAAAGCTCTTGCTGTCTCCATCAAAATGGCATGACTTCACGGTATCCAAGGAGCAGACAGCATTGCTGATGGCGTTGCGGTGGCTGCAGTGTGCTGGGTGGTCGTGCAGGTCAGTCTTGGTGGTGTAGCGCTTGTTGGAAGTAGGGTCTCGCTGCAGCCCATGTTGGCCTGGGATTCACTATGGAGTGTCAGGGTAGCAAGGGTCTTAACCCCTGAGCTAAGCTCTTTAGCCCACTAGCAACATTTTCACATGGAGGTCAGAGGAGGACAGAAGGAAGGAGACAACAGAACAGAGACTATGAAAGAGGAGGGGCCTGGGGAGAGGGGCAAAAGAGGAGAATGGGATGGGAGCCTGATCACATTCTTCTGTGATCATAATGTTAAAATCCTCAAGAAATTGAAAACAATGGTGGTACATGCCTTTAATCCGAGCACTTGGGAGGCTGAGGTAGGAGGATCGCTGTGAGTTAAGGCAACATAGTGAATTCCAGGTCAGCCTGCACTAGATTGAGACCCTACATTGAAAAAAAAAATAATATTAATAATAATAAAACCCTGAATAAGGAGCCAGGCATGGTGGTACACACCCTTATTCCAATACTTGGGAGGCAGAGGTAGGAGGACCACCGTGAGTTAGAGGCCAGCCTGAAGCTACAGAGAGATCCAGACCACAGATCAGAGCTGGAAAGATGGCTTAGTGGTTAAGGCATTTACCTACAAAGCTTAAGGACCCAGGTTCAGTTTCCAGACGTAAGCTAGATGGACAAAGTGGTGCATGCATCTAGAATTCATTTGCATTGGCTAGAGACCCTGGCACACCCATTGCTTCTGTCTCTATCTGCCTCTTCCCCCGCCTCCAATAAATAAATAAATATATATATATTATTTATTTATTTATTTATTTGAGAGCGACAGACACAAAGAGAAAGACAGATAGAGGGAGAGAGAGAGAATGGGCGCGCCAGGGCTTCCAGCCTCTGCAAACGAACTCCAGACGCGTGCGCCCCCTTGTGCATCTGGCTAACGTGGGACCTGGGGAACCGAGCCTCAAACCAGGGTCCTTAGGCTTCACAGGCAAGCACTTAACCGCTAAGCCATCTCTCCAGCCCATAAATATATTTTTTATTAACAACTTCCATGATTGTAAACAATCTCCCATAGTAATACCCTCCCCCCCCACTTTCCCCTTTGAAACTCCACTTTCCATCATATCCCCTCCCCCTCTCAATCATTCTCTTATTTTGATGTCCTTATCTTTTCTTCCTATTATGATGGTCTTGTGTATATAGTGTCAGGCACTGTGAGGTCATGGATATCCAGGCCATTTTGTGTCTGGGGCAGTTGTAAGGAGTCCTACCCTTCCTTTGGCTCTTACATTCTTTCCATCCCCTCTTCTGCAATGGACCCTGAGCCTTGGAAGGTGTGATAGAGATATTTCAGTGCTGAGCACTCCTTTGTCACTTCTTCTCAGCACCATGGTGCCTTCTGAGTCATCCCAAGGTCACTGCCATCTGAAAAGAGCAGCTTCTCTAACCAAAAGTGAGAGTAGCATTAATATGTGGTATGAACATTAAGAGAAGTACTTACTGGGCAGTTTTGTGAGTATAGTATATACATTTAGCCAGACACCAGCAGACATTGGATTCCTAGGGCTCATGACTACCCCTGTTTTAGGTTTTCAGTATCAGGGATGTATTCCCTTCCATGGAGCGGGCCTCCAGTCCAATTAGAGGGCAGTTGGTTTCCACCATGGCAGATGTGCCACTCTTGCACCCATTGGCTCATTTGGCCTGGCTGACCAAATATAAGGCTTGTAGTGTCCACTGTTGAGTATCTGCACTGTTGATTTCTCCCATTGAACTGCATGCAGCATGGCTTTTTCCAGCTTTCTGTCAACTGGTCTATATGGAGGAGGTTTTCAGCTCACTTCCAACAGGATTTCTCAGTGGCCTTGAAGCCCAAGTATGTGGAGTCTTCAGCAGTAGGGTCTAACCTATTCCTGGTGGGAAGCCAAGGGCCTTGGCGATGGCCTGAAATGTTTTGGGAGTATCAGGGACCTCCCAGACCAACAACTCACTGGACAGTATCCCATCCCTGGCACTGAAAATTTTCTAGTAACAATCTACAGCTCCTGAGTGTTCCATTGTCGAAAAAAGTAGGTTTCCATATGATTTATTTACATCCTCTTAGATTTTGGTTAGCCCTCCCTCCACCTTTCCTTTACTGTTTCTTCCCCTGATCTTACTTAGGCCTTTTCACCCCCAGTAATCTATTCTTCTATTTACATATATGCAATACCATCCTATTAAGTATCCCCTCCTTCCTTTGTATTCCCTTTATAATCTCTTTTCTAGCTTACTGGCCTTTGCTACTGAGTTTTCTTCTGACTCACACAGAAGTCCAATCATCTGTAGCTAGAATCTACATATGAGAGAGAACATGTGACATTTAGCTTTCTGGGACTGGTTTACCTTACTTAGTATAATCCTTTATAGATCCATCCATTTTCCTGAAAATTTGATAACTTCATTTTTCCTTACTTCTGAGTAGAACTTGGTTGTATAAATGTGCCATATCTTCATTATCCACTCACCAGTTGAGGGACATCTAGGCTGGTTCCATTTCCCAGCTATTGTGACTAGAGTGGCAATAAATATGGTTAAGCAAGTATCTCTAAGGTAATGAGATGAGTCCTTAGGATATATGTCTAGGAGTGCTATAGCTGGATCATATGGTAGATCTGTTTTTAGCTGTCTCAGGAACCTCCACATTGATTTCCACAATGGCTGGACCAGATTGCATTCCCACCAACAGTATAGAAGGGTTCCTCTTTCATCACATGCTCACCAGCATTTATGGTCATTTGCTTTCATGATGGTAGCTAATCTAACAGGAGCGAAATGGAATCTCAACGTAGTTTTAATCTGTATTTCCCTGATGACTAGGGATGTAGGACATTTCTTTTAGATGCTTATATGCTATCTGTATTTCTTTTGAGAACTCTCTATTTAGTTCCATAGCCCATTTTTAATTTTTTTTTTTTTGTTCATTTTCTTTTATTTATTTGAGAGTAACAGAGAGAGAAAGAGGCAGATAGAGAGAGAATGGTCACGCCAGGGCCTCCAGCCACTGCAAACAAACTCCAAACATGTGCATCCCCTTGTACATATGGCTAACGTGGGTCCTGGGGATTTGGGCTTCGAGCCAGGGTCCTTAGGCTTCACAGGCAAACGCTTAACCACTAATCCATCTCTCCAGCCCCATAGCCCATTTTTAATTGGGTTTTTTGATTTCTTATTATTTAATTTTTTGAGTTCTTTGTATAACCTAGATATTAATCCTCCAATAAATAAGTAAATTTTTTTAATCCAAAAAAGTAAAACTGGTCAACTCTTAATATTTTAATTTTCTAATATGATTTGGTTGAGGTCATAACATTAAATAATTGGAAATATTGTTGTCTTTTTCTAGTTATGTAGTGATCTTTTTAAAGTTTGTTTATAAAACTGACATAAAGAAGCACAACTGTCTAGAGTTGTCTGTGAAATTAGAAAATACATAATATCACTTTTTTCTTTTACACTAAAATTAAATTAGAATTTTAAAACCAGGGAATTCGGGCCTCTTTCTTAAGATAATACCTAATTTTTCTAAGTTCTTGTTTTTGTTTTTACTAATGTTAGTTTCTCAGAACAATGCTTTGGCTTATAGCAGTTAAACATAAATTTTAATATTTTCAAGGAAAATATTCTTCATGCCGGGCATGGTAGCATATGCCTTTAGTCCCAGCAGTTGGAATGCAGAGGTCAGAAGCTCAGGCTAGCCCAGCCTGGGACTGCAGAGTGAGTTCCAGATCAGCCTGGGCTAGAGAGACCCTACCTCTAAAAATCAGGGGGAAAAAAAAAAACCCTGAAAATATTCTTTTTTGGGGGGGGGGAAACCTATGAAAGTGTTAAGATGGCTGAGTGGCTAAAGGCACTTGCTGGTAAAGCCTGATTTCCAGGTTCAATTCCCCTGTCCCCACTAAACCGGAAGTACAGTTGTTAAGCATCTGGAACTTGTTTACAAGGGCAAGAGGCCCTGTATGCCCATTCCAACTCTTCTCTTTCTCTCTGCTTGCACAGAAATAACTTTTCTGTAATGTTGGAAAGAAAGGAGAACCAGTCAAGGATCTGTAAGCCATTCTCATCCTAGCATCTGGGAATTCTCTAAAGCGTGGTGTACGTGTGTTCTGCTTTGGCTGAGGATGGGTCTCTAACCAACCGTCAGGTGCAGCCCCAGACTGTAAAAGGTGGCAACTTCTTATACTGTGGCAGTGGGAGATATGTAGAAACCTGTACTTACAGCAGAGCATCTTGGTGACAACTGATTTCAAAGGGGTGTGAGTTAGAATCAGCTTGGAAATTTTTCAGGACAAAGTTAATTTTCATCGGACACCCACACCTAGGTCACATAGAATAAAACAAAGTAAGGTTGGAGTCTGGGGTATGTGGCATTCCCGTATCAGTCATCTCATAACATGGCTAATGCTTTTACTAAAATTCGGCCACCTGAAGAACGTCCTTAGTTTTGAATCCTGTAACTTGTAGAAGGCTAAGAACTACAAGAAAGTGCACAGGCATTTGGAGCTGATATTATCTCCTCAGAATGCTTTTTATCGAGCATTGGCAGATTTCTTTTAAATGTGATGACTCCCCAGTCTGCCAAACTGTCAGAAGTTGGTGAAGATTTGAAGGCTAATGTTGATGCAAAGATTATTGCCCCCAAACCCTGTGCCTCTGCCTCTGAAGTGGAACTTGGGAAGGCATTTATGGGGAACATTGTTCCAGTGCCTTAAGATTTGCATTTTTTTCACTTATGTCCCTAGACCTGGTTTTATAGGAAAAGAAAATTTTCATGTCTGTTACACCGTGTTTCATCTATGTGGTTTCAGCAGCCAATTGAGATGGTTCTGGGCCCTCCGAACACACATTTCCTTAATGAATCTCATACACAAGGAAGGGACACTCACTGATCTGAGGTTTTCTCCCTGATTAATGTGTACTGAACATCTAGGTGTCTTTATCTCATGAGCTAAGAAACAAGCTCAAAATCATGCCCATATTTTTTGAACAGCATTTGTTATTCATTATTGTTACTTTATAAGGTTTTCTTGGTGTTACAAAACTGACCATTAACATAGTGTCAGGAGCTCATTTATTTGCTAAAATACAAATCCAAAAGGTTATTATGCCTCCAGGTGACATATTATCATAAACTTTGACAGATCTAGGTTACTTAACATTTTAACTTAGGCTACTGTGGACATGTGGTGCTAGGGTTTAAACACAGCCTCATGTAGGTTAACCATGCTCTATCAGAGAGGACTCCCCCCCCCCCCCCCGCCACACACACCCACAAAGCTGCTGCCTTTGAGAACAACCACAAAAGCTCCACCCTAAAGTCAGCTTCCACTGCAACTCAAGTGCTAATCAAGTTCTATGCTAATCTGAAGGAATTCCAACTATACTTTTTTCATAAAGAGCTAAAAGTAATCACTCAGAATAGCATTTGGGCCGAGCATGGTGGCACACGCCTTTAATTCAGCACTTGCGAGACAGAGGTATAGTGAATTCAGCCTGGGTTAGAGCAAAACCCTACCTCAGCCCCCCCCCCCCAAAGAAAGTATTTTGGGAGGGCATAGTTAACACTTCAAGTAGAAGACTTATTGAAAATAGAAGCCCTCGCAGTTAAAAATTGCATAGCAAAATACAGTGTGAATCTCCAAGGGCTTAAAGAGATCTTGGAGTAGACTTAAGAATCTACCCACATTGTAATAGTTGTCAGTTGTACAGTTTGGGCTCTTGATGCCAGGTCCTGCTTGATGTGTGTTAACACATTTAATTCCACGAAGAGCCAGCCCTCCGTTAGTCACATTTATGCACATGAAGAGACGGAAACAGTAGTTGTGTCTGTGGCCTCTCAGCTGTACACAGTGGTCAGGAATTGAGCTCAGATTGTGTCTCTCACTCAACATCTCATTTGAATGAGCACCTAGCTGCTTCTGGGAAGTGTGGGATGAGGGAACACTGAAGTGTTATGGAGTTGAGGCGATGTCTTCACTTTGGGTGGGTGGGTGGGTGTGTGATTTTTCGAGATAAGAGTCTCATTCTAGCCCAAGGTGACCTAAAATTCACTGTGCACTCTCCAGGTGGCCTCGAACTCATGACAGTCCTCCTACCTCAGCATCCCAAGTGCTAGGATTAAAGGCGTGCGCCACCACACCTGGCTCAAACTTTTTTTTTTTCACGGGTCCTGGGGAATCAAACCTGAGTCTTTGGCTTTGCAGACAAGCGCCTTAACCGCTAAGCCATTTCTCTAGCCCTCAAACTTTTCTTAATGAGTAGAAATATACTAAAATAGCCATGTTCAATGTCATGCTCCAATAATCCCAACATTCAAAAGGCTTAGGGAAGAAAAAGGAAGTCAGTGGAGATGGCTCACACACTTGCCAAAATTTCTTTTTATTTATTTATTTATTTATTTTGGTTTATCGAGGTAGGGTCTCACTCTAGTCTAGGTGGTCTTGAACTCATGGGGATCCTCCTGCCTCTGCCTCCCAAGCACTTGGGATTAAAGGCATATGCCACCATAGCCAGCCACTTTGGAGGTTTTTAAGCATCATGTATGGACCATCTTTGAAAGCACAGGCAGAAGATAATGTTCAGCTCAAGTGTCACTGATTTGAACCATGAGGAAGAAATTTAGGGAAAAGTATACAAAGAAGCATTAACTGATTTTTTTTTCTTTTTTGTCCACTGCCCCTCAAAAAATAAATACATAAATAAAACTTAGGGTTATTTTAAACTGTGTTTGAATAGGAAGAAGGAAGGTGATGGCAATGTAACAAACCAGATAAAATGAATTATTCCTGACGTTCTGGGCTAGGGAATGTCCCATGCTGATCATCTGATCATCTTCTCACCTAAGAACCAGGGCACAGTGTCACTTCACAGGGCTGTAGCCTGCAGGTTTCTCAGGAACAGAAAGACCACGCAGTTGTTAACCCACCATAGGCCAGTAATGGTGATGCTATTTATAACACAGAAGAAACTGAATCTAAGCCGAGCCCACTTAATGGGAGGCATCCTTGCCAATGCCGGTACAGAGTTAGTAGATGTTTGCTTTAAGCATCTTAAGCCCATGTGGTAATGTACAAGATTTTACACACTTCCTACATTCCTATGAGCTTGCAGTGGTTTCTCCCATCTTAGGAAAAGAGACTACTACAGTGTCCCCCCAAAGCAAACCCCAAAACAAATCCAAAGAATCCTTCGCTTTTTTAAAAAAGATTTTTTATTTATTTTGGCAGAGAAAGAGGGAGAGAGAGAATAGGGCCTCCAGCCACTGCAAATGAACTCCAGACCCATGTGCCCCCTTTAGCATCTGGCTAACGTGGGTCCTGGAGAATTGAACCTGGGTCCTTTGGCTTTGCAGGTAAACACCTTAACCGCTAAGCCACCACTCCAGCCCTCCTTCACTTTCTTACTTCTTCTGTGCTTCCCTTGACAGCAAAACCCAAAAGGGTTGGTATTGCTGCCTTGCTTCTTGCCTCGCTTTTGCTGTAAAGCCCACCTGGCTTGTGTCCATCTGCGTCCACCGACCTCACCCTTAAGTTCTGTAAACACTGAACACAGTGGCCAGTCTCACATTCTCGTCTTATCTGACCTGCTCGCAGCATTTGACATGGTGAATTATTTTAAATGTCTCTTTTTAAATATATTTTATTTATTTGAGAGAGAGACAGAGAGAGAGAGAAAGAGCACGCCAAGGTGTCCAGCCACTACAAATTCCAGATGCATGCACTCCCTTTTGCATCTTGTTTATGTGGGTCCTGGAGAATCGAACTGGGATCATTTGGTTTTGTAGGCAAACGCCTTAACCACTAAGCCATCTCTCCAGCCCTGTGAATTTTTTTCTTAAGATTTTATTTTTATTTATTTATTACAGTCCGAGGTAGACAGAGAGAGTGTGTGTATGAGAGAGAGAGAATGAGCATGCCAGGCCATCTAGCCACTGCAAACGAACTCCAGATGTATGCGCCACCATGTGCACCTGGCTTATGGGGGACCTGGAGAATCAAACCTGAGGCCTTAGGCTTTGCAGGCATGTGCCTTAACTGCTAAGCCATCTCTCCAGCCTGACATGGTGAAACCTTACCTTCTAGAAATCCACTTTATGGGCTCTCCTCCCACATCTGGCCATTTCTTTTCAGTCTCTGGAGCTTCTGTCTCCAAACCGTGCAGTGCCTCGGGGCTGGAGTTCTTTGTCCACTTTTGTTCCCTGAGAAGATTCTCTCTCTCTCCCTCTCGCCCCCACCCCTCTCTCTCTGCCAGGCGTGGTGGGGCACACCTTCAAGCACAGCACTTGAGAGGCAGGGGTTGGAGGATCATTGTGAGTTTGAGGCCAGCCTGGGACAACAGAGCAAGCTCCAGGTCAGCCTGGGCTAAAGCAACACCCTGTACCTCAAAAAGGAAGGAAAAAAGAAAATTCTTGTACATACCCCTGCCTTCTCCACCTGGACGACATGTTAGATGTGCATGCTCTCGATTATCCACCAGCCTTCTATAAAAGTAGACACCCCTGTTGAACAATCATTCTAAGGCCATGTGGCTTGCAGTTAATCCCTTGAGGACAGAATATACTTCTAAGCCTCACTGACTAGGTCTAGTCATGGAGCAGGTGTTGACCAATAATATGTGAGCATAAGTGATGTGTCAAAACAGATGTTTTTTTAAAAATATTTTTGTTTATTTATTTGAGAACAACAGAGAGAAAGAGGCAGATAGAAATAGAGAGAATGAGCCGGGTGTGGTGGCGCATGCCTTTAATCCCAGCACTTGGGAGGCAGAGGTAGGAGGATTGCCATGAGTTCGAGGCCACCCTGAGACTCCATAGTGAATTCCAGGTCAGCCTGGGCTAGAGTGAGACCCTACCTCGAAAAACCAAAAAAAAAAAAAAAAAAAAAAAAAAAAAAAGAAATAGAATGAATGGGCACGCCAGGGCTTCCAGCCATTGCAAACGAACTCCAGATGCATGCTCCCCCTTGTGCATCTGGCTAACATGGGTCCTGGGGAATCAAGCCTCGAACTGGGTTCCTTAGGCTTCATAGGCAAGTGCTTAACCGCTAAGTCATCTCTCCAGCCCTCAAAACAGATGTTTTAAGAGCTACTATAGCTGGGCAGTATGGCACAATATTTAATAACAGCAGTCTGGAAACTGAGGTGGGAGGATTGTGGTGAGTTCTAGGTTAACATGAGATACAGAGTGAATTACAGGTCAGCCTGGGCTAGAGTAAGACCCTGATTCAAAAAAAAAAAAAGCTTGGAGTGGTGGCTCATGTCTTTATCCCAGCACTTCAGAAGCAGAAGTAGAAGGACTGCAGTGAGTTCAAGGCCAGCCTGAGACTACAGTGTGAATTCCAGGTCAGTCTGGGCTAGACCCTAACCTCAAAATATAAAAGAAAAGCTGGTGTGGGCCAGGTATGGTGGTGTACAACTTTAATCCCAGCAAAAACCCAGGGACTGGACAGATGGCTTAGCAGTTAGGGCGCTTGCGTACGAAGTCTAAGGACTTGAGTTTGCTTCTCCAGTACCCATGTAAATAAAGCCAGACACACGAGGTAGCACATGCATCTGGAGTTTGTTTACAACGGCTAGAAGCCCTGGCACATCCATTCTCTATAAATAAATAAAATATTTATTTATGGGCTGGAGAGATGGCTTGGCAGTTAAGCACTTGCCAGTGAAGTGAAGTCTAAGGACCCAGGTTCCAGGCTCGATTTCCCACGACCCACATAAGCCAGATGCGCAAGGGGGCGCACATGTCTAGAGTTCATTTGCAGTGGCTGGAGACCCTGGCGCGCCCATTCTCTCCCTCTCTTTCTCTCTCTCTCTTTCTCTCTCTCCCTCTGCCTCTTTGTCTGTTGCTCTCAAATAAATAAAAATAAAACAAAAAATACTTATTTAATTTTTCAAGGTAGGGTCTCACTCTATCCCAGGCTGACCCAGAATTCACTGTGTAGTCTCAGGGTGGCCTCGAACTCATGGTGATCCTCCTACCTGTGCCTCCCAAGCACTGGGATTAAAGGCGTGCGCCACCACACCTGGCTTAAATAAATGAAATATTTTTAAAAGCACTGTTGTATAATTCTGTACTTGATTTTTCAACTCTGAAATTGATGTGTTCCGGGTAGAAGCCATTTTCTTAATGTAGAATCACTGAAAGAAACACATGCAACTGACAGCCAGCCCATAAACAATACAATGTGAACATTAGGGAGATGATTAGTACATCAAACCCAGCGTATCCAAAAGTGAAAAAGGCCAAGTCTCCTCACTTCCCATTCCAGAGCACCCCACCTTGACAGTCTTTCCCTTCTTAGTGGACGGCATCTTCATACTTTCATCCGTCACCCCAAGTCCTGAATGCACTCTTGGCTCCTGTCTCTCATGCAGTACAAGTTCACAGCTTTGCAGCATTCACTGCTCCTACTCCCCAAAATATAATTGCAGTCCATATCCACCATCTCCACTGTCTTCGTGACATTACCAATTTCCTGTCTGCTATTCAGTGTCCTAACTGCTTCCACCAAAATCCTAGCCTCCATATTGTATTTTCAGAACCAGAGCACATGATCTTTTGAATATATGTCCAGGGGCGGGAAGTGTGACTCAGTGGTAGAGAACTTGACCAGCATGCATGAAACCTTGCGTTCAATCCCAAGCACCACGTAAAATCGGTGTAGTGGCGCACATCTGTCACCGCTGAACTTGGGAGGGTGAGGTGGGAGGATTAGCAGTTCAAGGTCATACTCAGCTATAGTGAGTTCAGAGTGAGCTTGGGATGCATGAGACATTATCTTCAAAAATGCCCAGAGGCTGAAAGATAGCTCAGTGCATGAGGGCCTTTGTTCAATTCCACATCCATATAAAAAGCTGGCATGGGAGCTGGGTGTGGTGGCCCATGCCTTTAATCCCAGCACTCCAGAGACAGAGGTAGGAGGATCAGCATGAGTTCAAGGCCACCCTGAGACTACATAGTGAATTCCAGGTCAGCCTAAGCTAGAGCGAGACACTACCTTTGGAAAAAAAAAAAAAAAAAAGGCTGGCATGGGCCAGGTGTGATGATGGCATATAACTTTAACCCCAGCACTCAGGAAGCAGAGATAGGAGGATTCCTGTGAGTTCAAGACTAGCCTGAGACTACATAGTGAATTCCAGGTCAACCTGGGCAAAAAAAAAAGCCAAAACAGCTGGTATGGCCATGCACACCTAGAACCTTTGGTGTGGAGCATAGACAATAAAATAAGACCAAAAATGACAGCTGCATGTTCAGTAAGAGACTCCATCTTAAGGAAACAACATGTCAAAGTGGCAAAGAGAGACACCCAAATTCTGTGGCCCACACACACATGTACACAGTGCATGTGGATCTGCACACACATACACACATCCAGTATTCATATGCACATCACACATACCCATATCTTTTGAAAAGGTCCAATCAGAGACAGGCGTGGTGGGACACACCTTTAATCCTAGCACTCAGGGGGCAGAGGTAGGAGGATCACTGTGATGAGTTCAAGGCCTCCCTGAGACTGCATAGTGAATTCCAGGTCAGCCTGGGCTACAGTGAGACTCTACCTCAAAAACTGAGAAAAAAAAAAAAAGCCAATCAGGGCACAGTGGTGGTGGGTGACTTTAACACCCCACTCTCATCAATTACAGGTCATCCCAGGAAAAAAATAAACAGAGAGGCATCTTGTTTAAATGATGTCATAGAAGGAATGGACCTAACAGATATATACCGGACATTTCATCCAAAGGCTGAAGAATATACATTCTTTTCAGCAGCACATGGAACATTCTCTAAAATAGACCATATATTAGGACACAAAGCAAATATTAACAAATTCAGAAAAATTGAAATAATTCCTTGCATTCTATCTGTAAGCCAAAATAAATCTCTTTTTTCCAGAAGCTGCTCTTGGTTGGGTGATTTCTACCAGCAATGCGAACCGGACTGCAACAGGGTTTATCAATCTTGTTTATCCTTTCAAAGAACCAACTCTTTTATTTCATTAATTCTTTGAATTTTTTTTTTGTTTCTATTTCATTAATTTCTGCCCTAATCTTTATTATTTCTTCCCATCTACTGATTTTTGGTTTGCCTTGTTCTTCTTTTTCCAAGGCTATAAGGTGAAGCATTAGGTTGTTTACTTGTGACCTTTCTAATTTCTTAATATAGGCACTTAAGGCTATAAATTCACCTCTTAGAACTGCCTTCAGTGTGTCTCAGAGATTTTGGTATGTTGTGTTCTCATTATCATTTAACACTATAAATTTTTTGATTTCCTTTTTGATTTCTTCATTGACCCATTCATCATTTAGTAGTGTATTGTTTAGTTTCCATGATTTTGTGTATGCTCTATAGCCTTTCTTGCTACTGATTTGTAGTTTAATTCCATTGTGTTCAGTGGTTACAGGCACTTGTTTACAAAGCCTAACAGCCTGGTTCAATTGCCAAGCCACCCACGTAAGCCACGCACCATGTGTTTGTTTGTGGCATCAGGATGGCCCTGGCACAACCATATGCCCACGTCATACACACATATGTGCTAGCAAATAAATGCAAAAATATTTTTAAAATTTTAAAGAAGAAGCTGGATGTGGTGGCGCACGCCTTGAATCCCAGCACTCAGGAGGCAGAGGTAGGAGGATCGCCATGAATTTGAGGCCACCCTGAGACTTCATAGTATATTCCAAGTCAGTCTGGGCAATAGCAAGACTCTACCTTGGAAAAAAAATAAAAGGGAAAAAAATAATATTGTAATTCTATTTTATACTAATAAAATAAAATTGTGTTCCTGAGGATCAAACCCAGAGCCTTGTTGATGGTCAGCAAGCACTCTGCCACTGACCTATATCCCCAGCCCATGATTTTTCCTTTTTTTGCATGTGTATATGTGTGTTTAGTGTGTATAGCATGAAGGTGTAGCGTGTACATGTGATGACATGTGTATGGGCACAAGTAAGTGTGCACGCACATGTGTGTACCTATGCACTGAGGCCAGAGGTTGGCATTAGGCGTCTTCTCCATCACTCTCCGTTTTCTTTTGGCAGAGTCTCTAACGTGAACTAGAGTTCACCTATTCGGATAGGCTAACCAGCCAGATTGTCCTAGGCACCCCCGTCTTTGCTTCTCGAGTTCTGGGATTGGAAGTGGGCTGCCATGCCTGCCTGACATTTGATATGGGTGCTGGGGATTCAAACTCTGGTCCTCATTCTTGTGTGGTGTGATAGTTCGAAAGAATGTCTCCTCCCTGCCCCCTCCTCCCCGCCAAGTAGACTCGGGTGTTTTATTAAAGCTTGTCACTTGGATTTCCAGCTGCCCAGCCGGCAGGGGTGTCACTGGAGGGTGGACCCTGGGGTTGAGCCCAAAGGCGCGGATCTGATTCCAGCCTAAACGTATGCAGAGGGGCGTGTGCTCTGCCTGGTTCCCTGCTGCTGGCTATGTGATTGTGTCTCTCTCTGCTTGCATCTGTGAAAGGGGGCCAGGCTCTCCTGCCATAACGGAACTTCCCCTGGATCTGTAGGCCTGAAATAAGCCCTCCCACCTATCAAATGGTATATGGCTTGGATGATCATCCCAGCAACACAGAGCTACAATAACCTGGCAAGCACTTTATTTACTGAGCCATTTCTCTAGCCCCATATTTATTATTTTTAATTTTTCTTTTTTGCTTTTTTTTTTTCTTTTCATTTTATTTATTTACAAACAGAAGAGATGAGAGAAAGAGAAAATGGGCACACTAGGGTCTCTGGTCACTGCCAACAAACTCCAGATGCATGTGTCACTTTTTCATCTGGTTTTATGTGGGTACTAAGGAATCAAACCCAGACAGTCAGGCTTTTCAAGCAAGTGCCTTTAACTGAGCCAGCTCCCCAACCCTCCTTTTTAAATCTAATTAATTTTTTTTATTTTATTTTAGAGAGAATGAGAGAAAGAGAGACATAGAGAGAGAGAGAGAGAGAGAGAGAGAGAGAATTGGCGTGCCCTGGACTCAACCTCTGAAATCAAACTCCAGACACTTGTGCCACCTCGTGGGCATGTGAAACCTTGCACCTGCCTAACCTTTGTGTGTCTGGGTAATGTGGGATCTGGAGAGTAGAACATTGGTCCTTAGGCTTTGTAAGCAAGTGTCTTAACTGCTAAGACATCTCTGAAGCCCCAACCCTCCTTTTGATTGTTTGATCCTGGCTCAGGCTGAACCAGAACCCACTATGTAGCCCAGACTGGCTTCAGAGTCATAGACTCTTCCTGCCTCATCCTCCCTAGGGCTGCGATTATAGGTTTAGACACTATGCTTTGTCTTTGTCCATGCCCAATGTATAAATTAAACATCGTTGTTGGTACTACAGGAAGAACCATGATATATACAAGAGTTGGTATTACTTCAGACATCCACTGGGATCTTAGAAGATAACTTCGGCAACTTCAGTGTCACAAAATTTTTGGACGCTAGCACAGTTAAATGTGAGAATTACTGTATAGGCTCAGATGTTTGAATGATTGCTCCCCAGCTGATGGTGCTGTTTCAAAAGGTTGTGGAACCTTTGGGAGGTGGAGCCACGCTGGAGGAAGTGGATCACTGGGGGGGGGGGGGAGAGCTGTATTTGAAGTTTTATAGCCTTCAGATATTCGGTCACAGTAATGGGTCAAGTAACTAATACTAAAGCATCTCTCTTTTTTTTTTTAATTATTTATTTATTTATTTATTTGAGAGCGACAGACCCAGAGAGAAAGACAGATAGAAGGAGAGAGAGAGAGAGAATGGGAGCACCAGGGCTTCCAGCCTCTGCAAACAAACTCCAGACACGTGCGCCCCCTTGTGCATCTGGCTAACGTGGGACCTGGGGAACTGAGCCTCGAACCGGGGTCCTTAGGCTTCACAGGGAAGGCTTAACCGCTAAGCCATCTCTCCAGCCCAAATACTAAAGCATTTCTTTGCAAAAAATTAACATAGCACCAGGTGCGGTGGGGCACGCCTTTAATTCCAGCACTCAGTTGGCAGAGGGAGGAGGATCACTGTAAAATACAAGGCCAGCCTGGGACCTCAGAGTGAGTTCCAGGTCAGCCTGGGCTAGAATGAGACCGCACCTCTGAAAAACAAATAAATAAATAACCTAGCAACATGTGTACAATACAGGAAAATGTAGGCATGTGTATCTAGCTGTCTAAGTTGTTACTGCTAAAGTTTTCGATTGGGATGAGGCACCAAGAGATATTTTCATGAACAGGTATTAAGTTGGTTTTTTTTTTGTTTTTTTTTTTTCAATCGTAAAAGGTGCTGAAGGGACTAGGGAGACAGCTCTGTTAGTAAAGTGCGTCACGACTGTAAGGACCTGAGTTCAATCCCCGGGAGCCATGTAAAAGCGTGCTGTGCATGGTGGCACACACCCGCAATCCCAGCGCTGTACAGGCAGACACAGGAGGGTACCCGGGACCTGCTGGCCGACCAGTCTAGCCTAGTTAGTGAGCTCCAAGCTGATGAGAGACCCTGTCTCAAGGGAAGCGGACAGCATTCCTGAGGCTGCTGTCCTCCGCTCCCACCTGCACATGCTTACACATGCATGTGCACCCACACCCATGTAAGTACGTGTAGTGACACACCTGCGCATGAAAAAAAGTGCTGCAGATTCATTTTTAAGTAAAAGTAAAAAAATATACATTATTCAGAATAATCCAATCTTTATACATAGAAAAAAAAAATGACAGGGCCAGGCGTGGTGGTGTACGCCTTTGATCCCAGCACTCGGGAGGCACAGGTAGGAGGATCGCCGTGAGTTCGAGGACCCCCTCCCCTAGACTACAGAGTGAATTCCAGGTCAGCCTGAGCTTGAATGAGTGAGACTCTATCTTGAAAAAAGAAAAGAAAGAAAGAAAGAAAAAAACAATGACAGGGCTGGGGAGATTGCTTAGTGAATAAACCAGTTGCTTCACAACTCTGAGTGCCTGAGTTCAGATCGCCAGATAGCAGTTAAGGCATTTGCCTGTGAAGCCTAAGGACCCCAGTTCTATCTCTCAGGACCCACATAAACCAGATGCACAAGGGGGTACATGTGTCTGGAGTTTGCAGTGGTTGGAGGCCCTGGTGTGCCCATTCTCTCTCTCTCTCTCTCTCTCTCTCTCTCTCTCTCTCTCTCTCTCAAATAAATAAATAAACAAAAATGCTGGGCATGGTGGTGCACGCCTTTAATCCCAGCATTTGGGAGGCAGAGGTAGGAGGATCGCCGTGAGTTCCAGGTCACCCTGAGACTACAGAGTGAATTCCAGATCAGCCTGTGCTAGAGTGAGACCCTACCTGGAAAAAAAACAAACAAGCCGGAAGCTGTGGCAGGATTCTACAAACTCCAGTGTGCCTACAGCAGGAAGGGAGGGAAAGACGGGAGAAATTCATTCTCAGAAACTCACGAACAGGGTGGTGAGCAAGAGCAAAGACCCCACCTCACACACAAGACAGGAAGTGAGTATCTATTTATAAGTCATCCTCTGGTCTCCACTCATCACACAAACATGCATGCACTCACACTAAGTAAGTAAATAAATATTTTATCTTTCTTTTTTTTAAAACTGTAGTAGTTTTTTTAATATTTTGTTTATTTATTAGAGAAGGAGTAAGAGAGAAAGAAGCAGAGAAAATGGGTACATCAAGGCTTCTCGCCATTGCAAATGAATTCCAAATGCACGTGTCTTGCGTATACTTGGGTACTGGGGAATCAAACCTGGGTCCTTTGGCTTCACAGGTGAACACCTTAACCACTAAGCCATGAGCCCAACCCTAAACAAATATTTTTAAAATGTGAAAATAAGGATCTTACATGGCAATTTTCACTTTTTTCCTTTTATACCACTTACAAATTTTTAGATAAACTTTTTTATAATAAAAAAGAACAATCATGGGGCTGGAGAGATGGCTTAGCGGTTAAGCGCTTGCCTGTGAAGCCTAAGGACCCCGGTTCGAGGATTGGTTCCCCAGGTCCCACATTAGCCAGATGCACAAGGGGGTGCACGCGTCTGGAGTTCGTTTGCAGAGGCTGGAAGCCCTGGCGCGCCCATTCTCTCTCTCTCCCTCTATCTGTCTTTCTCTCTCTGTCTGTCGCTCTCAAAAAAAAAAAAAAAAAAGAACAATCTTGAAATATTTAAAACTTTTTCAGTATAAGCTAAGGTGTAAGAAAAAAATTCTTAATTTATACCCAAAAGTTTTGCCTCCCTTTATTTGCAGGTAAAAACCAAATCTTTTTTTTTTAATATCTTATTTATTTGAGAAAGAGCAATAAAGAGAGAAAGAACTGGAGAGATGGTATAGTGGTTAAATTTGCCTGCAAATCCTAAGGTCCCAGTGCCCACGTAAACCAGATTCACAAGGTGGCCCATGAGTCCAGAGTTCCTTGGCAGTGGCTAGAGGCCCTGATGCACCCATTCTCTCTCTCTTTCTCTGTATTTGCCTCTTTCTCTCACTCTCCCAAATATATATTGGGTTTTTTTGTTTTGTTTTGTTTTCCAAGGTAGGGTCTCTAGCTCAGGCTGACCTGGAATTTACTATGTAGTCTCATGGTGGCCTCAAACTCATAGTCGATCCTCCTACCTCTGCCTGCCGAGTGCTGGGATTAAAGGTGTGAGCCACCATGCCCAGCTATAAAAAGTATATTTTCAAATATATATATTATTTATTTATTTATTTGAGATAGAGAAACAGGGAGAGGGAGAGAGAGAATGAGCATGCCAGGGTCACCAGCCACTGCAAACGAATTCCAGATGCATGTGCTCCCTTGTGCATAAGGCTTATGTGGGTCCTAGAAAATTGAACCAGGATCCTTTGGCTTTGCAGGCAAATGCCTTAACCGCTAATACATACATATATATACACATACATATATATATGTATGTATGTATATATACATATGAATATATATGTATTATATGTATGTATGTATATGCATTTTTTTTTAAGAAAGAAAGAGGCAGATCTATATAGAGAGAACGAGTGGGCATGGCAGGGCCTCCAGCTACTGCAGATGAACTACAAACATGTGCACCATCTTGTACGTCTGGCTTTACGTGAGTACTGGGGAGCCAGCCTAGGTCCTTGGACTTTGTAGACAACCCCTTAAGCACTGGACCATCTCTCTAGCTCAAGAACCAAATCTTTTAAAGGTAAAAGACAGAAGAAGAGCAGGATTTTCAAAAGTGTTTTTAAAATTGTGTTAAGACCAACAGACTTTAAAAGCCTCCCACTGTGATTTCCAAACCTACTAGTAAGGGCATATATAGCTGGAACCAGATATGCCATTTGCCTAAGTCTTTGGGGACATTCTGAAATCATTGGAAGCCTAGGGTCATCATAAAACCCAAATGGCTCTGTCACAAAAAGCTAGGACCATTATCCTAGTAAATTGCAAAGCTGAGAGAAAGACAATGTGAAAATAGCCTTCAATGACTGCATTCACTCACCAAGTGTTTTCTTGATTGTCACAGTCCTGTGTCACAACTACTTAGGCATTAGGGATAGGAAAGCTGCTTGGAGGAAGTGGTCTTTCTTAAGGGTAGGCACAGTATGTGTGTGTATGTGTGTGTGTGTGTGAGAGAGAGAGAGAGATGTTCTAGGCCATCTGCACCAATGTATGTGCAAAACTATAGCTACTAGCTGGCCGTGGTGGCGCACACCTTTAATCCCAGCACCCGGGAGGCAGAGGTAAGAGGATTGCCGAGGGTTCGAGGCCAACCTGAGACTACATAGTGAATTCCAGTTAGGCCTGAGCTACAGTGAGACCCTACCTCAAAAAACAAAAACATACAAACAAAAAAAAGTTATAGCTACTGCCCTTCACTTGATAGCTGTGATTGGGTTAGAACAGGCTTTACTCTCCAACAGGAATATTAATGTGCCTTTTCATCCCCAAGCGACTCTCCCTTGGAGCAAATGCAGCAAATTATTCCTAGCCTTTAATATCAGCTCAGTGACACTTTGCTACCCTTCGGCCAGCCCTGAAAAGTCACAATGGGTCCATGTCTCCCACCCATTTTCAATGACATCTACAGCATCTCTGGTGGGCCCGTATATTTAACTTGTTTCCTTGTGGTTTCAAGATATTGTTTCTTGCTGGAGCTCTGAATTGTGACCCATCCACTCTCGGTGCAGATAATAAATCTGAGAAACCTCTAAAACCCATTTTTATTGCCATTTTTCTTATTGAATTTTAGATGCGGCTTTTAGATGATTTGGTAAGAGAGGAGAGAAAAGGTGGCTGTTAAACTCAGATTGAAGCAATTTAAAAATTTACAGGCAGTTATATGTGATATAGAATTTCCCCGCTTATTCTAAAGCGGGGAAAAGTGGGATTTGCAGAAGAGAATAGAGGTCACAGCTGTTTTCTACCTTATTTGTTCCAGGGGAGCTCTCTCACTGCCTGCCTGGTGAGGGTCTCCAGTTACCCTAGGTCTCTGAGGCTCCGGGAGGTGTGTGTCCTGAAGACAGGTCTGATGGTGCAGCGGAGCCTGCACCTGAGGGCTTGGCAGAGCCTTCAGATTAGAAATTGATTCACTTAAAGTTTTTCATACCCATCTCCAACTAAACTGCTACCATTCTCTTTTACGTTTACATTCTGAAAGAATTCTGGAATTAAATTTCCCTTAATAAAGACAGACATTACTGATCCATTCTTTAAAAAAGCGGGGGTCGGGCATGGTGGCGCATGCCTTTAATCCCAGCTCTCGGGAGGCAGAGGGAGGAGAATTGTCATGAGTTCGAGGCCACCCTGAGACTACAAAGTGAATTCTAGGTTAGCCTGAGCTAGACTGAGAACCTACCTTGAAAAACAAAAAAAAAAACAAGGGCTGGAGAGATGACTTAGCAGTTAAGGCACTTGCTTGTAAGGACCCAGGTTGGATTCCCCAGTACCCACATAAGCCAGATGCACAAAGTGGTGCATGTGTCTGGAGTTTGTTTTGCAGTGGCTAGAGGCCCTGGCATGCCCATTCTCTTTCTCTCTCTCTCTCAAAACAAACAAATAAATGATTTTTGAAAAATGGCCTTATTTTCATTATTTCTTTAGCCTTGTAAACTATGCTGCTTTTCATAGACAAGGTTTGCTTTTCTGATTTGGTTTAATTTTTTTTTAATTTATTTATTTGAGAGTGACAGACAAAGAAAGAAGCAAATAGAGACAGAGACAGAGACAGAGAATGGGCATGCCAGGGCCTCTAGCCACTGCAAATTAACTCCAGATGCATGCGCCCTCTTGTGCATCTGACTGATGTGGGTCCTGGGGAATCGAGCCTTGAACCGGGGTCCTTAGGCTTCACGGGCAAGTGTGGGCTCAGTAGTTATGGGGGGAATCCTGAGCTCCTATCAAGCTTGCAGGTGATTTCAATATCATGCACCACACTTTCAGTACCAGAGACTAACTTTTGTGTGCCTGGATAGCCTATCTGCTGGCTTAGGAACATCTCATCTTTTACTGTACTAAACATGTATAAATTTACAGTGGTTGTAAAACTAAAATATCTTTTTTGTTTTGTTTTCCAAGGTTGGGTCTCACTGTAGCTCAGGCTGATCTGGAATTCACTATGTTTGGTCAGGGTGGCCTTGAACTCTTAGCAACCCTCCTACCTCTGCTTCCCAAGTGCTGGGACTAAAGGCACCACAACTGGTTGAAATATCTTTTGAAAGAGAGAGAATTGTGCGGGATGGAGCAATAGATGGCTTAGCAATTAAGGCACTTGCCTGCAAAGCCAAAGGACCCTTGTTCGATTCCCCAGTACCCACGTAAGCCACAAAGTGGCGCATGCATCTGGAGTTCGTTTGCAGTGGCTGGTGCACCCATCCTCTCTATCTCTCTCTCTCCCTCTTTCCCTCTCTCAAATAAATAAATAAAAAAAAATATTTTTTTAAAAAAGAGAGAATTGTGAATTCTCTTGTAAAGACATTGTGCGGCTGGAAAGATTGCTCACTGGTTAAGGTGCTTGCCTGCAAAGCCTAACGACCAGGCTTTGCTTCCCCAGTGCTCATGTAAAGTCAGATACATGAAGTGGCATTTGCATCTGGACTTCGTTTGTGGGTGGAGGTCCTGGCGCCCATTCTAAAACAAAGGAAAGATTAGCTTGTGTAGGAAAAAGAAAGAGAGTGGCTCAACTCACAGTCAGGTCTACGGACAAGAAGCCCAGCTAAGATTGTGCAGTGTCAACTTAGCTGCAATGTACTTCTTTTTTAAAATATCATTTATTTATTTGAGAGAGAGAAAGAGAGAGCATGGGTATGCCAGGGCCTCCTGACACTGTAAATAAACTCTGGCTTCAGACCATAACAGAGAGGTATGAGCGGGGGCCAAGGTTTACTATACTGGCCTTCCCATTTTCCACTTCCACTGTTTTTTTTTTCCCTTTTCTTTTCTATACTGGGCTTTTCCTTTTCCACTTTTTTTTTTTTTTAATTTTATTGTTGATTTTTGTGGTTTTTTTTTTTTTTTTCTTTCAAGGCAGGTCTCACTCTAGCTCAGATTGACCTGGAACTCACTCTGTAGCCCCAGGCTGGCCTCAGACTTGGCCATCCTCCTACTTCAGTCTCCTGAGAGCTAAATTAATGATACGCACCACTACTTTTCCAGCTTTATACTTTTTTAGAATTTGGGTTTTTTTAATGTTTATTTATTTATTTGAAAGTAACAGACAGAGAAAGAGGCAGAGAAAGAGTGAGAGAATGGGCGTGCTAGGGCCTCCAGCCACTGCAAATGAACTCCAGACGCGTGCGCCCCCTTGTGCATCTGGCTAACGTGGGTCCTGGGGAACCGAGCCTCTAACCGTGGTCCTTAGGCTTCACAGGCAAGCCCTTAATCACTAAGCCATCTCTCCAGCCCTAGAATTTTTTTTTTGTTTAATTTTTATTAGCATTTTCCATGATTATAAAAAGATATCCCATGTTAATTCCCTCCCCCCACTTTCTCCTTAGAATTTGTTTTTAAATTTATTATTTATTTGAGAGACAGAAAGAGGCAGATATGTAGAGAGAGGTGGTGCATGCGTCTGAAGTTCGTCTGCAGTGGCTAAAGGCCTTTTCTCTCTCTATCTGCCTCTTTTTCTCTCAAACAAATCAATAAAATATTAAAAAATAATAACTAGCACATTTACAGAGCTACTTAGATAAGAGACTCAGATGAGAAACACAGGAGATGTCACGGATTAGGGCTCTCCAGAGAAATAGAACCGAGAGGAGCTAAGGAATATAGATAATCACTCAACTGATAAGTGACAAGCAGGTAGACAGAGAGATAGATGATAGACATGATTTCTTAGGGAAACTGACTCACTCTGTCACGGCACCTGAGAAGTCCCACAACGTGGTGTTGGCACCCTGGAGATGCCAGGAAGCTGCCAGCAGGCTCAATTCAAGTCCAGAGGCCTCAGGGGCTGCTGGGTAAGACTCAGAGTTCAAAGATTAGACTGTCTAGAAGTCACTCTGGTATAAGGATGACCTGATTCCAAGACAGGGTCAGAACTTACTGTTTTCTGGGTTTTTTTTTTTTCTTTTTTCTTATCAAGGACCTCCTGACAGATTGACACCATGTTGAAGGCAAGATCTTCCCTACTCATCCCAACTAAATAACAGGCCAATTTCCTCTGGGAACACACTTCCTAACACATCCCAAAATAATACTTTACCAACTCTCTTGTAGTCCAGTTGACACTTAAATTCACCAGCATGCTACAGTTCGTACCAGAAGCCATGCAAGCCAGAGAAAATGGGATGAGTCTTTGAAATGCTAAAAGAAGAAAATGCTCAACCTAGAATTTATATTCAAAAGTAAAGGTGAGAGCCGGGCATGGTGGCTCATGCCTTTAATCCCAGCACTAGAGAGGGGCAGAGGTAGGAGGATCACCATGAGTTCGAGGCCACTCTGAGACTACATAGTGAATTCCAGGTCAGCCTGGACCAGAGTGAAACCTTACCTCAAAAAGAGGGGTGGGGGACTGGAGTGGTGGCTTAGCAGTTAAGGCACTTTAGAGTGAAGTCTACAGACCCAGGTTCAATTCTCCAGTATCCACATAAGCCAGATGCACAAGGTGGCACATGCGTCTGGAGTTCATTTGCAGGGGCTGGAAGCCCTGATGTGCCCATTCTCTCTGTCTGCCCACTGCCTCTCTAAGTAAGTGGATAAATAAAATGAAATATATTTTTAAAAAGTAATGGTGGGCTGGAGGGATGGCTTAGAAATTAAGGTGTTTGCCTACAAAGCCAAAGGATCCAGGTTCGATTCCCCAGGACCCATGTAGGCCAGATGCACAAGGTGGTACATGCATCTGGAGTTCATTTGCAGTGGCTGGAGGCCCTGGGGTGCCATACTCTCTCTCTCTCTCCCTCTTTCTCTGTCAAATAAGTAAATAAAAATAAAATATATATTTTTAAAAAAGTAAAGGTGAAATAAAGAATTTGTTAGACACAGGAGGCTGAAAAACAAAAACAAAAACCTAATCACTTTTCATCACTTGGTGATAGACTGTAAGATATTACCATACTTTCAGAGAAGTGTTAAATGATAAGCAAGTCCATGGACGGATCTGGAAAAGATTATACTAAGTGAGGTAACCCAGGCCCAGAAAGGCAAACATCGCATGTTCTCTCTCATATGTGGATCCTAGCTACAGATGACTGGACTTCTGTGTGAGTAGGAAGAAACTCAGTAGCAGAGGCCAGTAAGCTAGAAAAGAGATATTAAGAGAAGAGAAAGGAAGGGAGGGGGTACTTAACAGGATGGTATTGTATATATGTAAGTAGAAGAATAGATTAATGGAGCTGAAAAGGCCCACATGAGGTCAGGGGAAGAGATTGAGTAAGGAAAGGTGGAGGGAGGGCTAATCAAAATCTAAAAAGATATAAATAAATCATATGGAAACCTTCTTTTTTGGACAATGGAACACTCAGGAGCTGTAGATTGTTACTAGAAAATTTTCACTGCCAGGGTTGGGATACCTTCCAGTGAGTTGTTGGTCAGGGAGGTCCCTGATGCCCCCAAAACATTATAGGCCATTGCCAGGAATAGATGGTAAGACCCTATGCTGAAGACTTCATATACATGGGCTGCAAGGCCACTGAGAAATCCTGCTGGAACTGAGCTGAAAACCTCCTCCATGTAGACCAGCTGACAGAAAGCTAGAAGAAGCCATTCTGCATGCAGTTCAATGGGAAAGAGAAATCACCAGTGAAGATACTCAACAGTGGACACTGCAAGTCTTATATTTGGCCAGCCAGGCCAAATGAGCCAATGGGTGCAATAGTGGCACGTCTGTCATGGTGGAAATCAACTGCCCTCTAATTGGACTGGAGGCCTGCTCCATATGAGGGAATACTTCCCTGATACTGAAAACTTAAAACAGGGGTAGTCATGAGCCCTAGGGGTGTAATGTCTGCTACTATCAGGCTAAATGCATATACTATGCTTATCAAACTGGCTAGCTTAATAAATACTCTTCTTTTTTTCTTTTCTACATAGTGAATTCCATGCATGTATGTGCACATGCATGTGGAGGCCAGAGGACAACCATGTAAATGTCATCCCTCAGGTGTTGAGGTACTTGCCTGTGAAGTCTAAGGACCCATGTTCAACTCTCCAGATCCCACCTAAGCCAGATGCACAAAAGTGAGGCAACTGCATGGTTGCACGTGCTCACTAGGTGGTGCAAGCGTCTGGAGTTCAATTTCAGTGGCTAAGGCCCTGGCATGCCAATTCTTTCTCTCTCTCTAACTTAAAATACAGAGCTGGAGAGATGGCTTAGCAGTTAAGCGCTTGCCTGTGAAGCCTAAGGACCCCGGTTCGAGGCTTGATTCCCCAGGACCCACGTTAGCCAGATGCACAAGGGGGTGCGCACATCTGGAGTTTGTTTACAGTGGCTGGGGCGTGCCTGTTTGTGCTCTTTCTCTCTCTCTCTTTCTCTCTCGCTCGCTCTCTCTGTCACTCAAATAAATAAATAAAAATAAACAAAAAGGTTAAAAAAAAAGAGTTATAAAGTAAAATACGAAAAACAGGTAATCCATAAACAAAGCAGTAAAAGGAAAAAGATCAGGACTACTAGAAAGCCAGTTGTAACATGGCAGATTTAGACTGAACTGAATGAATAATAGCATTAAATATAGTCTAAACACGTAAAAACCGACCATCAGGTTAGATCAAAAGTAAGACCCAACTATGTTATGCCTATAAAAACTTCACTGTAACTCTAAAGTATGCATGGTTAAGAGTAATAGGATAGAGTAACTTCCCTATCCTAATATCAATCATAAAGAAAAGCCAGGCATGGTGGGACATGCTTGTGATTTTAGCACTCAGGAGGTAGAAACAGGAGGAACAAGAGTTCAAGACCAGTCTTGACTACATTGTGAGTCTGAGACCAAACCTTGTCTTAAAGCAATAAAATAAAAGGAAGAGAAGCTGGGTGTGGATCAGCTGTGACTCTGAGGCCAGCCTAAGACTACATAGGGAATTCTAGGGCTAGAGAGAGACCCTACCTTGAAAAACCAAAAAAAAAAAAAAAAGAGAGAGAGAGAGAGAGAGGAAGGAGGGTGAAAGGTTAAAAATTAGCAATGTTCCCAGTAAGCACTTCTGTTAATATTTATACCCTTATATTAATGCTACTCTCACTTTGGGTAGAGAATCTTCTCTTTTCAGATGGCAATGACTTTGGGATGATTCAGAAGGTATCATGGTGCTGGAAAGAAGTGACTGGAGTACTGAGTAACATCTCGATCACACCTTCTAAGGCTCAGGGTCTAATGCGGAAGAGGTGGCGGAAAGAATGTAAGAGCCGGGCTGGAGAGATGGCTTAGCGGTTAAGCGCTTGCCTGTGAAGCCTAAGGACCCCGGTTCAAGGCTCGGTTCCCCAGGTCCCACGTTAGCCAGATGCACAAGGGGGCGCACGCGTTTGGAGTTCGTTTGCAGTGGTTGGAAGCCCTGGTGCGCCCATTCTCTCTGCCTATCTGCCTCCTTCTCTCTCTCTGTCACTCTCAAATAAATAAAAATTAAAAAAAAAAATGTGAGAGCCAAAGGAAGGGTAGGACTCCTTACAACATGCTCCTCCAGACACAAAATGGCCTGGATATCCATGACCTCACAGTGCCTGACACTACCTACACAAGACCATCATAAGAGGAGGAAAAGATCATGACATCAAAATAAAAGAGACTGATTGAGTTGGGGAGGGGATATGATGAAGAATGGAATTTCAAAGGGGAAAGTGGGGGGTGGGGAAAGGAGGGTATTACCATGGGATACTTTTTATAATCATGGAAAATGTTAATAAAAATTGAGAAAAACTAATCTGACAAGGATCATGACAATAAAACTAACTGCCCAATGACAAATAACAAAAATTAGCAATGTTAAAGTTTATTTGATGATGAATGGTTAATTCCTTAAGAGGTCACAGCAATACTAAATATCTATCTAAATACAAAGCTTCAAAGCACACACAGAAAAAGTTCTAGAACTGAAAAGGGAATCAGATAAGCCCACATGACACCAGTGTCCCAATAATCAACAGGTAAAAACCAGCACGTCCATAGACGATGTCAGTAACGCTAGTGACCAGCTGCCCTTGTTCGACATTCACAGAACCTTCCATCCCAAATCATCAGAACACTTTTGAAGGGTACTTGGAATATTTGCCAATAAAGACCATCTGCTTGGGTATAAAACACACACCTTAACATAATATAAATTAATATGATTAATGACATTTAAATCATACTAAATATGTTCTTCGGCCACAAGGAAATTGAATTAAAAAGCTGTAACGTGGAAAATTGAAATGCATGACAACAGTGCCACAAAGGACAGGAACCGGGACTTGGAAGGGCACTGAGATTGTTATACCACTCATGAAACCACTGACCATTGCAAGCAGTCTGCAATAAGGTCTAAATGTACATTTATTGTCAATCAGAGAGCGGTCACTAACAGAGACACACATTATTATTACGTCCATTATTTTTGTTGTTGTTGTTGTTTACTTTTCTTCTTCTTGTGACCAAATGCCTGACAGGAAGCAACTTAAGGAAGGAAAGGTTTATTTCAGCTCACAGTTCAAGGGGATAGGGCCCATCGTGGCGGGGAGGCATGACGCCAGGAGCTCACAGCAGCTGCTCATTCAATCCACAGTTTGCACTTCCCTCATGATCTGTGATGGGAAACACCTTCTTGTGTTTATCATCTGTGCGTCTCCTTTGGTTAGCTACCACTTAAAAGTTTTGGGCTCAATTTTAAAATTGGGTCATTGTTTTGCATATCTGTGTGTGTATCTGTGCTTGGTTTGGAAGCCAGAAGGCTATATTGGGTATCTTTCTCAATCACCTTCCACCTTAGTGAGAGGAAATTTTTTTTTCTCTCACTCTTGCCCAGGCTGACCTGGAATTCATTATGTAGTCTTAGGGTGGCCTTGAACTCATGGTGATCCTCCTACCTCTGCCTCCCAAGCGCTGAGATTAAAGGCACGCACCACCATGCCCCGCTACGCCTGATTTTTTTTTTTTGGGGGGGGGGTGGCTTTTAATTTATTTAGTTTTTTTTCGAGGTAGGGTCTCACTCTAGCCCAGGCTGACCTGGAATTCACTATGGAGTCTCAGGGTGGCCTCAAACTCATGGCGATCCTCTTACCTCTGCCTCACAAGTGCTGGGATTAAAGGTGTGCACCACCACACCTGGCCTCTCATTTTTTTTTAATATTTTATTTATTTGAAAGAGAGAGGGAAGGCGTACCACTGCAAATGAACTCCAGACCCATGTGCCACCTTGTGCATCCAGCTTTACGGGGATCCTAAGGAAGGGAACCTCGGTCCTTTGGCATTGCTGGCAAGTGCCTTAACTGCTAAGCCATCTCTCCAGCCCTAAAGCTTGACTGGGCTAGACTAGCTGGCCAGGAAGGCCCACGGATTCTCCTGTCTCTGCTTCTCCAGAATAAGCATGACAGGCGAACGCTACATGGCTGGCTTTTTTTTTAAATTTTTTTAATTTTTTTTTTAATTCATTTATTTGAGAGCGACAGATACAGAGAGAAAGACAGATAGAGGGAGAGAGAGAGAATGGGCGCGCCAGGGCTTCCAGCCTCTGCAAACGAACTCCAGACGCGTGCGCCCCCTTGTGCATCTGGCTACCGTGGGACCTGGGGAACCGAGCCTCGAACCGGGGTCCTTAGGCTTCACAGGCAAGCGCTTAACCGCTAAGCCATCTCTCCAGCCCCATGGCTGGCTTTTATGGTGGGCGCTAGGGATCCAAACTCAGGTCCTCATGTTGGCTATGCAAGAATTTTACTGACTCAGCCACTTCTTTGACCCATGGCTCTTATAGCTAGTTACCTTTTATTTATTTATTTTTTTTTTTTGAGGTAGGGTCTCACTTTAGGCCAGGCTGACCTGGAATTTACTCTGTACTCTCAGGGTGGAGCTCAAAGCAATCCTCCTGCTTCAGCCTCTTGAGTGCTGGGAATAAAAGTGTGTGCCACCATGCCCAGCCTATATATATTCTTTTTTTTCTAGGCAGGGTCTCACTCTAGCCCAGGCTAACCTGGAATTCACTGTGCAGTCCCAGGCTTGTTGGGCCTTGAGAGGCCCAGACCTGCTACTTCTGCGCAGGAGTTGGAATTATCATTTCAACAGTCACAGTTTACTTTTGGCTCTTACCTCTCCCCGCATCCTAGAATCCCCGCCTTCGTGCTCAACATTATATAGGTCACCGCCTGTAACAATAAAGCGAGTTCCTGCTTCGACAAGACTCCTGGCTCAGTGTGGTTTTTCTCTGGTGATTGGAGAGGTTCTGAGTCGCCCAGAGTTCACCCTCTTCCTCAACCCCTTGGGAGGAACCAGCGGGCCTGGTCCTTCCTCAGCACTACCCTCTGGGGGAGCCCGGCACCTAGTGCCTAATGTGGGGCCCCAGGAACCAGGCAGATGAGTGCCCCATGAGAGGCATTTGTTGAGGCCAATCGGTGTGTGGGTGAGCGTACCCTCATGAGTTATGAGGCAGTCTTCATATTTAATGTACTAAACTTTGCTTCTATAACCTATACTTGCTGGTCAACATCTCTTCATTCTCTTTCTCTTTCCTTTCACTTTTGGTTCACTGGCAAGCTGAATCTGTGGCTTTTGTATTTCTGAATGGGTCATATGTCCTTAGTGGACACACTGTGTGGCTTTTGACCTTTAGGCTTGTGTTTCTCTCTCTCTGTTTGGGCCTATGAAGGCAGGCCAGCTTTTTCTGCCATTATGGAGCTTCCCCTGGATCTGTAAGCTTCAATAAATATCCCTTCCTCCATAACTGTACCTGGTCTGGATGTTCATCTCAGTAAACTTGAAGCTGTCTGATACAGAACTTGGTAGCAAGAAGTGGGCTGAGATGAACCTGACCATGTGGATGTTGATCTTTTGGAACCTTTGTTTTGGAGGGATAGGCATGGACTTGGTGCTTGCAACTGAAGTTGTCTTCTGGAGTGGCAAGCCAAGTTTTATGGGCTATTCTAATGAGAGTCTTAAAATGCAGACAGCATTGAACTTTGAGGCTTGGCTTATAAGCTTTCTAAGGGGAAGGAAAGACTGCAGAGGACTTTGTTGGAACTGGCCTACTGGCATAAGGGCTGGCTGCGTCCTGCTGCCCAGGCCCAGAGAGTTTAATCAAGGTTAAATTTGTAATGGACTGATGTACATATGTAGGAAACAATTTTCAGGCTAAACCTAAATGTCATGCCTAAAGTTAGAGATTTTTCAACTGTTCACAGACTCTTAAGGAAAAGTTTTATATAGGGACATAGTCTTAATCTAAATTCATCTTACATTAGACACAGGTGATACTTATGCTAGGTGGGTCACAAAGTCATAAGTACAGATGTAATTGGAGGTTTAACCAGGTTAAACATAGATAAGAGTCTATCACCTTGTGTTTTGCAAATGGGTAAATTTGCTATATAAAAATAAACAACTTCAGACTAGGATAAGAAATGTCAGGATGCTTATCTCTCTGCTCTGTAATTTCATTTTGTGCTTGTTTTCCAACATATGCTACTTAAATTCATGGAAAGCTGGACTCTGAAAAAACAGATAAAACCCCCTTTATCTCAGACCCCATACTAATTTAAGCCATGTGTACCCCAGACTCTGACTAGAGACAAAATGGCCAATTGTCTCTGACAAAAAAAAAAGTACAACATATAACTGTGGTTCTCCTTAGTTCTTCTCTTTTAAACACCTAAAGTCACATCTGTTAGATAAAATTTCTCACTAGACAAAATGTTAAATAGGTCAACTGAGGCAAGGTATTTGACCAGGTTACAAACTCCTTACATAAGATAAGCATCAGACTTACCTAATGTGTATATCAGGGGAAGGGTCCCTTCATTAAAACATTTAATTGGATTAAATGTAATGTTTACCTGATGCCAAGGTTTTAATCAATGGAGAAACTGAGTCTTATGATAAGACCTCACTCATTAACAGGTCACTAATGCTAATTTGTTATGATTTAAGGGTTATAAAACTGGCTTTAACACTCTCTCAGTAAAGTAGATTAGGTTCCTCTTTTCATGAAGGTTTTAACTATTCTTAAGATAAAGGCTCACATAGAAGTGGTTATTTTCCAAAGGTGAAGTACTTATACCTAAAGACATTGTAACTTTAAAAATAGCTTCTGTCTTATTTATGCTAATTCTATTAAATGGTCATAACTAGGTTTAATCACTTAGGTTTAAGTGATTTAATTTCAGTAATGATAACTTTCATCTTCCTAGGATATGTTAGGATAGCTTACTTAAGCTTTATCAAATTTAAGTCATGGGTAAAACAAAAAATTGTTTTGTGTTAATAAAAGTTTCTGTGGTACATAAATCAATAGCTATCATGTTTAAACCAAAATCATGGGTTGTCAAATAACATTTTTTCTTTCAAAAAGATTTATCAAGGGTTATATTAAAATTTAGCTAGCTGGTTTGGCTTAAAAAATAATTAAACACTATGGTTCTATTTCCAATATTCTCTGGGTAATTTTTACCAACACAGGTATCTAAACTAACCAGAGATGTTTTCAAACACAGGTGCTAAAAATTTATAGGTTAAATGAGTTAGTCTATAAATGAATTGGTACTGTTTCCAAGACTGGTGACAGGTTCTGCCTGTGTTTATAAATGTTAAATATTTAAAATGTGAGATATTTATAAGTATTAGATATTTAAAATATGAGATATATCTACTTTCTATACCTCATATATGAGGCTTATACTACCATAGTACAACTAAAATTTTAGAGATTGGTAAGATGGAGGGACCCATTGACTGGAGTCTGCAGAGGACCAGACCTGATCCTCACAGCAGGGAGAGGGTTTAGATGTGTCTTCCCTCAAGATAAAAAAAAAAAAAAGACCCATTTGGGTATCAGCGAGAGACCTAAAATATTTGTTCCAACAAGGGGACACTGACAATCACTTCTCCAGGGAGTGTCCCTCCCCTGAGGACTATTCCTAAAATGGTCTTCACCCTGCTAAACCAAATAATTCCCTCCCTTGCAGAGGATTGCTAGCTTTGCCTCTGATCTAGTCCTCCCTGGCTGCTTGCAGTACAGTTGACCATACGACCTTAAAAAATTTCTCAGCCACCTTCCCCATCCCCATCTAGCTTTTCCCAATGTTTCCTCAGGAACTTGCATTTGAGCCCCACCTTCCCCTAAAATTCCACTATAGATGTGGGATACATTCATCCTTCCTTCTGTACTTTTAACACAACTGAGCCCATTGCTCAATGCTGCCCGCCTTCTGGAATGGTTTATGTTTGTGGAGGTGGGATGGCCTATGACTTTCTGCCCACCAATTGGATGGGCTTTTGTGCCCCAGCCACCTTAATCCCAGATGTAGATATAATTCCTGGAAATGAGGCCCTCCCTATGCCCTCCTTTGATCATATCGGAGGGAGACCTATCTCCAACAACAGCTAGTTTCCCTGGCTGAGGTGGTCCTACAAAACAGGAGAGGACTAGACCGAAATGGCTGAAAAGGTTGGCATATGCTTGTTTTTACAAGAAAAACGCTGCTTTTATGCCAATAAATGGGGAATCGTCCAGAACGAGATTAAGAGGCTCCAGGAAGACTTGGAGAGGAGGCGGCGGGACCTCCAGGACAACCTGCTGTGTTCAGGCTTACATGACTTCTTACCCTACCTTCTCCCTCTACTTGGGCCCCACCTTCTCCTTCTCCTCACTGTTGGGCCTTGTGTAATTAACAAGATTACACAATTTATTCACTAAGGGATAGAGGCAATACAACTTTATCAGATCGAAATACGTTATAGGCTCACTACTCAGGAGTCAAGCTCCTCATATGACTGGCTGTCCTCATATGAGCGTCCCTCCTCCGCCCTCCATCTGACCAATGACTGGTAAGATCTCAGGCTGGGACAACTTAAGACAGGTCATGAGTGGATTCTTAACGATCTGGATACATGGTACCCAATGACGGGTAAGATTCCCCAGAGGGTACAACCTAAGACAGGGTCCATGGTGACTAATGCTCTTACAAAAACAAAAGGGGGAGGTGTTGGGCCTTGAGAGGCCCAGACACAAGGACTAGTGGAACTTCCTGAGCCTAGCTAAAGTTTGGCGACCTGTGTCTGGCCAGCTAGGACTCAGCAAGATGCCTAATGGCTTCTTGCCTGCTACTTCCACACAGGAGTTGGAGTTATCATTTCAATAGCTACAGTTTACTATTGGCCCTTAACTCTCCCCCCCATCCTAGAATCCCCACCTTTGTTCTCAACATTATATAGGCAACTGCCTATAACAACAAAGCGAGTTCCTGCTTCGACAAGACTCCTGACTCAGTGTGGTTTTTCTCTAGTGACTAGGAGAGGTCTAGCTGCCAAGTCTCATGGGTCCTGTGCTGTCAGATCTCAAAGATACTGCTAAGTCTAAGGGCATGGGGACTTTCTTATGTTATTTTCTAGGGTTTTCCCTGGCTTGATGCAAATGTACATCTATTCACCTAAAGGAACACAAATAACAAACCAAGGCATGATTGCACCAAATCCAATTTTGGTGAACCAATGGGGTACTTGCAGAGTTCAGGGTGAGGGGTTGCTTACAGGAACAGGGATGACTCAGTGGCAGCTTCATTACCTCAAAGCCCACCCCAGCATAGGTGACCACTTATGGGACCCATATCTCTGGATCACACTGTCCAACCTGCAGGAAGCTAGGCTGACCAGTCTCTCCCTTAGGAAGAAGTCTTGTGACCTGTTTGTTGTGGTGCATTTACCTTCTCCTTGCTGGTACAAAACAACCCATGAAACCACCTGATGGTTTATTTTGGCTTAAATTTTGCCACAGAGAATGGAAGTAGCAACGAGAGACTGAGCTCAGAGCTGGCTATAACACCACCACCTCCAGCAAGGCTCTACCTCCCAAATTTTCACCAGATGGGGATCAAGCATTCAAAACATGGGTTTATGGTGGGGGGTGGGAGTGACCTTATCTGATTCAAATCACATCTTGTAAGTTTCAGCTTTCCCAGACTTGTTTACCTCAGCCTCTTTCTTCCCTCCAGGAGGGAATGTTACAATTTGAGAAAAATTGCTACACAACAGAGAACAGAGTTTCTTTTTTTTTTTTCTTTTCTTTTTTTTTCTGCAAGAATGAGAGTGAGAATTAACAGCAGGGCTTCAGCCACTGCAATCAAACTCCAGACGCTTGCCCCACCTAGTACACATCTGCAATCTTGTGCTTTCCTCACTTTTATGCCGCTCTCCTGGCTTACAAGGGATCTGGAGAGAGATTGACTCTGGTCCCCCAGGCTTCGCAGGCAAGCACCTTAAACGCTAAGCCATCTCTCCAGCCTTCACCAGAGTTTTATGGTTTTGTGTTTTTCATGCAGCGTGTGCTCTGATTTAATTTTCATGAAGGGTGTAGTATTTGCGCTTCCATTCATTTCCTGGTAGCCGCCAGGTGTTGAGACACGGCTTGTTGAAGAGACTAGGCTTTTCTCCCATTGTGTTTGCTTTTGTCTTTTTTTTTTTTTTCCATGTGTTTTCTTAACGCATTTCTTTTTCAAATTTTCTTTATGAGAGAAAGGAAGAGAATGGGCACACCAGGGCCTTTAGCCACTGCAAATGAATTCCAAATGCATGTGCTATCTTGTGCATCTGGCTTTACATTGGTACTGGGGAAGTGAACCTGGGTTCTTTGACTTTGCAGGCAAGTGCCTTAATCACAAAGCCGTCTCTCTCCATTTCCATGTACTTATTGGCCTGTCTCTTTCCCTCTCTCTCTCTCTCTCTCTCTCTCTCTTTCTCTGCCAATACCACAGTTTAGTTTAATTTATTTCAGACATACAGTGAGAGAACAGTGTGGACACATCAGGGCCTCCTGTCACTGCAAACAAACCTCAGACGCATGGGCCACTTGGTGCATCTGGCTTTATGTGGGTACTGGAAAATGGAACACAAGCCATCAGGCTTTGCAAACAAGTGTCTTTAACCACTGGGCCATCTCTCCAGCTCCAATACCACAGTTCTGATTACTATAGCTGTGTAGTGAGTCACTAAGTGAGACCCTGTCAATATTTAGACTGGATTGTCATCCTTCGGTATGGAGTGATCTGTTCAATCTTTTTTGCCACATAGCCACAAGATAATTCTTTGTGGGGGGGGGTTCTGTTGAATCTGTAGATTAAATTCAGAAGAAGTGAGTCTACATTGAGACGTTCTGTTTGTGAATACGTAATCTCTTTCTTTTAGTTTAATATTTCATTTAGTTTCTTTCTGAAGCTTGATAGCTTTCTCATACAGCACGTCTATGAAGGACTCAGGAACCAGAGGGACGCCATGACAGGCTTCAGAGTCACCAGTAGGCCTAAGTTTCTGTTTCCCAGCAAGGTTTAAATAAGAATTTAACAGTTACTGAAAAAAGATCACAAATTGCTTATGCTATACATTTCTATAGTCATAAGACAAGTTGCTTAAGTTCCTCAAACACACATGTAGCCAATCACAATAAAGGTTACCTAATCTTCTTGAAATTCCCCTAGCCCCCTGCCCACCAGCTCTGCCCCCCAGCATCCTCACCCTATCAGAAAAGTACAAGTGCAGTTACTACTTAAATCTATCAATCATGTAACCATTCCCCTACTTCTTTGTTCAAATACCTATAAAAAAAAACCTTGGGCTGGAGAGATGGCTTAGCAGTTAAGCGCTTGCCTGTGAAGCCTAAGGACCCCGGTTCGAGGCTCGGTTCCCCAGGTCCCACGTTAGCCAGATGCACAAGGGGACGCACGCGTCTGGAGTTCGTTTGCAGAGGCTGGAAGCCCTGGCGCGCCCATTCTCTCTCTCTCCCTCTATCTGTCTTTCTCTCTGTGTCTGTCGCTCTCAAATAAATAAATAAAAAATTAAAAAAAAAAAACCTTGCCCCCTGCTGCTCAGGGCTCTTGCACGGATCTACTGGGTTGGTGAAATCAAGAGTCAGAGCTTAAGCCCGAAATAAAGCTCCTTGCCTTTGCATACGTGTTTGGTTCTCCCTGGTGGTCACTGGGGGCGCCGAGAACTGGGCATAACAGTCTACATATTTTATTAGATTTATACCTAAGCATTTTCATTTTGGGGAGTGTTAATGTGAATGGTTTTGCGTGTTAATTTCAAGTTCCATTTGTCTAGTTCTAGAGCTGCAGGATTCCAGATCCAGGGAGGGATTAAATTTCATAAAGATGCGGGAGATTCCCAGGCCTCTGGACCTCAACTCTTGGGTCCTTATCTGAGTTAGCAAAGAATTTGCCCAAGAAGGGTAAATTATGAATCAAGAAGTTTATTTTAGGGAGGGTTAGGATCCAGAGGGAAGGCTAGCAGAAAAGCCAAAGCCAAAAAGAATTTCTCTCCCTTCCCAGCCAGGCTGGGATTAAGGAGGGGGAGACATAGAAAACCTCCCTCACATAGGGAAAAGTCCGAGCACACACACACACACACACACACACGTGGAAAGCAAAGCCGGGGGCTCAAGGCACAAAGCGCCCCTCACGCAGTGGCTCGAAGAAGGCTAAGAGATAGCGGAGATCTCAGAGCTCAAAGAGAGATCATACACGGAGCCAAGCAGGAAAGTGCACAGTCTACAAGAGACCCTTCCTCCCTTACCAGCCAGGCTGGGAAGGGGGAGGAGGCAGACAGACTTACACACTTGTGTCCAGATGGATCCAGAGGAAGAAAGGGGAACCAAGCAGGAGGCGTACACATGCAGTTAGGCAAGGAAGTGTAAGGTTCAGGAGTGACCAAGCCCACGCAGACCACTCTGAGGCAAAGTGGAAGCTTTCGTTAGAGGGGAAAATCGTGAGCTGCCAGGACTGACTCTCAAGAGCGGAGCACAGCCAACTTTGAGATTCCAGATCGTGGGCTTTATAGAGCTCTTCCACTGGGGGAAGGTGAGGAAGGGAAAAGAACTTTACATTAGCCATTTCAAATAGCTAGACGGGTGAGACCACAACAGTGACCAGGTGAGCTGAGAGATAAGGAGACAGGAAACCTAAACCTGGGGCACTGTTAGGCAAGGAAGGGATAATGGCTGGGTGGTTCCTTGAGGAATGTAGATGACTGCTTCCTTATGTCTCTCATACCCTCCTGCTGGCTTTGGTGACTCCCATTTTCTCCCGACCTAACAGGAAACACCCAGAACAAGACACACATGGAAAGTATGCAGAAAGATGCCATTGTAGAAAAGGAAATCCTCTCCCTTCTGGAAAGGGGGAAAGAGTTTACCAAAGAAGGACCAAGAGAGTCAGGTACCAGGAGAAGGAAGAGAGAGCTGAGAATTCTGTACACATGGACAGACGCCCTTATATGGGTCAGACATCCACTTTAGGTTGAACTTCAGCATCAGACTCAGGTCAGGGAGAGACCTGATTGGTTAGTGGGCTCAAGAGATCCAACTCTGGGGCTGGAGACATGGCTTACCAGTTAAGGCAATTGTCTGCAAAGGCTAAGGACCCAGGTTCAATTCCCCAGGACCAATGTAAGCCAGATGCACAAGGTGATTTGTTTGCAGTTCCTAGAGGCCCTGGGGTGCCTATTCTGTCTCTCCCCCCTCAAATAAAATTAAATAAATAAATTTTTAAAAAGAGGCCAACTCAGAAAGGGCCAGACCACAAGTGTGCCAAGCTAAGGAAAAAACAGGGAGCTGTTGCTGAGGAATTGCTCATAGTCATGTTGGATGAGACTGGAACAGAAGCAGGTTCTAGAACTTCCAGGGAAGGAAAAGGTACCATTCATGTTCTTCTTGGGCCTCTGTCCCTGGCTATAAAATAAGCTTCTCTTGCGCCTATTTCCCTTCGCTAGTATAGTGATTTCTTTTTTGCAAGCTATTTCTAGGGTAGTCATGGAGTAGGAAGGACTATCAGGTGCAATTTTTTTTTTTTTTTTTTTTTTGAGGTAGGGTCTCACTCTAGCTCAGGCTGACCTGATATTCACTATGTAGTCTCAGGGTGGCCTTAAACTCACGGTGATCCTCCTACCTCTGCCTCCGGAGTGCTGGGATTAAAGGCATGCACCTCCCCCAGCCCCTCCCCAGTTAAGGTGCAATTATTTTTGAAGCTATTCAGCTTTTATTTTTCAGAGTGCTAAAATAATAATCTTTAATAATGAAGATTCAGATTCAGGCTGGGTGTGGTGTTACACGCCTTGAATCCCAGCACTCGGGAGGCAGGAGGATCCCAGTGAGTTCGAGGTCACCCTGAGACTACATAGTGAATTCCAGGTCAGCATGGACTAGAGTGAGACCCTACCTCAAAAAAACAACACCAAAACAAATAAACAACAAAAAAAAAATGAAGTGTCACTACGAACTTTCATCACAAGACAGTCTTTTGGGGCTGGAGAGATGGCTTAGTGGTTAAGGCGCTTGCTTGAGAAGCCTAAGGACCCAGGTTCAATTTTCCAGGTCCCACGTAAGCCAGATGCACAAGGTGGCTCATGCATCTGGAGGTCATTTACAGTTGCTAGAGACCTTGGTGTGCCCCTGTCTCTCTCTCTCTCTCTCTCTCTCTGTCTCTGTATGAAATAAAAACAAATTTAAAAACAGACAGTCTTTTGCCATAAGCCTTCAGTGGAGAAACACACATAAACACATACTTCAGGCACTCTCCAGGAATGTTCCAGAGGAGTGGAGCTTGGCACCATTATTCACTTCCCCCTTTTACCAAGACCTGACCTAGAGCTGTTTGATTCTTTCCGAGCAGAGGATGTGGGGATGAACTGGGTGACCAGATGAACATGCTGTTCTGAACACAGGACTCTCCTTGTGTCCTGAATCTCTTATTCCTGGTGATAGGTGCCCGGGGCCCAGGAGTGACCACTTACACAGCCAACTAGATGCTTAAAATATATATAAAGGAGCCGGGTGTGGCAGCACACGCCTTTTATCTCAGTACTTGGGAAGCAGAGGTAGGAGAAATGCCACGAGTTCGGGGCCACTCTGAGTGGAATACAGAGTGAATTCCACGTCAGCCTGGGCTAGAGTGAGACCCTACCTCAAAACAAACAACAACAACAACAAAAATCAAAAACAAAAAACCAGAAAGATATATAAAGGCATTGAATTCCAGAACTTTGGAGGCAGAGAGGCAGAGAGGCAGAGGTAGGAGGAGCGCCATAAGTTCGAGGCCACCTTGAGTCTACATAGCGAATTCCAGGTCAGCCTGGGCTAGAGGCAAGACTTTACCTTGAAAAACATATGTACATGAAAGCAATTGGATTATTACATGGTTGTTTGTAAAAAACAAAAAAAAAAGGTTTTTTTTTAAAATTTTAATTTTATTTTTATTTTTATTTATTTATTTGAGAGTGACAGACACAGAGAGAAAGACAGATAGAGGGACAGAGAGAGAATGGGCGCGCCAGGGCTTCCAGCCTCTGCAAACGAACTCCAGACGCGTGCGCCCCCTTGTGCATCTGGCTAACGTGGGACCTGGGGAACCGAGCCTCGAACCGGGGTCCTTAGGCTTCGCAGGCAAGCGCTTAACCGCTAAGCCATCTCTCCAGCCCAAGGTTTAATTTTTATGAATGAATTTAAGCAGCTAAATTTAAATATTCTCCCCAGGTATCCTTAGGCACTTAGTGCCTAGGCGATAAGACACATCTGCTTCCAGAACAGATACTGTTGATGGGGTAACAGCACTGCGACAATTCCATTCGCTTGGCTGAGGACAGCCAAGGGAGCAGAGGTGGGGAGATGCAGGGCATGGTGGTGGGGGTTCTGCCATGGGTGCCTGTTTGCAATATAAATGGCAAGCTTGTCTGGCTCACATAATGGGAAGGATGCTCCTAGCTCGGAAGAATTGTCCTTACAATGTTTCCCTACAGATATTTCAGTGCAGTGTTTCTTTTTTTGTTTTGTTTTTTGTTTTTCGAGGTAGGGTCTCACTCTAGCTGACCTGGCTGACCTGGAATTCACTATGGAGTCTCAGGGTGGCCTCGAACTCACAGCGATCCTCCTACCTCTGCCTCCCAAGTGCTGGGATTAAAGGCGTGCACCACCACGCCCGGCTTACAGTGCAGTGTTTTTAAATATTAATTATTCTGCTAGATTAAGACATGGCATGATTTTGAGAAAGGATGTATAGAGTGGTTCTTGGGGTGTCTGTGGGGGAGCAAAGCTACTTCCTTTCAGTGATTATAACACCATGCTTTTTTTTGAGGCAAGCTCAATAGACTTGCCTTTTTTTTCTCAATTTTTATTAACATTTTCCATGATTATAAAAAATATCCCATGGGGGCTGGAGAGATGGCTTAGTGGTTAAGCGCTTGCCTATGAAGCCTAAGGACCCTGGTTCAAGGCTCGATTCCCCAGGTCCCACGTTAGCCAGATGCACAAGGGGGCGCACGAGTCTGGAGTTCGTTGGCAGTGGCTGGAGGCCCTGGCCCGCCCATTCTCTCTCTATCTGCCTCTTTCTCTGTATATATATATATATATATATATATATATATATATATATATATATATATATATATATATATATATATATATTCTATATATTTTTTTTAAATAATAGAGTTATTTTTGAAAGTTCCTGGCCAGCATTGAGAGATGTCCTTATGCCAACAATCAAGGTGGTTTGGAAGGGAAAGAGGGATAAAGAGTCTTGAGAGCGGGTTCCAGAAATAGGGAGTCCTGAAGTGTAAGTAACATAAAACAAGGGAACTGCAGTTTTATGAGGGGTCGTTATGAGGGGTCTTTCCGGTGACACGCACAGGGAGTAGGCAGTGCTAAGATTAAATCGATTAAGAAGGGAGAGGGGGCTGGAGAGATGGCTTAGCGGTTAAGTGCTTGCCTGTGAAGCCTAAGGACCCCGGTTCGAGGCTCGATTCCCCAGGTCCCACGTTAGCCAGATGCACAAGGGGGCGCACGCGTCTGGAGTTCGTTTGCAGAGGCTGGAAGCCCTGGCGCGCCCATTCTCTCTCTGTCCCTCTGTCTTTCTCTCTGTGTCTGTCGCTCTCAAATAAATAAATAAAAAAGTAAAAAAAAAAAAGAGGCAGAGGAAGAATTGAGACTATGAAAACGTTGAAGTTTGGATGGGATTAGGGTGGACAGGCGGGAGCTGGAGAGGAGACCCTTGAGCTGTGATGGGCAGGAGAGGGGTATTGTAGGGAAAAGAGGCAGCGTGGGAGAGGCTCGCCTGAAGGAGGCGAGAGATAATGGGTTCACGTTCCTGACAGTGTTTGAGTGAGGTCGGATATTGGGGCCAACAAGGGAGCAGTGTAGGATCCTTGAGTTTGAGATGCACAGGTGGGTGATGACAAGTCAGAGCAGGTGATGAAGTGTCCCACACCTGGGGATCAACCTCAGAAGGAAGAAGGGGAAAGATGGCGGTCTTGGTAAGGAAGGGAGCAGGGGTGAGAGTGAGGATGGAAGGAAAGTGGGGCTCAGGGAGAGGGAGAGTTTTTGCATGAGGTCTTGTCCTGGGAGTGGAGCAGGACAAGAAGGCATCCCAAGAGAGGAGTGGGAAAGCAGAGCGACTCCGACATTGCAGGGCAGAGGAACAGTCCTATGAGGAGAATGAGGTCAGCCAGCTACGCCCACCATGATCTGTAAGGGAAAAGTCTGGCCAGGAAAGGATGGCAGGACTGACCACGTGGCCCCCATATCTAATACAAACCAGACAGGCCTACCTGCCACCTGGACTGTTACCCCGGGCTCCTCCACTGTGATGTGGAGAGTCTTGTCAGGGGCCCAGGTCCCAGGACATTGTCAGTCTTCGGCCACCATGCCAATGAGATCATTGAGTGGCTCCTGTAGGGGCTGACCACCTTTGGTGAGGCAGGGAGGGATGGTCAACTTTCCATTGTCCCTGGAATCCGCAGCGAGGGCAGAGTCCTGGAGGAAGGCACGGGTGGAGGCAAGGTCTGGCCCCGTGACCAGAGGTGCTGCACCTGAAGCAGGGTCCTGGGGGTGTTCAGTAGCAGGCGAGGGGTGTAGTCTCATGTGCCAACGTGACTAAGAGGAGAAGCGGATAAACCCAAGAACAGGCCAACCCATGACAGACACTTACCAAGGAGGAGGGAGGAGACAAAGAAGGGAAGAAGAACGAGAGCAAATCATGGTGGGTGGGAGAGCAGATGCCACACAGAGATGGTCTGAGGCCTTCAGAGAGCCAGTGGCAGCTCGGTGGTCTGGTTGGAGAAAGGAGGTCTGGCCACCCCAGAAGAAATCAGGGAGCCTCCTGGCCAAGTCACAGCACCAAAGGTGACTAAGGTTCAAGAATGACCAGAACAGGCAAGCCCATTGTGAGACCAGGCTATCTCATGCAAGAGCACAGCACCTTTGGGTGTGCTAAGGTTATGATTTATAAGGTTTCTCTGCTGGGTGGGGAATAGGGCTATGGAGGGCTTGTTTGTGAAATTAGGTTAGGGGAGTTTCTTCAGGGGAATTTTTCTGTTGATCAGAAGATTATGGACAGGCAATTAGGGTGTGTCACCAAAACAGAGGTCAGATGGCTCTTGAGATAACCAGGAAACTGTGGCCTAGGGGCAGGAGGAAACAATGGGTCAGGTGGTTGCTGAGGAAAGTTTTGTATCCACCCCCACCCAACCCCAAGGCCGCTTCTCTTCTCATTTTGACATCTGAAGGGACTCCATCTTGGGACCTGGTCTGACCTAACTGTGCACACGAGCCACCTTACGCGAGCCTGTGTCACTCTGTGCAGCTGGCTTCCGTGGGACCTGGAGAGTTGAACATGAGTCCTTAGGTTTTGCAGGCAGGTGTAGTGGGATCAGGATTTCAGGGAGAAGGTATCCCCCACACACGTGGTTCCTTATTTATGTAAACAGCGTACTGAGCAGCACGCCAAGATTTGCTCGTCTAGGATGGTGATGACGTGGACTTTCAGACAAACCTAATTGTACAACACGTGCCCCTGGGGAATGTGTTCACTTACCCTATCTCCAAGGCTCTTCTCTGTTGTATTGTTCTGTCAAGTACATGCCTTCTTAGGACTAAACTTCCTTCCACTCTGGGGACACGTCACATTTTGTCTGCTCAACCCTGGTGGACTTCTATATTATTTCTACTTTTGGCCATTACTAGAGCAATGCTATCAACATCCACATATAAATTTCAATTTTTTTTTTTTTTGGTTTTTTGAGGTAGGGTCTCACTCTGGTCCAGGCTGACCTGGAATTCACTATGTAATCTCAGGGTGACCTTGAACTCATGGTGATCCTACCTCTGCCTCTCAGGTGCTGGGATTAAAGGCGTGAGCGTCACCACAGCCAGCTTCAAAGGACATTCTTAATTCTCTTGGGTATTCTCAGGTGTGTATAGAAACCCATGAGGAAATCTACTGGGTTATCGTTTTCCCCCATTTTGGGATCAAACCTAGGTCTTGTGCATGCTAGGCAAACACTCTACCACTAGACCACAACACCTCAGCCCTTATGACTTTGTTGGCAAAGTCCCACTGTTTGCCAACACAACACTTTTTTTTTTTTGTCTTGTTTGTCAAGGTAGGGTCTCACTCTAGCCCAAGCTGACCTGAATTCACTATGTAGTCTCAAGGTGGCCTCAAACTCATGGCGATCCTCCTACCTCTGCCTCCTGAGTGCTGGGATTGGCATTAAATGTGTACACCACCACATCCTTTACTTTCCTACCTGCAATGTCTGAGGGTTTTAATTTCCCTATGCCATTTGTCATTTTCCTGTACCCCATCCTGGTTAAGTACTGTCTTAACAATTTGAGTTACTTTCCCAAGTGCTGGCGTTAAGCATCTTTTCCCCTTACTTATTGCGAGTTGCATATTCCTTGGGGTATATATATATTCAGATTTGCCTGTAATTGGCGTACTTGTCTTTACTGCTCATAAGAGGTGTATGTAATCTGGCTGTCCCTTTTTTCTTTTTACATTACCACACCTATCTTTTCACTCACTAGGATACAGACCTGTCAGGCATGGTGACGCATGCCTTTCATCCCAGCACTCAGGAGGCAGAGATAGGAGGATCACCCCAAATTTGAGGCCATCCTGATACTACAGAGTGAATTTCAGGTCAGCCTGAGCTAGAGTGAGACCTTACCTCGAGAAGCCAAAAAAAAAAAAAAAAAAAGATACCTGCACCTTAAAAATGATTTTCACATTCTGAGCTTTTCCTTGTTTTTTGTGGTTTCTTTTGAGGCCCCCCCCTTTTTTTTAACTTGTTGAAGTCTAATTTATCTTTTCTCTTTATTTTGTTGCTGAAAGCATTTAGCATCACATTAAACAAAACCATTACTGAACCAATGATATAATCCTACCTTTAGCTTTTAGGATATTTATGTCTGTGACCTTGAGTCTTTTTTTTAAAACATGTGGTTGAAATGGAGTTCCAATTCATTCTGCAAAGTATGGATATCCCATTGTGCCTGTATAATTTATTGAAAACAATTATTCCTTTACTCAACTGCCTTGATAATCAGAAACTGACTACCTAACTTTCTTTTGGTTATCCAGCCTTTTTCCACTTCCAGCTGTAGGATCAATCAGTGTGGCAGTTTCTTCTAAGCAGCCAGCCTAGGTTGACAGCTTAAATGAATTTTTGTTTTTCGAAGTAGAGTCTCACTCTGGCCCAGGCTGACCTGGAATTCACTCTGTAGTTTCAGGCTGGCCTCGAACTCACAGCGATCCTCCTACCTCTGCTTCCCTAGTGCTGGGATTAAAGGTGTGCGCCACCATACCCGGCTGAATTTAAGTTTGGGAGGAGAGCAAGCCAGTAAGCCAAGCGTCTTCTGCACGCACCCCTTTGTGCATCTGGTTTTACGTGGGTACTAAGGAACAGAACCTAGGCGTGTAGGCTTTGCAAATAAGCGCCTTTCATCTCCCCCAACCAACTTCTTACAATGTTGCCTTCCACTTTATTATTATGGGATAGTGTTCCAGTATTTACGTCAACATTCCTTCCACTGCCGTTTTATAGTTTGCAGTATGGAAAAGTCGGCACTTACTTTGTTAACATTCCCGGAGTATACTGTTCTTTCTGATGTCACTATAAATAGCATCACCGAATTTTATTTTCAGATTGTTTCTTGCTAGTACATGTAAACAAAACTGACTTTTCTGTTGGCTTTTGTATCCTGTAACGGAATCTGCTGTCACCGTCAAATTACTGAATTCTTTGGAGTAGCTTTCATTTCATATTCTAATCAAAATTATGTGGATTAGGTTTTCATCCAAAATTCTAGATATATGTCTATATACCTGTATCTATATCTCTACATATAATTTATTTGAGAGAGCGAGACAGAGAAAGGGGGGGGGAGGGAGAGAGAGAGAGAGAGAGAGAGAGAGAGAGAGAGAGAGAGAGAGAGAGAGACAGAGAGAGGGAGAGAGGGAGGGAGGCAGAGAGAAAGAGAGAGAAAATGGCCACGCCAGGGCCTCCGGCCACCACAAATGAACTCCAGATACATGCACCACCTTGTACCTCTGTTTACATGGGTCCTGGGGAAATTGAACCAAGGTCTTTTGGCTTCCCCTGAAGTGAACCTGTTTTACCATTTAACTTAGCCTGGCTGATGAAATCATCTGTGCGATCCCACAGTTCCATGATACTTTCATCAGGTTTGTATTTTATGCATTGCTTTAGGAAGCACCAGCCATGTCACCTTAGTCATTTTGCTTTTGTGCTCAGAGCACTGTCCAGAAGCCATCAGCAATCAGCATTTGTTCCTTTTCAAAGGTCATGACTACCGTAGAGTCCTTTCTTCTGATGTGATTGTGTTCTGGGCAGAAGGCACACGTTTAATGTGTGGATAGGCGAGACCGAGAGCAACTCCTACATGTTACGTGAATTCACTACTAGGTCACGGGAGTTTCTAGATGATTTCTGGTCACCTCCCTGGCATTAAGTTTTTGATTTGGATTTTCAGCAGGGAACATTTTCTTTGCAGTCAGGGACAAGCAGAAAAGCCCCAGCCAGCCTCGGAGGGAAGCGTGCTCTACTCACGGGCCTAGAGAGGCTTTTGCAATGAACGGACGAAAAGAAGCCAAAAATCAAACTAACACACATAACAGATACTTAACATTTATTGTGCAATTTTTTTTCCCCCAACAGAACATGTGGCATTCTAGAGGTATATGAGGTAAGAAAATCAATATCCCAATTAGAACACCTGAAATAATTGGCTCTAGTAACAAATGTCTCTTATAATTAAAAATATCGAATGTTTAAAAAACTCTTATAACATTTTAAGTACCTAAAAGAAATGTGTCTAACACTTAAAAAACAACTTACTCTTCTATATAAATTGTTCACAAAAGATTTTTTTTTTTTTTGCTATTCTATATTATACTATGCGGGTTTTTTTTTTGTTTGTTTTATTAACATATCCCTAGTGGGTGTTAACTCTACACAGTACAATCAAATAGAAATTATTCAAGAGAAGCCACAAGACTCCAACAATAAAAATATTAGGATTAATGGATCCGTCACAGTTTCTCCACAGTATTCATCATAGAAAATAGAGTGAAGGCAATTGGCCCCAGTGTTAGGTTGCTACATGATGTTCTGGCTTGGCACGCTCTTGAAGGATGTTAAAGCCAGAACTACAGGGAGGAATCAACAGATTGCTATATTCTTCTACAAAGTTTAACACTTCTCACAGTGACATTGTCAGATAAAACAGTCTTATTTCAAACCAGAACTGGCAACCAAAAGGCTACAAAATGGCCAACGTGAGGAGATGGAACCCTGGCCGATGCCCACTGTAACTCCACTGTTTTCTTTGTATCTCTGCCCGCCACTACGGGGAACCTACAGGTCACGTGGGGAGGACGGGGCAGTGGTAACGCGTTCACTTCTTTTACGAGCATTCTGGCCGGCCTCGGGGATCAGACACAGGCCCAGCCTCATGCAGGCCCCAGGGCTGCCGGAGGGTACGCACTTTTCTGTGCCATGCAAGCATTTATTTGCACACTTTGAAAGTTGATTTTATTAACGCCAACATCAACTTGCCTTCCATGGCAGAAAAGGGTGTTGGCAGACTCTGATAACTGTGCTTACCTGGGGAAACCTGAATGGATCGTCGTACTTTCTAAAGCCCAGTGACTTTCTCAGTACTCCAGGCAGATTCCTTGTCCATTAAGGGAGGTAACTACTGTTACAGCTTAGGGCAGCTATGGGTGTCAACAGGAGAGGGGTGCATTAAAGTGCTTATTGATACAAGTGGTGTGAAAGAACTCAAGAGCTATTCGTTAGCTTTAGTTAACTAGTGTTGTGAGCGTTTTCCAATAGGCCTGAGCTGTTTTGAAAGATGCCAAGACACACCCAGCCACCTGTACTGGCCCACTTCGAGAAGGATCAGGCTTACAATGGATCTTACCAGCAGATGCGCTTTCACTGCCATCAGTCGAATTATATGATTCAACGGACGTGCAGCCCTTACATTTGCCAGGTAGGGATGCTTTTAACTTGGTGACGGTTGCTTCAAAGATCTCGTAAATTCAGTGCTTTCAAAAACTGACCAAGCTGGTTATTAATTAAGGGAATTCCAGCTCTTTTGTATTTCCTGCAATTCAACATACTGTGGGGAGTGAAAGTGGTCTCTGATGTATAAGTGTTATCAGCTGAAGTTTAAACATGGTACATTTGGAGGGACAGCGTTGGTAAGGGGTTATTTTTGCCCTCCATGTTACTAAAGACTGTTCTTCCCTCTCCTTAAAAAACAAAGTAACAGCAATGAAAAATCCCACCCAAATAAAAGAACTGACGCCACAGGCTGATAATACAAGTAGCCGTGTCATCAGTGAGGCGACATTTTCCTCCAGTGTTTCAAGTGAAGTGGTTATTTTTATTCAGGACCTAACATGACTGAAAGAAGCCATCACTATGTTTACAAAAATACATCATAACGATATATGCTGCTGTCCCGACACGTTTACATTAGAGTTCCACTTGACGCGTTTTGCCAAGCGGTTTTGGCAAGTATTGCCACATTAAACATACACCAGCGAGGCGTGCACCATATGTGCAAATCATTTTTTCTATTACATTTCTACAAATCCACGCGTAAGAGCCACCAGAAACGAACACACGACACAGTACTGAATGAGCGAAGTTAAACACTGAAATCTTTTCTAGAAGTGAAGTTATCTAAAAATAGCGTTTAAAAAATTGCCAAACTCTACACAGAAACTAAGGAGGTAGTCGGTGGGTGTCGGGGTTAGGTCGCTAGCACACGCGCCGTGTCGCGGAACCCCAAGCACCACGAAAACACAAAGCGAAACAGGAATTCAAATGAGGGCCACGGGTGTTTGCATACTGAAGTGTCCGCTCCATCTCCACGTGATGCTCTGTAGACAATTTCCCGAGAGCGACACAAAGGAAAGACAGGTCTTTAAAGGCGGCAGGGAATATATAGAAATCCTGATCCCATAGACTCTCGAGTTTGGGTTCTGCCTAGATTTTGTGTAAGGACGTATGATATTTCAGTTAAGTTCCTGGACTGAAAAAAAACAAAAGGCCATTCTTTCTACATCACTGACCACGATTTGAGGCCACACAGGGAAGGTTACACAACCAAAGGACAGTAGCAGGTCTCCCCCATGATGGTGATGAAGGCCTCTCCTCCACTGATGTGTTTATCACTGATACAATGTAAAACCAGGGCAGGAGAGATGGCTTAGCGGTTAAGCGCTTGCCTGTGAAGCCTAAGGACCCCGGTTCGAGGCTCGGTTCCCCAGGACTCACATTAGCCAGATGCACAATGGGGCGCACGCATCTGGAGTTCGTTTTGCAGTGGGTGGAGGCCCTGGGGTGCCTATTCTCTCTCTCTGTCACTCTCAAGTAAATAAATAAAAATGAACAAAAAATAAAAAAAAAAAAAGTAAAACCAACCAGCCACTCCCTCTACTGCTGTGAAACCATACCCTGGTCCAAAGAAAACCACAATGTGTTGAATTTGGTTATTACCTGCTACCTTCCTAATGAAGCTTTAAGAAACACTAATGACAAGTCACCTAAATGCTGTGGTGGAGTGGGGACAGTCAGATAGCAACGCCCAGGGGTGAGGGCCGGAGGAAACGCCTCCAAGCAAGACAGGAACCTATAAATGGAAATGCTTCACTTAACACTAAACCACTAGATGCCGAACAACAAGCTGTTAGAAGTCTGCTCTTACTGCCTGCATGCACACCACTGCTCCCTTCCACAGGCTCCCAGCCCAAGTCCCCTAATGGAGGTCATTCTTAGCTCATCCTCAGCCTTAAAGGATTTGTGCTTGAGGGCAGAGAAGCCCTTATGACCTTGGTGACATTTTAATTGGAGAAACATGAGACTACCAAGATGGCACTTTTAACTATGGACCTTCTGACAGCTAGGACTCTGGATCCAACCAGTCACACGAAAATACCCTACACTTTAAGTGCGTGATGGTCACGGCAGCCTTGCCACCAGCAATGAAGCCGGGCACAACCGCGTCCCGAGCAGCTGTGGTTCACTCTACTGCACAGCAATGCGAAGTGACCCAAGGCGACATCTACAAGGCCACAGAGGAAGTTTCTTCTTCTTTCACGGCTAGCAATGGTCTTAAGTGCACCAGACCAGAAATACAGAAAATCAAATCAAGTTGATAAAAGCAATACCTTCAGACTTCCAGACAAGTGCAAGGCTCACAGGGCAACCATGGTGACAGATTCTTAAAAGGAAGCTAGCTCTTAACCGTGCTCACAAAGGTGCGCAGGCCTTAACCAAAGAGCAAATGAGCATCCATCTTGGATCCCAATTTTAAACTCGGGTGACCATGTGGGAAATCGTCACGAGATTAAGCAACACGGCAATGAAACGAGTATCTGTCTCAACATTCTAGAACTGGTGACAGACTGGAAAACCACAGACGCAGCAATAATTCACCTGGTATGGGAACAGAGGGGAGGAGAGACCAGGAGTGCTGAAAGAGAAAAGACAGTATTCAGGCCACGCACAGAAGCCGTCCAAGTGGCTCAGCTCCTGCCCCTGCTCATGGCTGGGGTGCAGCATGACCCTGTCAAGGCCATGGAGAGTGGGAGCATAGTGTCCTCATCACCCTCAGTCAAGACTAACGCTACACAGAAATCCTAGATGCCACTCAAATGCACAGGGCCCCAAAGCTTATCTGACAATACAGGCTGGAAGATTTTTCTTCAAAACAGTGTTCTAAAAAGACAACACCCTCAGCAGTGAGGGTCCCTACAAGCCAGATGGGGTGATGGTGGTGGTCAGACCCAGATGTCAGGCATGAAAGAATCTCTTAAGACTGACTTTCCAGATCTCTGATGACATACCAAGAAATAGTCTTCTTTACTAGACAAAGCTACTGGCCTCATGTGCCACAGGCAATGTCTCATTTGCCATTATTTCGTTTACTTCTAAACTAAATAGCCAACTGCTCAAAACAGGACACTCATTATTGACTGCAGAAGATAATCTATGATTTAACTTGGACAAAAAAAGTAACCAAGAAATCCTTTTCTAAACTGATGCTCAGGGGTCTGAAATTCTGCTGTATTTTCAAAGGCTGCCAATAATCTTCAATAAATGCTTCCCACTCAGCTCATGGTTCAACACAAAAGTCTAGGGATGCTGACTAATTAAATCTTCATAGAACCAAGACCCCAACAATGAAGATTCTTTCCTAATATTACTGGGAAGAAAACGATTCAAAGACACTTACTCCGCACATGGAATTCTACAAATTAACCAGGGAAGAAGAGCAGCGCCAGCTTAGAGCTTGGAGCGTACTGGAATATTGGCAGAAAGGTTCACCTGGATGAAAAGTTTCATCCACGACAATGGGAAACAGAAATACCACACAAATTTAAAACCTCTACTCACCATAGGAAACCCTTCAAGTTTTGGAGAAATTACTTACAAGCCCACTGCATAGTTGTCAGAATGGCCTTGAAGCTATGTACCTACAATGCCAGGACTTCAGGCAATCTGTAAATGCCATGAGTCACCTTGTGTTTGGTCTTCCTGCACCAAACTGCTAGCTTGGCATTGTGTCGACAAAGCACGACTTTAAGGCTATGGAAACTGTTCATCGATGAGCCTATGAAATCAAGAATTCGAAAATGGTTTTAGATCTTTGGATGTTTCTTGATGGACATAAAAGAAAAACTCCAGAAATCACACACTGCCTTTTTGATCAACATGAGTATTATTTATAAAATAACAGGAAATTAGCTAATTCCACTGAACCACTACAGAAATGGCCTTTGTTTTCTGGCTTATTAACAGTAGCTTTTCTAAGACACAGAGATACAGTGTCACTTATCCTCGGTCTTTGCTAAGAACTCTGGATTCAAGTCTTTGGGAAATCTAAGAAAAACTTACTTGAATTAAGTAAGAGAATACTTGTCCCTTAAAATAACTCCTTCTCGTAGTCAGGAACACTTATCCACAACCTTCCATGGAGACCAGCTCTGCTTAGAAGGTTGGGCTTACCTGCAGATTTGGGGACAGGTGACACCCTCAACATCTAGCCAGCAATTGCTTTACCTAAACCATAACATAACATAACATAACATAACATAACATAACATAACATAACATAACATAACATAACATAACATCATAACATAACAAACATGTCCTCAAGTCCACTGTGTTATCAGAGATTTCTCAAACACCCCTAAAGTGGATTTCTATCTGGGAACTGCGGCAGCAGGTCAAGAAAGTTTTGAGACTGTAAAGAACAGAGTAACATGCTTTGGGCTACAGTAAATGGACATTCACAATTGGAGCTCTTAAATAAAGGACCAGTGGTTGCAATGGGAACTCTGTCCACTACTCCCCCGATGCATCCTGTGAACTTTTGTTGAAGACTTCATCCTGTGAAGCTGGGTGATCAATCCCTTCATAAAATGATCCGCCGTTGTGCAGGAAAGTCCCCACTGCCCGCCCCTGCCGGGCGTGACCCACAGCATCGCTGAATACTTTGTTTATCTGCTCCTCTGAAGGCATCCACCAGTCAGGGTTGGAGGTACAGTGCATCCTAATGAATTCTGCGGGAATACACACAAGAGCAAAAAGAGAGAGAAAGAAAATACAGCTGGTTTTGACAAAAGACAACAGGAAGGCTGCTTAAACTTTATGGAAGCTCTGTCAGAAAAACTGCATGGGAGAGCCAATGCAATGCCATGATGACGTCACTCATTCCACTCAACTCACTCCACACAAATGTTCTCACAGGGAGCAAAGGTCACGAAGGTGTGAGGGGCGCATCCCCTCCATGGAGCAGCTGCTGCTGTAGAGGCCAGTCTCACTAGTGAGGCATTACGGTAGTTTGAATAGATGGCCCCCAATATATTCAGTGTTTCATTAGCTTGTAGTTTGGATCCGCAGCCACCTGGCTGGAGGCGGTGTCACTGGGTGGATCTTGGGGTCCAGCCCTATGGTGTGGTGGTGGGTTTGAGATTCCAATCTAAAGATATGCAAAGTGTGTCTAGCTGAAGTTCCTGAAGTGTGCAGTGGTGTGTGGCTTGTGGTTTTTGTCTCTGTGTTAGGTCCTGTGAAGGCAGGCCATTTTCTTCTGCCATTATGGAACTTCCCCTGGATCTTCAATAAATATCCCTTCCTCCATTACTGTGCCTGGTCTGGACGTTCATCTCAGCGCGTCTGAAGCTGTCTGCTACACGCCCAGATGGCGTCCACTGTGCCTTGGGAAGCTAGGAGCCCAATTCTTAACCTGCGCTGTCATGCGTGCGCATTTTGAGGAAGCTGACTTGTCTCCAGGACAACAGCATGTGTCAGCAGTATGGACTTACGTAACCAGTTACTGCCCTGGAGACAGAGTATGAGAAAGTAACAGGGTCTCAGTGACAGAGAAGATGCCTTCTGTTTATAGTTCAAAAAAACCTTCCTTATTCTTAAAATGTCACCAGATAGGACATTTGCTAGACTTCTTCCTCTACTCTGATTTGTACACGTACTGGGTCAAGTCCCCCCCCCCCCCAGGTCAACCCTTTTAAGTACCTCTTTCTGCCGGGCGTGGTGGTGCACACGCCTTTAATCCCAGCACTCGGGAGGCAGAGGTAGGAGGATCGCCGTGAGTTTGAGGCCAGCCTAGGACTACAGAGTGACCTCCAGGTCAGCCTGAGCTAGTGAGATCCTACCTCGAAAACCCAAAAATAAACAAATAATCTCCTTCTACCAGAAACCATTTAGTATGTGTGGAAGAGGGAGGAGGTTCAGCTGCTTCCAGCCACCATTTCTTGCTACACATTTCCCACTCGGGGGCATGAGGTGTGGCCCTTCGTGACTGCAGGTTCTGGAACAGGCAGTCTGGATGGCATCAGTGTGACCAGGCACCAGCGACGCTTATGGCAGCAGCACTGAGTTCTCTTATGATTTGTTTGCACGTGTGTGTGTGTGTGTGTGTGTGTGTGTGTGTGTGTTATGCACGTGCACATGGAGGACAGGGGTTATACTCTTCTACTGTTCTCTGCCTTATTTTCTCAGGCAGCCGCTCACTGAGCCCACAGCTCAGGAACTTTGCTGGACAAGCTAATCGGCAACTCCTGGGGACTATCCTGTCTCTGCCTCCGCAGCCCTGGGATTATAGGCACACACCACCTTGCCCAGCATGTGTCATGGGTGCCGGGATCTGAACTCACGTCCTTGCCTCGTGCAGAAAGCACTTCCTAAGCCAAGCCATCTCCTTGCTTTGAAAGTGTAAAATGTGAGTTAAGATTTTCAGACACGGTCCAAAGGGACATGGTCAAGACATTCCTTCTATGGAAGCCTGTGGGAAATGCCCTTGAGTGTTCCAACAGCACCCAGTGGAGGCCCCAAGCTCAGCACCACCATGTGGTGAGCAACTCTGTCACCTTTGAGGATGTTGAGAAACAAAGGCAATGAACGATGGCCAATTTGATAAGATATGGAAATTTCTACCAGCCGGTCACTGAGTTAAGTAGAATTTCCAGACTGGCCAGCAGGAGGTGCTCTGGAGCACCATGCCTGCTTCCTGACGGTATGTTTAGTGTCAGGTGGCTTTCAAAACAGGCAACTGGCACCAGCGATCAGCTAGGGTGCTGGTGGGAGCTTACATGCCTCCTCTGTTCCTGATGAATACACATCTCTGGGGTGGGCCAAGAGAACCCCAGCTGCTGGAAACGCTACACGCCCCTCAGGTAGGCGAGGTAGCAGAATTCCAGTGTCTATGGTAAGGCTGCACATCCCAGGAAGGAGTACAGGAATATGCTTTCAAATAGCTTTAAATTTTTATTTACTCATTTATTTATTTATTTATTTATTTTTGGTTTTTCGAGGTAGGGTCTCACTCTGGTCCAGGCTGACCTGGAAGTAACTATGTAATCTCAGGGTGGCCTTGAACTCACGGCTATCCTCCTACCTCTGCCTCCCGATTGAGTGCTGGGATTAAGGCGTGCGCCACCACGCCTGGCTCAAATAGCTTTTTAAAAATAAAGAAATAAACTATGACTTCCTTACTGGGCCAGATGTTGACTAACTCCAATCTAGATTAAATCAACTGTCTTCCTAGGGAGTAAGTAAACTGCGGCTGGGACCATAGAAATAATTGCGCGGGCTCTCCGCTGTGCACTTCCAGATGTGACAGAGACAGGGACAGTGACAGTGTCTGGCTGGCACTGTGCTTCTTCCGCCTAAAGTCTGAGTTTTGTTTCTTTGCACCTGCTCCATCAGCTGTTACCTTCCGACCCCCTCGCCGGCCTGTAGTTGGTAGCATTACCAAGTATTTTTTTAAATTAGAATAAAAAAATTTTTTAACCTGAAGAACAAATGTTTTCCCCGAGTGAGGGGATACTTCAGGCACTAGGTAAAATGAATGCCAAACATTTTTAAAGAGTTGGGCCAAGTGTTCTGAAAAAAAGCTGCAAGTGGAAACAAGGTCTCATTTTACCTTTTTTTCTTCCCTTTAAATTAACACATCTTCCCTCCCTGTATTTCCCTGTGCTTCAGTTTAGCCAAAAGTGTACCTCTCTGGCAGCAAGGAAAATCTGAATTTAAAAGTGTGAAACCAGAGGTGCTATGCAGTGTTTCTGTAGCACTGAGCGAGAACAACGCGGCTACTGCAGAGGAAGCTTTGCAGAGCTTCTCCATGCCAAGCGGACGGGCCACATGAGGCCTCTAAGAACTCGGGGCAAAGACATCAAAACGCAGTCAGGGCCGAACACTTGTGTGGGCGCCACAGCCAATGCAGTGAAATGGGATGGTGGACACTGAGCGGAAGGATGCAGTACCTCGGAGGCACGTGACTTTAACTGGATCCAGAGGGCGTCTTTCAGGACCTGTCTCTCCTGACTGCACTGACCTTTTCCTTTTCCCAAGGCCGCATGAGTACTTAAGCTCATCGGTTGTGAAAACAAATCTGATGAGGTATCGCAGGAGCCGCCTCCCATCTTTCTTTGAAGAATTGACGGCTTCGTCCCACTGTTTGCTCGTGATGTAGACGGGATAGTTGTTCAACAGCTGCTTGCTTCCCTGGGAGAGCAAAACACTTTCCCATTACCTACGGAGCCCGCCAGAAGCCAAAGCGATCTACATTTCAAAGGCATAAACATGCTTTTTAACCAAGTGGCTAGGCTGACAATGAGCCAGGGATTGAAGAGCACAGGCAATTTGCTCACACTCACAACGGGCACTTTTCAAATTACATTTGCATTTTCTATAACAAGAGCCAATGAGGTATAATGAACACCTCTGAAACAGAAGCTATTTATAACTCGTATTTTAACAGGTAGGTTAAAATGTGTCGGGATCCAATGACAGGGACCGCTATTTAAATATAACCTGTAACTTTCCTTTTCAATCTATTAAAATATGCAAAAGTGACTTTTAAGAGTGTGATCAAACAGGTCTCTCTCTCCATTCTCTGGCAGTTAGGTGCTTAAGAGAAATGACGCTGGTGGTCTACTAATGTTTGATGCACGCCACCCCTGATAACAGTGGAAACACTCAAGAGTCTATTTTTAAAAAGGCAGGAGAGTTGTGGAAACTGGAATAAAATAACACAACCAAACATTAACAATAATGCAAAACAGGCTCCAAATTACATCTTCTGCAAATGCCACTGTGTCAACTCAAAATTTTTCTTACTTTTCACCTTCATAATTTATGTCTGCTATAAAATTCCCAGGCTAAACAGCTGCACTGGGACTAATTAGAGGAATTTCTGTAACACTTATAAGCCATGTTTAGTCAATTCCACCTATACAACCATTACTTTAGTTCTGGCTGTCCATAAACTTCTGCAGTCCGGGACAAATTAATTAACCCATGATCCCAGTTTTAATGCACTCCTTCCCCAGTAATTAAGGTGTACAATATAAAAACTCACTCAGTTTTGGAACTCAGCAAATTAACTACAGCTTAGAAATCTGGCACTGTTTCAGTCTGCAAGGTTTTTTTTTTTTTCATTATTTATTTATTTGAGAGCGACAGACACAGAGAGAAAGACAGATAGAGGGAGAGAGAGGGAATGGGCACGCCAGGGCTTCCAGCCTCTGCAAACGAACTCCAGACACGTGCGCCCCCTTGTGCATCTGGCTAACATGGGACCTGGGGAACCAAGCCTCGAACTGGCCTTAGGCTTCACAGGCAAGCGCTTAACCGCTAAGCCATCTCTCCAGCCCAAGGGTTTTATTTCAAAAAGCACTCTAATTCGGCAGGAAGACAAGCAGTATGGAGGCCAGGAAGCCTGAGGAAGCCAAACCTGGCCAGGAGACATCAGCAAACAGTGCACTTGGAAACCCATCACTAGCACATTCACGTTTTCCCAAAGGCAACAGTGTGACTCAGTTTCTTTTTTTCAGGAAGGCCACTGAGGTTGTGGGTTTGTGCTCTGAATTTTAGAGACCGTCTGGCTTTAACACTGAACCTTGGGTCCATGTCTTTTAGCTTAAGCAAATTACTTGCACGTGTTGGGAGTCAAGTTCCCCCATCTGTAACAACGTAAGGAACTGCGTCACACTGGGCACCCATGGCCAACCCTTGGCTCTGCGGACAACGGGAGAGCCTGTGTGTAGGCGAGGAGCAGATGCCATGGGCCTACATGTCCCTTCAGCCTGGCTCCTTTCCAAGGCAGGTGGTGAGAGGTATGAGCGAGGTCTGCGGCAAGACAGAGAGAGAGAGAGAGAGAGAGAGAGAGAGAGAGAAAGAGCGAGAGCGAGCGAGAGAGAGCGCGCGCGCGCGCACGCGCGCAGGAAATGAGAGTGGCAGAATCAAGGGAGTCCGCCCACCAACGCAGAGGCAAGGCAATTCTTCAGTGGAACGGCTGTGTCTTGCACACAAATTGCCAAAGGGGCGATTGGGAAAAGAAGACAGGTGATAAACACGTAATCCACTGCTTGGCTTGAGAAGGAAGGATATGTAAATTGTGCACAGGGTTGTGTGTGGGACCTGGGGCAGGATGCCAGGCTGGCTGTGTCACTAATCCTGATGCAGAGTGGAGTTTCAAAGGTGGGGGGAGGGAGGGAATTACCATGGGACATTGTTTACAATTATGGAAGTTGTCAATAAAAAAAAAAAAGAAAAGAAAACACTTTGGTGGAATAATGTCAATTACAAACCAAGTGTGGTGGCACACGCCTTTAATCCCAGCACTTGGGAGGCAGAGGTTCGAGGCCACCCTGAGACTACATAGTTCCAGGTCAGCCTGGGCTACAGTGAGACCCTACCTCAAAAAAAAAAAAAAGAATGTTAATTACAGCTGTGTCTGAGGCACTTGCCCCTCGGGAGTGGTGCCGCTGCAAAGCTGGACCCTGAGCTTAGCCTGAGCTAACAGCTCCTTTCTGTCAATATAGGGATAATAATCCCAGATTCACCTGATGTGCTGGCTCACAGATCTTGCCTCAAAAACAAAATAAAACCAAACTTCCGATTCCTGTGTGAAGGCGTCTACCTATCTCCCACCAAAGAGCCTGAGGGCATGTTTATTCCAGGCCACAACATGCTCGCAGGACTGAGAACTGTGCCTGGTACACAGGAGGGCAACGCTTACTGACAGAACAGGCACAAAGCGGTCCAGCAATGGTGGCCGCAGTTAAAGAGCTCTCTTATTAAAGCCACCGTGGCGTGGCACTGGGATCCCTGAACTTCTCACGGATATAAACTGGCAAAGCAGAGGGACTTTCACAGAGCAATAAAGACAAGGGGCCATCACAAAGGATGCCCAGCATCCTTCACTGTTCTCCTGGTCCCCCTGTGTAAACAGACTCATTGACCTTAGAAAAGGAGACTGTGTAGCAGCTTTTTCTAAAAAAAAAAAAAAAAAAAGAAAGAAAGAAACTTTTTGTAATTTCTTTGTTTTTGTTTTTCAAGGTAGGGTTTCCGCTCTAGCCCAGGCTGACCGGGAATTCACTATGTAGTCTCAGGGTGGACTTGAACTCACAGCAATCCTCCTACCTCTGCCTCCTGAGTGCTGGGATTAAAGGCATGCAGCACCAAGCCTGGCCCATTTTTGTGATTTTCACAAGAATATTTATGTGTTTATTTAATAGGAGCTAGAAAGGGAGAGAGATGAAATGTTAGGACTTCCTGCCATTGTAAACGAACTCCAGATGCATCTTGATTTATGAGGGTTCTGGGGAGTTGAACCTAGGCTATCAGGCTTTGCAAGCAAGCATCTTCAACCGCTGGGCTATCTTTCCAGCCCCATTTTTTAAATACTATTTAATATTTAAAAAATTGTTTCCTTGGGGAGAGTTGCTTACCTGTAAGGTACTATTACTATTTTATTGAGAACCCATTCTTTTCCAAAGACTCTCAACTCAAAGACTAGAGTGGGGAGTTAGAGAGCCCAGTGCCTGACCTTTTAACCCTTCACCCTGACCTGTGCCCCTCAACTGAGTCCACTTCAAGATGGGGGTTGTGGCTTCGGAGCTGACCATTCAAGACAGGTGCTTTCTCTCACCCTAAGAAACTCACAGAAGAGCTCAGTGCTCTTTCAAAAAGGCAGCAGCTCTTGGTAAAATATGGTCCTCATAAGATGTAGAAATACAATTTGGAGATAATTTCCATCAAGAAACAGGAAAAGAAAGAAGTAATTTACAGTTCAAAAACACCACTCAGAATGCCCTGCGGGTTACAGATGAGAGAGATACTCCTGCTTTAGCATAGTTAATAGAAATAAAATGCCATAAATAACAAAGACAGGAAAACACTCAAGTGCCTAAAATGGCAGTAAGAACAGTAGAGTAATGATGATGACAGGTAATAAAAGTTGAAATAGCCCTATCCAAGGGGAATGCAGATATTTTCCCTCATCTTTATATTTTTAATGGAACCCATTCTGCATCCTCTTCAATTAGCTACCAATAGGTTATTAAACTCTAACCTATTGTTGGGTCTCTTTGAAGAACATCGTCTTCAAAAGCTCATAACCCGGGCTGGAGAGATGGCTTAGTGGTTAAGCACTTGCCTGTGAAGCCTTAAGGACCCCGGTTCGAGGCTCGGTTCCCCAGGTCCCACGTTAGCCAGATGCACAAGGGGGCGCACATGTCTGGAGTTCGTTTGCAGAGGCTGGAAGCCCTGGCGCGCCCATTCTCTCTCTCCCTCTATCTGTCTTTCTCTCTGTGTCTGTCGCTCTCAAATAAATAAATAAAAAATTAAAAAAAAAAAAACAACTCTCAATTCTTTTTTTAAAAAAAAAAAAGCTCATAACCCAAAGGAAGACTCAGGTGTAGATTTACTATTAAGCAAGTTGGCCGGCTCAGCCAAATGTACATGAGCACCAGGCAGGGCAGCCGGAGCACTTCCCGGAGGGAGTTCCTTTTCATGTGTGTTGAGTGCACAAACGTGGACTTCATTCTAGGGAGAAATGAATTTTAATTTAGATTACCTCTTTAACTCTCAAAGACAGCTTTCCACCATGGAGATCGGAAAGAGCCTGTGTCTGTCTGTGACAACGTTCCAGGTGAAAAGTGGTGACCAGTGACCAGAAAGAGGTAGCATGCGATGTCGGGACTAAGAGGAAAGGCAGAGATCTTGCAGGAACCTTTTGGGTGGGTATGGTGGGACTTAGTGACGAGAAAACACGAGCAGAGGAGTGCTGAGCAGGCACACTGAGGCCCAGGGGGCGTCCCCCACGGCCTCATGTGTTTAGACTACCTGGTCCCCAGCTGGGGGCGATGTGTTGCTGCGAGCGGGCTTTCAGGTGCAAGACCCCAGATCTCCCTCGCCAAAGCTGGCTCATTCGGACTACCTCCACCCCATCCCATGCTTTCCTTGCCAAGACGAAGCTTCCTCCAGAGACCATAAGCCTTAAACCCTTTCCTCCCATCAGCTGCCCGTGGTCAGTAGGTAGAACTTCCTGTGGCACAGGAGAGGGAGCCAGAAGACGCGGACACCAAGGTGAGGTCTTGAAAATGCCCTGGGACCAGGACTCTGGCAACTGTGCAGATACTTTGGGAAGTGCGGAGGGTAGAGATCACACGGTGGAAAGGCCCGAGGGGAACTTCAAGACTAGGGATAACACCAGCTATGTAAGTGATCAGCCATTCAAAAACCGAGCCACTGCTCATTAAGTTATGAATTGAGTACCTTCTAGAACAGGCCCTGGGCTGCTAAAGGAGGACAGCCGAAGTGCATGGGAGGTGTGCAGTGGTGTGGCCGAGGGTGCTCTGGGAGCACGCCGTGATGCGAGGGGGAAGGGCAGTAACTGAGGACGGAGAGGAAACTCAACAGTGAGTGATGTCTTGAGTGTTTGGTGTCTGATAATCATGGGGACAGCCCATACTGTACAGCTGTAAAATCGAAATAACATCCACTCAAGACTGAACCCTGAAAAGCTTACAAACACGGAGCCTGTTTAGACCAATATACAACTACATCATAAAACAAACCATTTGTGCTACATAAACGCACCTTGTGTACTGTAGGCCTTGGTGCGTGGAAAATACTGTGTTAGAACTAATGACAAGGCTGGAGAGATGGCTTAGCGGTTAAGTGCTCGCCTATGAAGCCTGAGGACCCCGGTTCAAGGCTCAATTCCCCAGGACCCACGTTAGCCAGATGCACAAGGGGACACATGTATCTGGAGTTCGTTTGCAGTGGCTGGAGGCCCTGGCGCGCCCATTCTCTCTCTGTCGCTCTCAAATAAATACATAAATAAAAATTTAAAAAAAAACAACAACAAACTAATGACAGTGTTAGAGGCGCCCCAGAGCAAGGCACATGGAGACAAGGGCTCTCTCTATTGGATGGCATGGCAGCTTAGCATCTCCATTTTGCTGTGCCAAAGGAATAAAAGATTGACCTGCCCATGCTATTGAGGTTTCTTTTTTAATTTTCCTTCGGTTTTTCAAGATAGGGTCTTGCTCTAGCCCAGGCTGACCTGGAGTTCACTATGTAGTAGTCTCGGGCTGGCCTCGAACTCTACTGAAGTGTCTATTTCCCTCTCCTTGCCCCACCGCAGAAGGTGGAATTGAATCTTTGTTAAGTTAAACCTACACATGATCTTTTTTTTTTTTTTTTCCTCCCCCAAAGAATACTTATCTGCAGATAACCAACCAAGACGCGTTTCAGTGAACCTTGTGTTTAGGTGTTTAGGACAGGCGATCTGTCCCTGCGAGTCCTCAGGAGGCTTCGTCTGAGGAAGTTCCACCCCCAACGGTGCGTCTGCGGCCCGCAGCCTACCTACCTCGGCGGGCTGGTCCACAGGCTGCGGCACGAGGAGCTGGTTGTGATGCTGCAGCACTGTTTTCAGGTAATCCAGGACTGTCTGGCAGGGCACTGTGGGGACAAGCGACAGCAGCTGCACGTCAGCCAGCCCTCAGTATGAAAAGTTAAATTAAAAACAAACAAACAAACAAACAAAAACTAAGATTGTTGGTGTGAACTCCTAAAAAAAAAAAAAATTCGTCTCTAAAGGAAATAAAATCTTCCATTTGCCATCCGTAGTCGATTCAGTTTATAAATACAGCCCAGATGCTACAGTTTGAGGACCATTTTTAGGATCGGCGCACGTGGATGAGAATTTTCAAGTCCAACTTAGCACCAAGATGAATTTGGGTCAACAGTGGTCGTCGTGAACATCTCAAGAGGATCACGTCTTCTCCAAACCCAGCAGCCTGAGCAGCAAGGGCACGTTTTGAAGTTCAAGTACTCGGCTGACGTCTCCCTGCATTTTACTCCCGTAATGCTCGGCAGAGTGTGGGTGTAGTCTGCTCCTGCGCTGGAAGCTTGGCCCGCATTGTGCTGATGTGGAGAAATGGCACCTTTGGCAAGAAGGGGCTGGTGATGCCACTGAGAAAGACCTACGCCGTGGGACCCTTACTTAAGCTCCAGAGCCCAATTTGGGCTTTCTGCTTCACCCTGTGGTCTCTTTCTCTCAGACGCACTCCCACCATGATGCCATCCGCCATGCTGCGATATGGCTAGGACCCTCGTCAGAGCTGGCACCATGCCATGCTGTTTGGACTCTCATCCTCTCAGAGTGTGAGCTATAGAGTAAAACTGCCCCCAAACAGCAGCATCTGTCCTGCACTTACAAACTCAATACTCAGCCTAAGGTGTTCTGTTACAGCTGCAGACGGTGCCGCAGAGCACTCAGCTGTACTGCAGCCAACAGGGATCTCAGCCAGTTCCGATGTCACCCCCAACGCCAGTGCCCCAGCCACAGGTCTCAGTGAGTGTGGCTCACTCCCACTTAATGACTACTGCAAGACTGTCCTGAGTGAGACTTTGTCTTAAGACTCAATCAGTAACTACAGGAAGCTGGGTGTGGTGGCGCACACCTTTGATCCCAGCACTTGGGAGGCAGAGGTAGAAGGAAAATTGCCGTGAGTTCGAGGCCACCCTGAGAATGCAGAGTGAATTCCAGGTCAGCCTGGACTACTGAAAACCTACCTCAAACAAACAAACAAACAAACAAACAAGCAAAAAAAGCTACAGGAAAACCAAAGATATTTAACCTAACATAGAACATGACATTTTTGTACCACTAAGTTAATAATGTATGCCTATATCATCCCATTTATGTTAAGTGTTTCAGGAATATTAGGTAATTCCTTTTAAAGGTCTTGTTAGCTTTGTTAATAACCTAATTTATATGAGTTTTTGTCACCATTATCTTCTTAGCTATACATATTTAACATGTTTTTGTCACATTAAAGAAAGTAAGTGCCAGGTGTGATGGCGCACACCTTTAATCCCAGCACTTGGGAGGCAGAGGTAGGAGGATCTTCCATGAGTTCAAGGCCACCCTGAAACTACATAGTTAATTCCAGGTCAGCCTGGACCAGAGAGAGACCCCACCTTGAAAAACCAAATAATAATAATAATAATAATAATAATAATAATAATAATAAATAAATAAATACTTAATCCAGTGTTTCTCATTTTCTCTTTTTTTTAGATGGTGAACAGAAGTTATCTTTACCCACTGCTAATGGCTTTAGATTTTTTTTTAAGTTGACACCATAGTGTACCAAATACAAATCAGCCATTGTATCAGTATCCTTTAAAACATTTGTTATTTATTCATTGGTTTATTTTGGAGGGAAGGCTTGCTATCCCGCTAAGTGCTAGGGTTACAGACACACACCATCACACCTGACCCTTCGGAACAATTTAAGTGATGAGAAGTGGTTAAGAGGTTAGGAAATTTTCCTCTTACTGAAGAAACCTTTCCTTAACCATCCTCACACGCCTGTGCCACTCATGAACGGCCATTCAAATATATTCCTCAAACTGCAGCCGTATTTGCGGAACCACCACAAAAACCAACCAAAGAAGTCACACCTAGCAAGCACCCTTAATTGTATCAGCCACATACAGTTCAACCAGCTTTACTGATGCAGTTGTAAAAATAACATCCTCTGGATTTGGGCATTAACTACTGAACCAAGCCTCCCCCCTCTACCCCCCCCTCCTCCCCACCCAGAGAGCCTGCCATGGCACCACACAGCTCTGGGAAGGCTTAGGCAAGCGGACTACTAGCTCCAAGAGAATCTAGGCTGCACAGTGAGACACTATGTCAAAACAGAATGTCAAAAAGGGGGCTGGAGAGATGGCTTAGCCGGCAAAGCCAAAGGACCCAGGTTTGATTCCCCAGGACCCATGTAAGCCAGATGCACAAGGGGGTGCATGCATATGGAGTTTGTTTGCAGTGGCTGGAGGCTCTGACACTCTCTCTCTCTACCTGCCTATTTCTCTCCCTTTCGCTCTCAAAATAAATATATAAAATTATTTAATCACAGCATTTGGGAGGCAGAGGTAGGTGGATCGCCATTGATTTCGAGGCCACCCTGAGACTACATAGTCAATTCCAGGTCAGCATGTATTTGGAGCTTGTTTGCAGTGGCTAGAGACCCTGGCACACCCATTCTCTCTCTCTTTATCTGCTTCTCTCTCTCAATTAAGTAAGGAAAACGTTTTTTTAAGCGGAGATTAAAAGGACGAAGGAAGGCATCTGAGTTCCAGTTCTTCACTCACTACGCCCTTACAACTCCATCTACCGTCTTCGCGGGGCTGAGGATGGGAGCTCTTTCTTCTTGATTGTGGTCAGGACAAGCTGCAATGGCGCAGGTGCGACCCTGACTTAGCTTGGTCAAACTTTTGATCGCTGAATAGGACTCCAAATGACCACTGCCTAGAGTTTAAATTAAGATTATGAAATCTCACTTTAGATCAAGCTGACCTGGAATTTACTCTGTAGTCCTAGGCTGGTCTCGAACTCACAGCGATGCTCCTACCTCTGCCTCCCAAATGCTGGGATTCAAGGTAAGTGCCACCAAGCCCAGCATTTAAAAAAACAAAATCTTCAAACAAGAAAATGCTTTCAAAGTGGCTGTGGTCATTTGCATTGAATGACACCCCCCCCCCCCACAATTCCAATGTTCTGAATGCTTATCTCCAGCTCAGGGCTGTTTGAATGATGGGGAAGGGAGGTGCCTGGGGCGGGGGGGGGGGGGGGGGGGGGGGGTTCAGCTAACCCTCCTGCTGTTTCCACCTGCTGGGCAGAAATGACCTCCAGCCTGGGCCCTAGGACTATGCCTTCCCTTCCTTCCTGAAGCTTTCCCTCAAGACAAGAAGCTAGAGGACACCTCTTTTCTCCTTTTCATCCTATCAGCTGCTTTTGGTCGGATGTTTTGTCCCAACTCAAAGTTAACTACATTAGTGGTGGTGCACACCTTTGATCCCACCGCTTAGGAGGCTGATGGAGGAGGATCACCATGAGTTCAAGGCCAGCCTGGGGGCTACAGAGTGAGTGCCTGGTCAGCCTGGACTAGTGAAACCCAGCTTCAGAAACAAAAATAGAGCTGGGAGATGCCTTAGTAGTTAAAGCGCTTGCCTGCAAAACCTAACAAGTTTGATTCTCCAGGACCCAAGTAAGTCAGATGCACAAGGTGGTACATATGTCTGAAGTTTGTGAGAAGTGGTTGGAGGCCCTGGGGCGCGCCCATATTCATTCTCTCTCTCTCTCACACACACACATTAAATAAATAAATAAATGTATATATACATATATATATGTGTGTGTGTATACATATGTATGTATGTATGTATGTATGTATGTATGTATGTATGTATGTATGTGGGAAGGCTGGAGAGACTGCTTAGCAGTTAAGGCACTTGCCTACAAAGCCAAAGCACATTGGTTCGATTTCCCAGGACCCACATAAGCCAGACACACAGGGTGGCACATGCATCTGGAATTTGTTTGCAGTGGGTGGAAGCCCTGGAGCATCCATATTCATTCCTCCCTCCCTCTCCCCCCTCTCCCTCTCACTGCCTCTTTCCCTCTCTCAAATAAACAAACATTTTTTTTTAAAGACATAGGAAAAGAAGTCCCATTACTAGTAAGAGCAATGACTTCTATTTCAATGGTAGCACCATGTATATATATATACATATACATACACATATATATGTATACACACATATACATATATATGGGTATATATGGATTATTATTGCTTTATCCATTGTCATCCTTGTAAAAAGCAGTCCAGAGTTAGTATCCTCCATCTAAAGTCTAAAATGTTCAAAAGTTCAGAATTTCCTGAGTGTCAACATGATGCTACAAATGGGAAAGCTCACAGGTGACAGGCTATAGTCACAACACAGGGACACTGAGCTTTTTATCAAACTATGCCTAATTATGCTGCACGTAAGATACGCACAAAACATCAATCCCTATTGTGTTTAGACTCTGGTCGCATGGGTGAGCTGACTCAGTGCTGAGCAGACCACGCTGTGTGTGCATGGACTGGGGGAGGGGCCTGGGCGGAGACCACACTGCGTGTGCATGGACTGAGGGAGGGGTCTAAAGAAAGCAGCTGAAGGACAAGGAGACCGGGGAGTAGTTCAAAATTAACCAATTTGAGAAAATACTCTCAAGTAGCCACTGCCCTGGGCACTGGGCGTCGTTCCCCTTCTACCCTCTGGCTTGTTGCTGCCCCGCCCGTGGCCCTCGCCAGGTAAAGGCCTCCGGGTCCCCCAGGGCTGTGGAGCATTATTCGTGCCTGGTGCCTCACTGGATCCATGCCTAGATTTATAAAGGGAAGCTGCAGAAGCAAGCAAAACGTTTTCTGCAAAACCATATTCAGTCCGTCTGGAAAACGGAGACAGGCTTGAGTGTTAAATCGGACTGGAATCGATTAGGCTCAACCCCTGCAGCACCATGTGCCTGCCCAGGAGAAGCATGAGCCACCAACAGGGAACTGCGTAGTCTCCTGGTCTCTGACTCTTTTGTCGCATGACCACAGTTCTGTGGACTCTGGTACGATGTCCAACTGGCTCTCCCAAACGGGGACTAGCAGGTCAGTAGGACAGGCGGGGCTCCGGGCACTCTAGGCCTTCCCATGCTGACATGCCTCTCGGTGAGGGGAGCTGGGTCAGGGCTCACAGCTGCAGAAGATCGTCAAAAGGATCCTAAGCTGGGAGTGGTGGCGCACGCCTTTAAACCCAGCACTCAGGAGGCAGAGGTAGGGGGATCGCCGTAAGTTCGAGGCCACCCTGAGCTGGGGTGAAACCCTAAGTCAGGAAAAAGCAACAACAACAAAAAGGATCATCATACAGCCAATTACACTCCCAGAGGCCTTTACCGGAACTGCAAATTACAAAGTTCACTGTCACTCTGGCTGATGGAGGAATGAAGTCCTCAGACCCACAGGGTAGGTTTCATTCACTCACTTGTGCATGTTGCAGAACCAAATACATTTAATGAGTGAACAAAAACTTGAGGGGCTGAAGAGATGGCTCAGCGGTTAAGGTGCTTTCCTGCAAAGCCTAACCACCCACGTTTGTTTCCCCAGTCTCCATGTAAAGCCAGAGGTACAAAATGGACCATGCATCTGGAGTTCGTTTGCAGTGGCTGGTGATCCTGGAGCGCCCATTCTCTTTCTTTGTATGTAAATAAATAAAACATTTTAAAAATGAAGTATTAAAAAAAAGTGGGGCTGGAGAGATGGCTTAGAGCTTAAGGCATTTGCCTGCAAAGCCAAAGTATCCCCAATTTGATTCTCCAGGACCCACGTAAGCCAGATACACAAGGGGGTGCACACATTTGGAGTACATGTGCAGTGGCTGGAGGCCATGGCGTGCCCATTCTCTGCCCCCCCCCAGTAAATAATAAAGTATTTTTTTAAAAACTTCTATTAAAAGCAAAGGAGAGGCAGGATGTGGTGGCTCACACCTGTAATCCTAACCTTTGGGATGCCGAGGCAGGACTGGTGCAGGAAGATTACTTAGGACGTGACAGCACCATCCCATCAGAAAGCTGAGGAGGGAGGATGCATTTACAGTGTTGTTCTGAGTAACAACACTTAAAGAGGTTTATCAGATAATTCTAGGAAGGAAAGCAGATTTTTTTTGTCAACTAAAATGAACACCCCTTAGTCTGCAAAACTGCTGCATCACGGCCAGGGAAGCAGTTACACACACACACACACACACACACAATGGCTCCGTAAGACTAAGAGCTTCCTGGCTAAAGGCTCAGGGACAAGTCCTCCAAGCACTGCCTCTGGCTCTATCTGTGTGATCCTGGGAGAGCTACTTAATCTTTCTATCTTCTGTTTTGTATGTGTGAAAGTGAAACCATTGCCAGAGGTATTGTGAGACTACCAGAAATAACGTGTGCCAGGCAGAGGGCACTAGCCCAGACTAGGGAAGTCTTCAGAACTTTTGAGTTTTTATACTGCCTGAGCAGCTCCTGGGTAAGGAAGTCTCTCCCAGAGAAACATCTAGTGTTGGTTTACTCAAATGAAGGGTATGTGGGGGTCTCGATAACTCCACCTTTTCATTAATTTAATTTTTAAAATTTCATTTATTAGAGAACAAAATGGAGGGAAGGAGAGGGAGGGGGAGAGAGAGAATATGGCCATGCCAGAGCTCCAGCCACTGCAAAGGAACTCCAGATGCATGTGGCCCCACGTGGGCTTTGTGGAATTCAACCTGGGTCCTTAGGCTTTGCAGGCAAGCAGCGTCTTAACCACTCCAGCCCTCAATGCATTACACTTTAATTTTTTTTTAAATTATTTATTTATTTATTTGAGAGAGACAGACACAGAGAGAAAGAGAGGTAGAGGGAGAGAGAACGAATGGGCGCGCCAGGGCTTCCAGCCTCTGCAAACGAACTCCGGACGCGTGCACCCTCTTGTGCATCTGGCTGACGTGGGACCTGGGGAACTGAGCCTCGAACCGGGGTCCTTAGGCTTCACAGGCAAGCACTTAACCGCTAAGCCATCTCTCCAACCCACATTTTAATTTTTTAACCCTTGCTATGTGGTTTAGAACAAGGTCACAAAAGGGAGTATCTAGCATCAAGTAACATGCTTTGAGGATTACTCCGTCTACAGTTGCAGAGCTGTATTTCTTTTTCTTTTTTTTGAGGTAGGGTCTCACTCTGTCCAGGCTGACCTGGAATTCACTATGTAGTCTCAGGCTGGCCTCGAACTCATGGCGATCCTCCTACCTCTGCCTCCTAAGTGCTGGGATTAAAGGCGTGCGCCACCACACCCGGCCAGAGCTGTATTTCTGACAAGCCCTGTTTCAGTAGAATTTAACTCAATGTGTACAGCATAGCAGGCCATGGGCTAGGAGCCAGGTTTAGTCTCTGCAGTCAAGGATGTGGCACAGCCTGTCTCCTTGTCAGGACATCAGGAGACAAAACCACACCCAGAGTAAGCACTCCCCTGGAAAACAGCTGGGAAAGTTAACTTTACTGAGTACGGGAGAGATGTTGTGCTGGCCCAGCCTCAGCCTAAGGGATGTATGATGGGCTCCAGTGAAGGCAGTGGGGAGGGAGAAGAGGTAGACCCAGGGGACCGAAGACTGGTCAGAAGTAGGGGAGACACAAGATCTGAGGCGCTGTGACCTTTTTCTGAGATCAGAACACTTATAATCCAGAAACACAGTTGGGTCTCTGTATTGTTAGCCAAGAAGGGTTTCCTTTTTCTTCTCCTTCCTTCCCTTTTTTTGTCTTTTAAATATTTTGTGTGTGTGTGTGTGTGTGTGTGTGTGAGAGAGAGAGAGAGAGAGAGAGAGAGAGAGAGAGAGATGTGAGCGCACACAGATAGGCAGAGATTGAGAATTGGCATGCCAGAGTCTCTAGCTACTGTAAACAAACTCCAGAAACATGTGCCACCTACCTTGTTCCCCTGTGCTTAAGTGGATACAAGGTGTCACAAGCCAATGCCTTAACTGCTAAGCCATCTCTCCAGCTGTGTTTTGACTGACCATCCTCTTCTGAGTGCTGGGATTCCAGCCACACTCTACCAGGTCAGTTAACTCTTCCTTTTCTTTTCTTTTCTTTTCTTTCCTTTTCTTTTCTTTTCTTTTCGAGGTAGGGTGTCACTCTAACCCAGGCTGACCTGGAATTTACTCTGTATTCTCAGGGTGGCCTCGAACTCATGGCGATCCTCCCACCTCTGCCTCCCAATTGCTTGGATTAAAGGTGTGCGCTACCACACCTGGCTATTTCCACATTTTTCTAATACTGTTCACCTTGCTTTATGGAAGGGGAGACTGAGGCTCAGAAGGGTTAAATAACTCACAGATAGCAAACAGCACACCACACTGTTAACCAGCATAAAAAGATTATGGAGGTTTTTGGCAGAAATTAACATGAATTCCGGATTCTAGAACTACGCCCCATGATGGCTCACGCCTGTAATCCCAGATGTCAGTGACTTCCAATCAGTTTGTGCTAAATAAAGAGACCCTGGCTTTCAAAAGAAAACAAAGAACAAAAACAAAAACAGGTTATTTGAGGACCTGGGGGAAGGGAGAGAAACAGGTCAAAGGTCATAGAAGGCAGGGGAATGGTGGTGCATGCCTTTAATCCCAGCACTCAGAAGGCAGAGGTGGGGTGAATAGCCATACTGAGACTACTTAGTGAATTCCAAGTCAACCTGAGCTAGAGTAAAATCCCTACCTCGAAAAACAAAAACAAAAAAAGGTTATAGTAGAAGTTAACGAGTCAGATGATAAAATTATATTCTAGATTCAGACTAAATGAGTAAATTTTAGCTATTCATGCGGGGGGGGGGAGGGACAAAAATTGAACAATGGTTAGATAAAGGATACGTCATTTTTTCACTTCAATAACTCTTTGAAAAATCTATATACCAGCTGAAGGGATGGCTTAGCAGTTAAGGCATCGGCCTGCAAAGCCAAAGGACCTAGGTTCGATTCCCCAGGACCCATGTTAGCCAGATGCACAAGGGGCCACAAGCATCTGGAGTTCTTTGCACTGGCTGGAGGCCCTGGAGTGCCCATTCTCTCACTCTCTCCCCCTCAAAATCCCATCCTATCATGATGTATACTTTAAATGTACACAGTAAAATTTCTTTTTAAAAAATGCGGGGGCTGGCTATAGCACTCCTAGGTATATATCCTAAGGACTTATCTCATTTCCTTAGAAGTACGTGCTCAGCCATGTTTATTGCTGCTCAATTTACAATAGCTGGGAAATGGAACCAGCCTAGATGACCCACAACTGATGAGTGGATAATGAAGATGTGGCACATTTATACTATGGAGTTCTACTCAGCGGTAAAGAAAAATGAAGTTGTGAAATTTGCATAAAAATGGATGGATCGGGAAAGGATTATACTAAGTGAGGTAACCCAGGCCCAGAAAGCCAAGCACCACATGTTCTCTCTCATATGTGGATCCTAGCTACAGATGATTGCGCTTCTGCATGAGAACGAAAATACTTAGTAGCAGAGGCCAGTAAGGTAAAAAGGAGACATAAAGGGAAGAGAAAGGAAGGGAGGAGGGTACTTAATAGGTTGGTATTGTATATATGTAAGTACAATGATTGAGATGGGGAGGTAATATGATGGAGAATGGAATTTCAAAGGGGAAAGTGCGGGGGGGGGGAGTATTACCATGGGATATTTTTTATCATCATGGAAAATGTTAATAAAAATTGTGTAAATAAAAAATAAAAATAAATGTGGGGGCTGGAGATATGGCTTAGTGGTTAAGGTGTTTGTAGGCAAAAGGCCAAAGGACCCAGTTTCTATTCCTCAGGACTCACACAAGGCAGATGCGCAAGGCAGGCATGTGCGTCTGGAGTTTGTTTGCAGTGGCTGGAAGCCTTGGCATAACCATACTCACTCATTCTTTCTCTCCTTGCAAATAAATAAATAATTTTTTTTTAAAATGTGTGACTGGGGAGATAGCTCAGTGGACAGTGTTTGTGGCACATACAGTGACCTGACTTTGGGTCCCAAGCACCCACACAAAAGCAGAGCATGGCAGTGGCATGCGCCTGAAATCCCAGTGCCGTAGAGACAGGATCCTTTGGGCTGCCTGGCTCCTCTAGCCCCATTTGTAAGCTCTGGGTCAGTGAGAGAACTTGACTAAAGACGTAAGGTAGGGCTGGAAAGATGGCTTAGCAGTTAAGGGACTTGTCTGCAAAGCCAGGTTCAAGTCCCCAGGACCCATGTAAGCCAGATGCACAAGGGGGTGCATGTGCCTGGAGTTCGTTTGCAGTGGCTGGAGGCCCTAGCATGCCGTGCCCATTCTCTCTCTCTCTCTCTCCCCTCCCTCCCTCTTTCTCTGTCAAATAAATAAAAATTAAAAATTTTTTTAAAAAAAGGTAGCTGGGTGTGGTGGTGCACACCTTTAATCCCAGCACTCTGGAGGCAGAGGTAGGACAATCACTGTGAGCTCAAAGCCAACCTGGGACTAAATAGTGCATTCCAGGTCAGCCTCAGCTACAGCAAGACCCTACCTCAAAAAACCAAAAACCAAAACAAAACAAAAAAATAAGGTGAATTATGCCCACCAAACTGCCCTCTGAACACTCACGTTTATGCCCACATCTTAAAGCTACTCTCACTTTTGGTTAGAGAAGCTTCTCTGCTCAGATGTTGGTGTCTGCTAAGATGACCTAAAACCCATGCCCAGCACTAGGTGAGACATCTCGACCACACCCTCCAGGGCTCAGGGGCCACTGTGGAAGAGATGGCAGAAGAATGTGAGAGCCAAGCGAAGAGGATGACGGCTTACAATGCTGTCACCCAGACACAACAAGGTGGCTTTATCTTCATGACATCGCAGTGGCTGATGCTACTACCTACACAAGACCTGCATATTTGGGAGACAAAAAAAAAAAAAAAAAAAGAAAATATATATATATATATATATATATATATATATATAAAATAAGAAAGAGTAGTTGGAAAGAAGAGATTCAGTGGAGGGAGGATTTGGGAGAGGGTGGTGGGAGGGGATTATGATCATGGTGTATTGTCTACATGTGCAGAAGTTGTCAATAAAGTTTCTTTTTGTTCGGCAAAGAGGTAAAAGGTGAAGGAAGACGCTGGATATGTTGACATCTAGCCTCCTCACATATGCCCACATGCGTGACACACACACACAGAACAAGTTTATCTTTCTTATATGTAGTACTTAGCAATGTCCAGGTTTGTGTAAGATGGGTGGACGTGTTCGTACGTGTACATGTGTGTGTAAAGGCCAGAGGTCAACATCAGGAAACTTCCTCAATTGCTCTACACCTTAATTATTTTTTAAACTTTTAAAACATTTTATTTATGAGAGACTGGGGTGGAGGGGTGGATGGGAAGTGGATGGTCACGTGAGGGCCTCTAGCCACTGCAAATGAACTCCAAATCCATGTGTCAGCTTATGCATCTGGCTTATGTAGGTAACTAGGGATCAAACCTGGGTCCTTAGGCTTTGCAGGCAAGCACCTTAACCACTAAGCCATCTCTCCAGCCCCAGCACCTTAATTTTTTTTCCCAAGGTGGGGGTCTCACTCTAGCCCAGGTTGACCTGGAATTCATTATGCAGTCTTAGGGTAGCCTTAAACTCATGTCAATCAACTTACCTCTTCCTCCCAAGTGCTGGGACTAAAGTTATGTGCCACCATACCCAGCTCCATTTATATATATGTAGTTTATTTAAGGGAGAAAGAGGCAGAGAGAGACAGAGAGAGAAAAAATGGGCACTCTGGGCCTCCAGCCACTGTAAACGAACTCGAAATGTATGTGCCACTTTGTGCTTATGTGGATCCTGGAGAATCCCACTAGGATCCTTTGGCTTTGCAGGTAAACGCCTTAACCAGTAGCCATCTCTCCAGCCCAATTATGATTATTGTATATTGAGACAAGGTCTCACCTAGCCCAGCCTCACCTGAAACTCCCTACATAACCGAGGATGGCCCTGAACTCCTGATTCTGCTGCCCCAGCGCTGGGATTACAGGGGTGTACAATTGTGCCCAGTTCTCTCCAAGTCTATTATCTAAAGCAATCACAGTTTACAGTGGAACAGCTACTGGTTCAGGGGAGGACCCTCACTAAGGATGGGATGTGTAAGCTCACAGTAGTGACCCTGAGACTAACTTCAACCATTGTCATCAAGAGTACACAGGAACTAGCATCCTTTTTTAGCTTTCGGGGAAGTCCAAAGACAGTGACTGTTGACGTAGCACCCGTGAGCTAACACCCGATAAGAAGGTAGAGAGAAGACTGAACCCCAAGTGGGATTGGGATTATCAAGGACATTGCTAGACAGCTAACGTTCTGACTGTTGTGTCATTTCTCCTTGCTCTCTGAAACTCCCACCCACGATGAGACAAGGGGGGGGCGTTGCTGGGCCGCAGGTGCAGGGTTCAGGTTCTGCAGCTGGGTAGATCTCTAGGACCCCGTTTCCTCCACAGTGGAAGAGAAAGAGTGGAAGTGAGCTCTGAAAACACCCCTTTGAGGTAAACCAACAGCGAACATTCACAGGACGGGCAGAGGTACCCAATTCCATTGTGCCGAGGCAGCCACCTCTCCCTGATGTGGGGAGAATAGCCACCCTGTTTCCACTACAGCCTTCTGGAATCTACCAAGATGCAAGCAGGACCTGCCGGTTTGGGAAACCACTGTGACTCATCCAATCACAGGCTGACCTCTTTCGCCTCACCTCCCAAGACAACAGCATCCAAATTCAAATCTCAGCTCAACATGGGACACTCTTTGAAGTGAAAAGAGAGTGTGATGCTCCATCTTTGTTATTAATTTGGCAGGATTTAGAATCACCATGGAAACAAATCTCTGGTCCTGTCTGTAAGGGTTCTCTAGGTTAGATTAGCTGAGGTGGGAGGACCCAGGCTGACCACTGACCGGGGCTGGGTTCCTGGTCTGAAAAAAAAGGACAGAGCCAGCCAGGCGTGGGGGCGCACACCTTTAATCCTAGCACTCGGGAGGCAGTGGTAGGGGGATCACCGTTGAGTTCGAGGCCACCCCGAGACTCCATAGTGAATTCCAGGTCAGCCTGAGCTAGAGTGAGACCCTGCCTCGAAAAACCAAAAAATAAAAAGGACAAGAGCTAGCTGAGCAACTCTCACCCCTCAGTAGTTCCCTGCTGGGCTGCCTCCACCCTCTGGGACTGTGGACTGAAACGAAACCCTTTGCCTTTCCTAAGTTGGTCAGGTATTTTGTCTCCACAATGGGAAAGAAGTGGAGGCATAAAACTGGTTGAGAAGTTGGGGCACGGTGATTGCAATAAACCTGACCATGTGGTTCAGAGTCTTTTGGAAACTGCAGAAGGCACGTGGAAGGCTTGGGAACTTGGGACTAGAGAAACTCGACACAAAGCTGTGAGCGGAGCTTGGTGAGACATGAGAGGAGCAGAAAGAAATGCGGACTGGGAAGGCTTGGATCACGATGCTTCACAACTGTGCTACAAGCAGTGGATGTGTGATATTCTGGCAAAGAAACCGGCTGTATTCTGCCCATGTCCTGAGAATTTGAGCAAATTTTAATTTAAAAGTAATTTCAAGCTGGGCGTGGTGGTGCACGCCTTTAATCCCAGCACTCGGGAGGCAGAGGTAGGAGGATCACCGTGAGTTCGAGGCCACCCTGAGACTACAGAGTTAATTCCAGGTCAGCCTGGGCTAGAGTGAAACCCTACCTCAAAAAACAAAACAACAACAACAACAAAAGTGATTTCAAGACAGGAAAGCCTTGAGTCTTCTTCGCTGCTCTTATTCAAATAGATCTCCAATGAAGAAGAGCAAAATACACAACATAAAGATATGAAAAATATAGTTTGACGGAATAAACTGTAAAGTCCCATTCTACTTGTTAAAAAGACTCACCACCATCAAAGACAAGCTTAGTGCTGTACGGTAGACAGTAAAAAAGATGTCCGGAGGGAAGACCCAACCATTGAAAAGATGTGAATGTGAATTCTTCTGAAAGAAAAGGCCAAAAGAAAGAATGTGGAAGGAAGTGTCTATTCCCCAAGGTCAGCAAACAGAGGAAGCTTCAGCAGCGTCCATAGCGAGGCTCCACGGGCTGACAGCAGAACTCGCAGCGTCACTCACGTGGGAGTGGTTTTGAAAGCAAGGACACAAGAGGCCATGGATTATTATTACACCACAGTTCCAGAGAGCCACTGAGGCTAGGAAATGGGAGGCAGGGAGGGAGTTCCAAGGCACTGAGTGAAACAATTATGGTGAATCCCAAGTTGCAGCAGAGACCTCAGGATGTTGGTCATGCAAAGACCGTGAGTCATCTGCCAGGAAAACCTGCAGGCTTGGGCTGATCAAGAAAAGCCATGGGCCTACGGGCATAGTGGTGCACACCTTTAATCCCAATACTCACTTGGGAGGCATACGTAGGAGGACTTCTGTGAGTTCAAGGTCACCCTGAGGCTATATAGTAAATTCCAGGTCAGTCTAGGCTACAATGAGACCCTCTCTTGAACCCCCCCCCCCCACAAAAAAAAAAAAAAAGAAAGAAAGGCTGTAGGCGGCACAGCTATCCAACCCTTTAGGAGCCCAGGGGATTTTATCAAGGGTTCCAGAAGTCAGACATGGAGCTACAAGATTTGCGTTTCCTCTGCTTGATTTCATTCTTGCATTGGTCTGATCATTCATTCCTTGCTAGGCCCCCATTCTTCAACTTTCGGATTGGGAATGTCTACCTTGTGCCTATGCAAGTATGTAACCTGGGCTGGAGAGATGGCTTAGCGGCAAGCCAAAGGACACAGGTTCAGTTCCCCAGTACCCACGTAAAGCTAGATGTACAAGGTAGTGTATACGCGTCTGGAGTTCCTGTACAGTGGCTAGAGGCCCTGGGGTGCCCATTTTCTATCTGCTTCTTTCCTCCCCTCAAATAAATAAATAAAAATATTTTTTAAAAAAAGAATGTAACTCGCTTTTTGATGATGTAGGAGCTCCTAGCTAACAGCCACCCAGAGATTACACTGACACTTTATTAAACAAGCCTGGAATTGCTACAGACGATGGAGACTTTTGAAATTGGACTGAATGTATTTTACATTTGTGAGATGGTTATGAACTTCTAGGAATTAGGGAGAGGAAGGTTATGGCTTAAAGTGCTATGTTTGGGGTTGAAGAGATGGCTTAGCGGTTAAGGCACTTGCCTGCAAAGCCAAAGGATTCTCCAGGACCCATGTAAGACAGATGCACAAGGGGGCACATGCTTCTGGAGTTTGTTTGCAGTGGCTGGAGGTCTTGGCACACCCATTCTCTCCCCCCACCTTCTCATTCTCAAATATATATATATATATATATATTTTTTTTTTCCGAGGTAGTGTCTCACTCTGGCTCAGGCTGACCTGGAATTCACTATGTAGTCTCAGGGTGGCTTCGAACTCTCGGCGATCCTCCTACCTCTGCCTCCCAAGTGCTGGGATTAAAGGCATGCGCCACCACGCCCGGCTCTAAATGTTATTTTAAAGTGCTATGTTTGAATGTCACATTGACAAGGGATGAACTTGTGCTGGTTAGCCTGTAGTTAATTTGACAGGATTTCGAATCATTATGATTATGGAAACAAACTCTGGTCGTGTCTTTAAGGCATTTTCTAGGTGAGATTCGTTGAGGTAGGACCACCTACCCTAACTCTGGGTGGCTCTAGCTCATGGGCTACATTCCTGGATGTCCACAGATGAGAGAACTGGCAGAGCGGCAGAAATCATCATGCTGCTTTTTCACTGTGGACTGACCGCGGCGCCACGCCTCCCCTGCCCTGACCGACCCTAGCTCCCTTACGTGATTTTTTTGGGGGGGGGGGGGCAAAGTTGATTTCTGATCTGGCAGGATCTCTCTCTTTCCCTGTCCTGCTGTCCCCTTATCTTCCTTCACCTCTGCCTTCTCCCTCTCTCCTTTTAGTGACAGGGTATCTCATGTAGCTCATGCTGGCCTTGAACTTCTACAGGCAAGGATGACCTTGAACTCCCAATTCTCCTATTTCTATTTCCCAAGCGCTGGAACCACAAGCATGCACCACTCACCACACCTGGCTCTGCATGATTTGACAATTACCATGTTTCTGGTTTTCCCACTTTTTTGTGTGTCCTAACACACAAATGGAAACTGCAGCAATTGTTTCTTCTTGTCTAAATCAGCTACCAGATGGACGGGACAAAGAAACTGGTTCAAGCAAAGGACATAACATAAGTTTTATGTATGTATCTGCCTTACATTAAAAAAAAATTTTTTTTTAATTGTTATTTGTTTGAGAGAGAAAGAGGGAAGGTAGGAAAGAATGGGCCCGCAAAGGCCGCCAGCCACTGCAAATGAACTCCAGACGCATGGACCACCTTGTGCATTTGGCTTATGTGGGCCCTGGGGAATTGAACTTGGGTCCTTTGTCTTTTCAGGCAAACACCTTAAATGCTGTGCCATCTCTCCAATCCCCACCCACCACCTTTTTAAAGTTTTTCGAGGTAGGGTTTCACTTTAGCCCAGGCTGATCTAGAAATTACTATGCAGCATCAGGCTGTCCTGTAAGACACAGCAATCCTGCCTGTCTTCCATGTGCTGATATTAAAGGTGTGTGCTATCACACCTAGCTGCCCTACAGTTCTTAACTTGATTATATGTACTATCACATATGTAATTAACCAGCAAGTATATAGGCTGGTGGGTATGACCCAAACTTTATCATCTTCAGGCTATATGATTTAAAAAGTTCAAAGATGAACCGGGTGTGGTGGCGCACGCCTTTAATCCCAGCACTTGGGAGGCAGAGGTAGGAGGATCCCCATGAGTTCGAGGCCACCCTGAGACTACGTAGTGAATTCCAGGTCAGCCTGAGCTACAGTGAGACCCTACCTCAAAAAAAAAAAAAAAAAAGTTCAGAGATGGGCTGGAGGGATGGCTTAGCAGTTAAAGTGCTTGCCTGCAAAGCCAAAGGACCCTGGTTCGATTCCCCAGGACCCATGTTATCCAGGTGCACAAAGGGGTGCATGCATCTGGAGTTTGTTTGCAGTGGCTGGAGGCCCTGGCACGCCCATTCTCTTTCTCTCTCTCTGTTAAATAAATAAATATAAAATTCATTTTTAAAAGTTCAAAGATAATGTTCTAGCTAATTATCTTGGTGTCTTAAAAATTTTTTTTTTTCTTCCAAAAAAAAATATTTATTTTTCTTGGTTTTTCGAGGTAGGGTCTCACTGTAGCCCAGGCTGACCTAGAATACACTACGTAGTCTCAGGGTGGCCTCGAACTCACGGCGATCCTCCTACCTCTGCCTCCCGAGTGCTGGGATTAGAGGCATGTGCCACTACGCCCAGCCCAAATTTTTATTAACAACTTCCATGATTATAAAAAATACCCCATGGTAATACCCTCCCCTTCCCCCAAATTTTTTAAATTATTGACAATTTCCAAAATTATAGGCAATAAACCATGATAACTCCTTCCCCCCCTTCCCCCTTCATTGCTCTTTTTAAAAAATATTTACTTGCAGGAGGGTGGGGGAGTGGGCACACCAGGGTCTCTTGCCACTGCAAATGAGCTCCAGATGCATGTGCCACTCTGCGCATCTGGCTTTACACCTGGGCATGTACCACTCTGTGCATCTGGCTTTACACCTGGGCATATACCACTGTGGGCATCTGGCTTTACCTGGGCATGTACCACTCTGTGCATTTGGCTTTACCTGGGCATGTACCACTCTGTGCATCTGGCTTTACCTGGGTCGTGGGGAATGGAACCCAGGCCTTCATTCAGGCTTTGCAAGCGACTTTAACCACTGAGCACGTCTCCAGCCCAATCTTTCGAAGTCCCAGACACAAAGTGCTTTTCTCAACAGTGGGAAAAAAGGAAACAATTCGACTTAGCAACTCAAGGTTTTGCCATAAAAGAACTCTTAAGATGCTGAAAATCAAGAGTGCTTAAGGGACAGGAAATGCCAGGGACATTAATAGTTTAGGGCTGGATTAATTACTGATTTATCTTTGACCTATTAGTTTACAGTTTATTAACTTTAAGGGGAAGCTTGCATGCTAAAAAGATACCATGCCTGTTGAAGCTTAATAAGAAAGGAAAGGCCGGATAATTTAACAGACAGACAAAACCGACCATGTCATCTGTTCAGTACTACTGAATCCTGCCAATGAAATGATCATTCCATGTTAACTTCTATCAGTGACTTAGCCTTAAAAAAAAGGTGGTGGTGGGGGGGACTGGAGGGATGGCTTAGTGGTTAAGATGCTTGTCTGTGAAGCCTAAGGACCCAAGTTTGATTCTCTAGGTCCCATGTAAGCCAGATGCACAATGGTGGCACAAGCATCTGGAGTTCATTTGTAGTGGCTAGAGGTCCTGGCCCGCCCATTGTCTCTCCCTCTATCTGACTCTAATAAATAAATAAATTAAATAAAAACATGGGCTGGAGAAATGGCTTAGCAGTTAAGATATTTGCCTGCAAAGCCTAAGGACCCAGGTTTGATTCTCCAGGACACACGTAAGCCAGAGGCACAAGGGGACGCATGCGTCTGAAGTTTGTTTGCAGTGGCTAGAGGCCCTGGCTTGCCCATTCTCTATCTGCCTCTTTCTCTTTCTCTCAAATAAATTTTTTAAAAAATGGTTTTTTTTAAAGGCCATCTTAGAGCAATAGCGTCACTTTTGTTTGTTTGTTTGTTTGTTTATCTGTTTATCTATTTAAGAGCAACAGAGAAAGAGGCAGACAGAGAGAGAGAATGGGCGTGCCAGGGCCTCCAGCCACCACAAACGAACTCCAGACGCGTGCGCCCCCTTGTGCATCTGGCTAACGTGGGACCTGGGGAACCGAGCCTCGAACCGGGGTCCTTAGGCTTGACAGGCAAGCGCTTAACCGCTAAGCCATCTCTCCAGCCCAATAGCATCACTTTTGAAGGGAATCTGAAGACTTTCACAGTTGATCTGTTTCAATGTCAAAGCACCACATTTAGGAATTACTTTTACAATGACACAGACATCTTTACAATGACTTTGGGCCTTGACCCAAATGCACAGTAGCTTTAACAGACAGGAGGGGTTAGTGGCTTGTTGTGGACTTTGTTTGGACTGGCCAGGGTAAGGACCCCTTGGGCACATGTAAGGGGGGAGGAGAGTGGCATACCTGGGATGCTCTCCAACTTCCTCCTGAGCTCTTCGTTTTCTTGTTGCAGTGAAATAACCTCCTGTTCCAGCTCTTGGCAGCGAGGACAGTAGCCCTCCTCCTCCTCCTCCTCTTCCTCCTCTGGCAGCGTAGAGGAGGACGGGTGGCCATGGGACTCGGACGTGGCTGGGGAAGTCCAGCCGCCCAGCGTATGCACCGGGGAGGTCGAGAGAGGGTCCACCTCGGCCAGGTGGCCGTACTCGCTGACGGATGAGGTGTTCGGGGTCGGGAAACTCCCCGAGAGCAGGTAATTTTGGAGAGAGTCGGTGAAAACTCTCAGAAAGGCAGAAGTTTGTTGTTTTCTTTGCATATACTGCATCTCTATATCCATGTTGTCTGAGGTCTGACTGTGGATCCCTTTCCCAATGTGACACGGTTCCTGTCTTTCATTGTAACTACAACCTTCCTGCTTTACGCAAGAAATCATGGATTGAGAATGATTGGAGTCCAGAAGTTTCCCTCCACAATTTAAAAGGCTAAGAACACGACTGCACTGTTGGGCAAACGCATCCAAGATCATACGACTCTCTGAAATGAAATAAAAAAGAGACACGTCAGTGAGGGGCACTCAAAAGCAAGATGAAGAAGCAAGGTTCCCCCCACCCCCCAGGTAGGATTTCACTCTAGCCCAGGCTGACCTGGAATTCACTACATAATCTCAGGGTGGCCTCGAGCTCACGGCAATCCTACCTGTGCCTCCCAAGCGCTGGGATTAAAGGTGTGCTGCCTGGCTTAGAAGTAAGGTTCTTAATTCTGACTTTCAACATCCAAACACAGAAGGCCCGGTGAATCCACTGATAACGGGACATGGCTTTCTGTGGTTCCGTGACCAGCAGGGTGTCTCCGAGTCACCCCCACCACGTACTCTAAGAAAAAGCCTGTACTAACTTAGGGGAGCTTATAAAGCGGACCCTCTCTGAGGCACTAACTGGCACACACAGGTCTGCACTCACTCCTTTGGTTCCATTAATATCCTTACTCTTAATGAATCGAGCGAGCCACCACACACTCAATTCCTCATGGATAGGAGGGCTTACTGCAATCATTACTGCTATTTCTGGAGCGCCCTCGTGACCTTGCTATATTCATCAGCTCATACAATCCCTGCCTCGAGTACCGCTGTTCCCAGGTGCAAACTGGAGAAGACAGGCGAGGCTAGTTGAGCCCCGGCACAGGAAGGGGAGAGGTCAAAGGGTCACCCAACATCTGTGTGCCAACAGTCTCTCTGTAAGTTACCTGCTAACCTAGATTTCTTGTTAAGGACCCTGTCGAGGGTGACCCAGGACAAGCTCGTCTGAAAACCAAGTGTCTCTTCTCAGAGCCACTTCCAAGCAAGTGCCTTTTACCGCTGAGTCATCTCCACGGTCCCAGAGCCACTTGTATCAGACTGTCAAGCCTCCTTGAAAGTGGCAAAGGTGTGGGTGGGCAGATGCCACGTAGCCCACATACCGTCAAGCAGTGAAAAGCAAAAAGCAGGGCTAGAGAGAAGGGTTAGCGGTTAAGGTGTGTGTGATGCCTAAGGACCCCAGGTTCAACTCCCCAGTACCCACGTAAGCCAGATGCACATGGTGGCACATGCATATGGAGTGCATTTGCAGTGGCTAGAGGCCCTGGCATGCAATGTCACCCATGTTGCACAAGGGAGTGTACATGTCTGGAGTTTGTTCACAGAGGCTGAAAGGCCCTGACCTGCACATTCTCTTTGTGTGTGTGTCTTTCTCTCTCTCTGCCTTTCTCCCTCTCTGTCTCTCTCTCAAAAATAAAAGGAAACAAAAAAAGCAAAAGGCAAGCAGAAACTATCAACTCTTTTTAAAAACAAAGGAAAAATAAAAACCACCCAAATCATGAAAATGTCCTTTAACATTGTCCAAGTCTGAGATTTGTGAAACTCTACCCAAAACTGAAATGCTACCGGTAGCTGCTCCCCTCCACAAAGCACTTCCATTCTTTCGGATCAATACTGCCCGCCCCCTTGCCAAGATCAAGTGGGGACTCCCTCCACAAACCACCTCAAGAGCCTAAGCCGGCCTATTCCTTGAGGGATCTAGCCAAAGACACATCTTGGTGACAGGGCTCGGAAGTTTGAACTGGGACATGCATGTGTGCACACAATGTCACCACTGGAGGAACACCGAACACTGAGAACACCTGAAAACTCCCGTGGTCATTACAAAGGTGTAGTTGTCCAGACAGTAAACAGAACATACTTCACCAGGGTTAGCTTGACTCACACTTTAATTTGTAAAACAGTAAAGGCAGGCAGACAGTGACTGAGTGGGTGGGTCTACTGCCATTGCAAACGAGCTACAGATGCATGTGCCTGCCACTTCGTTAGAAGCTTTGTCCCTAAAGGCTTCAGGCTCACTAACATTTTTGCAGGTAATGAGATACATTTTATAGAATTAAAGAAAGCAGAATAACTGAAATTGGAAGGGTTCCTAGTACCACAGAGAGAAGACACCAGGCAGAATCTACATTTGGTTGAGATTAGAAAATGTCTAAAAGGGAAGTTTTCAATTGTTTCTGGAGAGGAGGAATTGACATTGACAAAAGAAGATAAATGATAAATGGAGATTTTCCTTAGCAGTTCAGTTCTGGATACCAGAAGACTTCAATGGAGTTTTTTCATATATTCAAGGACAGTAATTTTAAGAAAAAACATTTTATTATTTATTTATTTATTTACTTGACAGAGAAAGTGGGAGAGGGAGAGAGAGAGGAAAAAAAAAAAAAGAGAGAGAGAGAGAGAATGGGTGTGCCAGAGGCCTCCAGCCACTGCAAATGAACTCCAGACGCATGTGCCCCCTTATACATCTGGCTAACGTGGGTCCTGGAGAATCAAACCTGGGTCCTTTGGCTTTTTTCGTGCTCTGACCCCACGTCACCACGCTTTGCAAGCAAGTGCCTTTAACCGCTGAGCCGCCTGTCCAGCCCCAATTCATGCTTTTTAAAATTATTTAAGGATTGGGGAGATGTCTTAGTGGTTAAGGTGCCTGCCCGCAAAGCCTAAGGACCCAGGCCCAACTCCTCAGGAGACACATTAGCCAGATGCACAAGGTGGCACATGTGTCTGGAGTTCCTTTGTAGTGGCTAGAGGCCCTGGCACACTCATTCTCTTCTCTCTCTCTAATAAAAATATTTTTAAAATTATCTGAAATGGGGCAGGGGGCCTGCTTGGTACTTTTTCTTGTTGTAAATCCCACAAATAGTTAAGCGCCATTTGTTTTCAATAATCCAAAGGCAAGTAAGGGAGTCACCGGTTGAACTTACACCATGTGGAGAACTTCAAGATGTTCCACTCTCATTATTTTACTTCCTGGCTGCTGTTATTAGTAAAATCACAGGGTGATATTGATTGGGAATATTCAACCCTAGCACAATAGCCATTTTCATTCATTTTAATCCTATAATCCCATCCAAGACCTTCAGTTGCATTTACTGCTTGCATGTTAATCAGTATAGTCCCAATTGATTTACAGCTTGTACAACTTGGGTATAACCTTGATGAAAGGAAACACCACCAGGAAAGGCTGAAACAGAATTGCCTAGAAAGAGCCGCTCCAATATGTATCTGTTCAATGTCCCACAAAACACTGAGCAGTTTTAATCATATTGATGAACCACATTACAGCAGAGACTTTAAGGGAGGTTGAGGGGGGCGGAATCTGACTTAGGGACAAGCATGATTTGTTTTCTTAATTGAAGGATAAACCCATAACATGCTGAGAAAAAATCATTATGTAATATACTACATTATGAAGATAATCTATTAAAATGCACTCAGAATATCAGAGAATAGCTACAATCATCAAATAGTTCTTGCCTGCAGATTTGAAAATGCTTCATCCTAGATTTGTTTTCAGAATTGATATACAGAAAATAGCAAATGTAAACCCTTCATTCAACTTGAATGCTTTCTCTCTTCAATACGCTGAAATAGCTGGATAGTACATTTTAACACTAAGGCACAGAAGGGTATGATGAAAGAATATTACTATGGCACTTGGTGGGGAAAACAAGTCTTTCCACTTAATACATATCACAGCCAGGGATACTTGAACTCTCTACACAGAATATAATTAGAAATTCAAGAACTGAGCGATACCCATTATCACTAAGAAATGGAGAAAAGTTGTGTTTTGAGATGCACACAGTTAAATGACTACTTGATCTGTGATTCCTAGTTGACCAAAGCATGAACACGTATTCTGTCTGATTTTAACTGGTTTTTGTTTTTGTTGTTGTTTTAATTTTCCTTGTCATAGAATGTCCAACACTCCATGAACAGCAGAGAAATACGAAGTTGTCACTTTACAAAGGGACTTTAAAACTCTCACTTCTCGGGCTGCAGAGAGAGCTTAGCAGTTGGGGCGCTTGACTGCAGAGAAAGCCAAAGGACCCTGCTTTGGTTCCCTAGTGCCCACATAAAGCCAGATGCACAAAATGGTGCATGTGTCCGGAGCTCCTTTGCAGTGGCTGGAGGCCCCGCCCCGCCCATTCTCTCTTTTCTCTCTGCTTGCAGATAAATAAAAATAAGGTGAAATATTAAAAAACAACTCACTTCCCTAAAATGAAACCCCATAGAATGTTAACAAATCACAATCATGAAGTACTCAAAAATGACCACTTCTCTCTCATTTAGTTTGCTTTACTGTGCAGCCTGTTGGGAGATAATATGCTGAGAATTGTACCTACTCTGATTCCAAAACCTAAACTCATGATTTTTTTTTAAAATTAAAAATTGCATTTCTAGAAATCCTTGTGCATTAAGTGGTTTTAATCCATCCCAAATTTGGTAAGTGACTAAGGGAGGATGGGAAATCGGCAGTCTCTCTACCCTAATGTCCTTCTTTGTAAGGAGAGCCTTGCAGAGAATGTGGCCATCACAGCAGATCCCTCAGAGAATTCTGTCTCTGTGAGGGAGAGGGAGATCACAGTAGTGAAGATTAGTGGTAACCTTTTGATTTTAGCCCAACGAAGGGTGAAATACATTCATATTAAAAATGCAAAGGCAGAAATTTCTTAGTGACCTACTACTAACTAGGTTCCAACTAGTTTGAGATAAGATGATTTCCTTAAAAACATTAACTTCTTTTTCAGACAGCAATTCACGTCACAGAGAAGCAGAAGTTAGAAAATGAAAGCATCTTGGAAAAACATCAACCATGTCTCACATCAATGAACGATGTCTTAAAAAAAAAAAGCCATCCAATTTTTTTTTCCATAATGACAAACATCAACACGGCAAAACAGGATGCAATTTTTCTAAATAAATAAATCAATGATGTGTCAAAAATTAACAGATGAGTTAATATACTTGGTGCTATCAAAACCAGATGGTGTTCCCCAATATCCATCCCGCTCAGGCAGTCCCGGAATATTTTCTGGACCATCGGTATATAAAATAGGATGCTGCTATTTGTGATGGCAAACAAAAGCAATCACGCCTGCCAAGCACATACTATAACAGGCAGCATTTCAGCTCTGCTAGACAGAAAGTAATTAGAATGCTTTTAATGTCCAAAAGAATGATGCTGATAGGCTGCCACAGATGTGTAGATTTATGAATATTTATATGGTGGTTTATGGCTGACACTTTTATCAGTTGAAGAAGATAAAATATCTGCCTGACTCAAAAGCTTGACAGTCAGGTTAATAAAATCTCATTAAAGAGAATGACCTATGCAATTATATAGGATTTATTGTAATTCATTTTTGATTGTACTCTGCTTAAAGATGCAATTTCCCATTTCCTGATGCCAAATTTAGGCTGCATATCAAGATCTACGTGGGTTTTAACTCTAAGCCTCCCACAGAGGAAAAATATGCTTTTAAAACCATGGTGTATTATTACCCCTCTTACGGAAAATTATACACTTCATGGGATTTTTGTAGGAATGTTGAAAAAAATCTATTTTTAATCATCTTTTTTTCCCTCAATGGCTTATAGCACTTAATGGCAAATAAGAGTCACTACAACCCTTTCATCTTTTTACTGTATTTCCCCTGGACAGTCAGTTATGCCTCTTCTATCTTGGATTCACTTAATCACAGGGATGCCTGGCTATTTTAAGCTTCCTGGGTGGCCCAAAACACTACCTACCAAGAGGGTGCAACAGGCAAAGCCCTGCCTACCTACCCCATATGTTTAAAGGGCCCAGGGCAGAGGCGCTGATTGGCTTAAGGCGGCACTAACAGTTCTTCAAGAGCCAATCAGCTCTTTAGGTGGCTGTCCCTCTAATGGCCACTTATATCCTCACTGTGCCTGCGAGAAAGTTTCTTTCTTTTTGTTTGTTTTGCATTTTATTTCTCGAGATAGGGTCTTGCTCTAGCTCAGGCTGACCTGGAATGCACTATGTACTCTCTGGCCTGCGTCAAACTCACAGCGATCCTCCTACCTCTGTCTCCCAAGCACTGGGATAAAAGGTAGGTGTGTGCTGACAGAACCGATTTGTTTATCGGTTAAGGATGACCATGATTCTATGGCTCCCACACACACACACTTGCCCCCAGAACACTTCTCAATGCATGGAAGAAATCTACCATCCAATTTTCCTCTTTCCACAAATACGAGGTATCCAGGCCCCCTCTGTGCGACCAACCTCACATTTGAGACCTCACACACACAAAAAAAGCAGTCTTATGAAAGAAAATAGCCATATGTGAAAATGTGAATACCTTTCTAGAAACATCCCCTCATATATTTAGATTCGGTGACACTGATTTCTAACTCAGGACAGAGACGAGGCAAACAGGACACTAGAAGAAACAGTAAAGGAAGCATTCAGAACAAGGTGACCATCACATGAAGGAGAGATGGCCAACTTCCAGAGCAGGAGACACATGGCAAGGGTGGCAAACATCTGAGGCAGAAAGGAATAATACAGAGAACATGGCAAGGAAACAACCAACTACAGATGAAAATGGAAAACGAGGGCAGGAGAGATGGCTTAGCTGTCAAGGCTTTTGCCTGCAAAGAAAGCCAAAGGACCCAGGCTTAACTCCCCAAGACCCACTTAAGCCAGATGCACAAGGGGGCGCATGCGTCTGTTTGCAGTGGCTGGAGGCCCTGGCACGCCCATTCTCTGTCTCCTTCTTTCCTTTCTCTCAAGTAAACAAAAGTAAAAATAAACAAAATGGAAAATGAGGAAATGGATTTATAGCATACAAGGGGAAGTAAAATAAAACGGGGGTGGGGGGCACCTGAAGGAATGGCTAAAGGACCCAGGCTCCATTCCCCAGGACCCATGTTAGCCAGGTGCACAAGGGGGCCGCACACGTCTGGAGGAGTTCGTTTGCAGTGATTGGAGGTCCTGGCGCACACCCATCCCCCCCTTTCTTTATCAAATAAATAAAACAAAGGGCTGGAGAGATGGCTTAGCAGTTAAGGTGCTTGCTTTCCGAAGCCTAAGGACCCAGGTTCAATTCCCCAGTAACCATGTAAAGCCAGATGTGCAAGCCACACATGCATCTGGAGTTCAGTTGCAGTGGCTGGAGGCCCTGGCACAACACATCCCTTCTCTCTCTCTCTCTCTCTCTCTCTCTCTCTCTCAAATAATAAAAAAATAAAAGCAAGAATAAATACAAAATCATAGACAAATTAATGAAAATGAGGGAAGGACCCAAAACTGTTGAAAAAAGAAAGAAAGAAAGAAAGAAAGAAAGAAAGAAAGAAAGAAAGAAAGAAAAAGGGTGCTTAGAAATAAACTCTGACTCCATCAAGGCTCACACCTGGCATCCCAGTACTTGGGAGAGTCTGGACGAACAGTGCAAATTCCAGGCCAGCCTGGGCTACAGAATGAGACTCAGTCTTAAAAATATGAACAAGGGCCAGGCATGGTGGTGCACACCTTTAATCCCAGCACTCAGGAGGCAGAAGTAGGAGGATTGCAGAGAGTGCACCCTGAGAATACAGTGAATTCCAGGTGAGCCTGAGCTACAGCAAGACTCTACCTTGAAAAAACAAAATAAGTAAATAAAATAAACAAGGGGCTGGGGAGAGATGGCTCAACTGTTAAAGGCACTTGTTTGCAAAGCCTCACAGCTTGGGTGTGACTCCCCAGATAAAGCCAGATACACAAAGTGGCACAAGTGTCTGGAGTTCCTCTGCAGAGGCAGGAGGCCCTGGTGCACCCATATTCTGTCTCTCAAATAAATAAAATATTTTTAAAGTAGTAATACAGAGGCTGAGGCAGAAAGATTCCAAGTTGGAGGCCAAGCCTGGACTAACCTCCAGGTCTGAGAGCTGAGACTCTTGTCTTCAAATCAATAAAACAAAAATCAGCATGGGATACCCATCCAAAGCTCAAAGAACACGAACCTCATTTAAATTAAAAAAAAAAAAAACAAACCAGAAGAGAGATGCGGGCAAAGAGCCTAACAATGAACATAAAGACACAATGAGTATTAGGCCAAGAACAGCAGGAAAAGAAAAAAAATCCCACCAGTAAGGAAGGCCACCTAAGAACCACACTCAAAAATCTCAAAGACTTCCCAAATCAGTGAGGGATATGACAGAACAAGAACTCACTATAACCTGTAATTAGATTTTCTTTCTCTAAACCAATCCTTCACGTGTCAAAATATTGACAAACAGCAGGGCGCTCAGCACAGGCATCCAAACTCCTTGGAGACAATGCTCCGGTTTCACGGGGGGGGGGGGGTGGACTTACAGATTCGCTGAAGCGCAGAATTAAGGGGTGGGCGTCTGAAGTACCATGCAAGACCACAGTTGATAAGCCCGTAAACCTGGCTGAGCATCCTCAGGGAGCCAAGAAGCTTGGTTACAGGCCAGTGCCAACCACCTTGCACAAGACAGTGAGGGGAGAAGGAGTCTGGGACTCCAGGGTGGGTGAGCTCGCGAGGTAGCAAGATCCGGGGGGATGAGGATGTGGATGGGGGGACAGGGATAGAGATGTGGACCGGCATGGAGATTCCGCAGGTGGGGGACCCGCGAGCCCCCACACCCCACTGAACAAGAAAAAGCCAGCATCAGGTCCAGCGCAAGGCTTGTGCGGAAGACCCAGATGTTTCAGCCACACTTGGATCTATGGGCTCGAGGGGGACAGAAAAAGAGAGAGAGAGAGAGAGAGAGATGGAGCGGAGCGCGCAGGAAAAACAGGAGCGCACGAGGAGAAAAACCAACCCGGAGAGACCCGCCACAGAGTCATCAAAAAGCAGAGAAAGAGAGAGAGGAAGGAGGGAGGGAGGAGCGCAGGAAAAAGTGAAGCTCCAAGGAATAAAAAGGGCATCTTCGCGGAGCCGCCCCAGCCTGTCCCCCTTTTCTCCCCCAACACCCCCCCCCCTCAGCAGGTCGCAGCTGTCACTCAAGGGCGTCCACCGCCCACGCGCGCGGAGAGACCCCCCCCCACCCCGCGCCCCGAAACCCGCCCATCCCATCCATCGCCCAGCGCCCGGGAGCCACCTGTTAAGGCGCGCGTTGCCGTCGGAAGCCAAAGAACCTTCCAGAAGTTGCAGCCGGGAGCACGGGGAGCGGAACGCGAGGGACACACACGCATTCATGCATTCACTCACTCATTCATTCCCCCCACCCGCCTCTGTCGCATGCACCTAAAAGTTCCTTGCACGCGCAGTCTCGGAGCCCCGATCCTCGTCCTCTGCACCCCCCCTCCACCGCCCCCCGGCTCCCCACCCCGCCAGCATTGAAAAAGAAAAGTTGTTCCGCGACCACCCGGTACCTGCGCTGAGTTCCAGGCACGCTCCTCCGCCGTCGCTAGCCGCGCTGCCGCTGCCCGCGGCGGTGGCCGTGCCGGGGCCGTACCTGACGACGGCGGCGAAGGACGACGACGAGGAGGCGGCGGGGGCCGTGGGCGGCGGCGGCGGCGGAGTCCTCAGGTGGCATCGGGAAGCAGCGGGCGTGCAGGACGGCGACGACGACGAGGCGGCGGCGGCGGCGGTGCTGCTGATGCTGCTGGTGCAGCTGGTACAGTTGGTGCTGGTGATGAGGATGGACCGGCCCGGCGCTCCCGGGGGGAAGGCGCTCTGCACCGGGAACGGCGGCGGCGGCGGCGGCTCGCTGCTGCTGATGGAGCCGGCGGCGAGCGGCGCGAAGGGCGGCGGCGGCGGCGGCGGCGGCAGCGGAGATGCCCGCACGTGCGGCGGCGGCGGCGGCGGCGGCGGCGGCAGCTCCACCAGGGTGGGTCTGTCGTAGCGCTTGGCCAGCGCCGGCCGCTTGCCGGGGAACGTCTTGAGGACGCTGTAGGGGCCGCGCTGCTTGTAGATTTTGGCCACGCTGGGCCCCTCCTCCGCCGCCGCCGCCACCGCCGCCGCCGCCGCCGGGGACATCTCCTCCTCCATGTCGGGTCTCGGCAGCCGCTCGTCGCCGTACGTCCCCTCCGCACTCGGGGGCCGCGGGTGTCTCCGTCGCCCGCCCGCCGCAGCCGCCGCCGCCGGCTCGGCCCCTGTGCGCGCCGGGCAGAGGGCGTGTGTCTGCGCCGCCGCCGCCGCCGCCGCCGCCTGTCGCCGAGGCTGGCATCTCCGAGCCCCCGCGCGGGGGGCTGCCGCCCGAACGCTGATTGACAGCGCTCCTCGCCAATGCCTGCAGGGAGAACGGAGGTGAGGAGCAAGTGTTTAGGGTAATATCTGCTAATGAGGATGGGGGTGGGGGCGGGGCCTGGCAGCCGGCGGCGGCCGGAGGGGTCGGCCCGGGCGACGGGGGACGGGGAGTGGGAACTGGGGGAGGATGGGGGGGGGTGCGGGTGGAGGGGGGTGGCAGAGAGTCCGAGTGGAGGGGAGATGGGGGAAGCGATCTGGGAAGATTCCCCCCACCTCTCCAAAAGGGGGGTGGAGGGGAAAAAGCAGGAGTGGAGGTGGAAGGAAGGAAGGGAGGGGGAAGAAGAAAAAGAAAAGAAAAGAAAAGAAAAAAGCCAGCGGAGCGGCGGGGAGAACGGACCTGGAGGAGGTCCTGCAGGTTACAGGTGAGGAGGATGCGGCCCGGGATGCCCGCCAGGGTGAGCGCCGCGCCGCGGGTCCGACGTGGACTGCCGGGCCGTCGGGTCCCGGGTCGGGAGCGGAGCTCGCGGCGGCGCCCTCCGGCGTGACCTCTCAACTCCGAGAGTTTGCACGAGGGGGTGGTACCCGGGCGTCGGGGCGGGGTCGCCGGCGTGGACGGAGCGTGGGCCCCGGGAGTGCTTCCAAGAGGAAACCGCTGCCCCCACCTTCTGGAAAGAACGTGGCCCCGGCGCAGGTTGCTCCCCCGCCCCCGCGCCCGCGCCCCACCCCCGCGCGCGCAGGTTGTCCCGCCCTAAGGGTCTTGGCTGTCCCAAAGACCTCCCGGGCCTCGAAACTTCACCGATGAGCACCGAGACCATTGTACTCGCCTATGATTACTTCATTTGTTTCACACACCCCCCATAGGGGCCGGAAGTAAGTGCGCAGCGCCATTATTCTCTCCCACCTTTTTGCAGATGAGAAGACCGAGGCTCGGCGAGATTGGAGGGAACGGCGCGAATTCAGGAAGTTGTAACTCAGTTGCATGGGTGCACAAGACTCATTTGGATTGAAATTCTTTATTGAGTTAAGAAACTATGCAATTGGGACAAGACGACCTAACACTCTGAACAGTCGTCTTCTCCAGTTTTTCTTTCTGGTACATGTATTTTCTACCGTCACGCCCACCCACATTCACTCAACTGGTGCCACCAGGCAGGGGTTCTGCAAAGTACAAGGTCTGAATGAGAGAAGATCTGGGTGGTTTGGAAGAGGTTCTCCTGGGGCACTTCAACTGTAGAGGCGCTCCTGACGTCTGTTAATCACTCTGCTGCGGGCCGCCCAGGGCCTCCCATGTCAGAGGAAGCACCCAGCCCGCACCAGCAGCTCCTCTCCCAGGCTTGGGTTCCAGCCTGCCTTCTTCATAGATCCCATCAGAGTCACTGGTGCTCTTTGTTTCTCCCACTCTGAAGTTCGGTGTCTTTCTGGAACTTTCCTTGTAGTCTGGGGAAAGTGACTTTTTTTCCTCTGGGGCCCAGGGATGTTGGCCTCTTCCCCACCCACCCACCCCCCTTCCCTTTGGAAAAGACTTCTCTTCTCTGCTGGTTCATCTGTCTTCCTCCACCCCGGATTCTCTCCCTCTCCTGTGCAGGCTCCTCAGATGGTGCTGCGCTCCCCCTCCATTTATTAGAGATGAAATAAATAATGCCATAAATAAAAGTATTTGGGAGTCCAGGAACTGTCAGGGCTGATTAGGGCATAGAGGACATTTTCTTTCTCATTATGCAAAAGCATTTCATGGGGAAATAAAAGAGGTTTCATTGTAACTCATGCATGTCATATTTCAAGGAATTCAAGATATTAATCATATTTAACATTATTTGCAACATTTCTCCCTGGCTTCTGAAAACTGCTAAATGAGGACACGTGGATCACCAGGAGGAAGGGAGATGAGCATGAGAGGGACAGCTAAGAAATAATGAAATGCTGGTGAAAGATACAGAGAATGAGATGGCAGGGAGATGTTTCGTAGGCACCTAAGTGGGAAATGGGGGAGTTGCTTCTGAGATGTGAGACAGCTGAAATTGAGTGATATACTGGAGCAAATAAATGATCACAAGCTTCCCCACAGTTTCCTTTCTACAGAGCAGTTCTGAATTTTGTATTGAATCTCCCTCCCACTTTACTCCCAGCTAATTTCCCGTGTGTGTGTGTGTGTGTGTGTGTGTGTGTGTGTGTGTTCGTGTTAGGGTCTGGCTCTAGCTAGCCTAGGCTGATGTGGAATTCACTCAAGTCTCAGGGTGGCCTTGAGCTCAGGGCCATCTTCCTGCGTGCTGGGATTAAAGGCATGCACCACCACATCTGGCAAACGGTTTTATTTTATTTATTTGATAAGGAGAGAGAAAGAACGGGTGTGCCAGGGCCTCTAGCCACTACAAAGGGCACATGTACCACCTTGTGTATCTAGTTTATGTGGGTATTGGGGAAATGAATCTGGGTCCTTATGCTTAGCAGGCAAGTGCCTTAACTGCTAAGCCATCTCGCTAGCTCCTAAGTTCTTGTTTTTGAAACTAAAATGGAGTAACAGTGGTGTGGAAACTTAAGAGGAAAGAAACCCTTCAGTCCTCTACTGAAGAAATGATTTCCTGTACTAGGGGTTTTTGTCTTCTGTGTAGATATTTTTAATTTATGGTACCCTCACCCTTTAAACACTGGGTAAGGGGAGGTTGGCAACAATCTGTCTGTTTTTATATTTTACCAGCTAAATTTACCTACTGTTATTTATATCCCAAAGGGGCCATTTCTACAAAGTTGAATGCTCAAATTAGTGATTACTATGGTATCAGTCTCCCACAAAAAAATAAAAAATAAAAAAAGCCCATGTTGGAAACTTAGTCCCCGGGGTAGCTATAATGAGGAGCAGGGCCCAAAGAGCGGTGTATAACACTTGAACGCAGCGGAGCGTGGTGGCGCACACCTTAAATCCCAGCACTGGGGAGGCAGAGGTAGGAGGATCACCGAGAGTGTAAGGCCAGCCTGAGACTACATGGGGAATTCCAGGTCAACCTGGGGCTAGAGTGAGACTCTTCCTCGAAAAAACAAACAACAACAACGAAAAGACATGAACACTTAGTCCGCACGACTGGATAGATGCCTATTTCAAATGAGCCTTGAGCCGGGTTTAAGCTTTTGCTTTTCCGGCCACATAATGTTGTCTGCTAGGTTTTGATGCAACAAGAAGGCCCCAACCGGGTTTTGCTGCTGCTTCCCCTTGAACTTCCCAGGCTCTAGAACTGTAAAATGTAAATCGTGGTTCTTCATGAATTTCCCGGACTGATAGTTTGCTCTAGCAGGAAAAATAAAAGACCAAAACATTATGTAGGTAGTGAAAAGTGGGGCTCTTACGACAATTTCAGTTGTGGAAATGGCTTTAGAACTAACTAATAGGTTCAGGGTGAAAGAATTTTGGGGAGATGCTAGAAAAGACCTAGACTGCTGTGTGGATGACTGAGGAGGATTCTGGTAAGGACTCAGGAAAAAAAAATGACTATAGAGAAAACATGGAACTCCTTGGAGATTACAAAGGTTGCTTTTCTTTTTTTTTTTTTTTTTTCTGAGGTAGGGTCTCTTTCTAGCTCGGGCTAACCTGGAATTCACTATATAGTCTTAGGGTGGCCTCCAACTCACTGTGATCCTCCTACCTCTGCCTCCCAAGTGCTGGGATTAAAGGCGTGCACCACTATGCCTGACTTAAGTAGTTTTAAAAAAAAGAGTTTTCAAAAGAAAGATATTTATTTGCAAGGAGAGAGAAAGATATTTATTTGCCAGGACCTCTAACCACTGCAAATGAACTCCACATGCATGTGCCACTGTCCATCTGGCTTTAAGTGGGTACTGGGGAATGGAACCTGGGTCCTTTAGCTTTAGCCATCAAGTGCCTTAACCACTAAGCCATCTCTTGAGTCTTGCTTGATTGGTTTTGAGCAAAGTGCTCAAATGTGGATGGCAGAAGGTTCTAGTAGTCCATCCCTGTAATCCTAGCACTTGCCTCTGATCCAGCAATTGAGAGGCTGTGTCAAGGGAACCACAAGTCCAAAGCCAGCCTGAAGTACATAGCCAGACTCTGTCGAGAAAGGAGAGAAGAGACAATATGGATGGTGAAGGCCATTCCTGTGGGGTCTCAGATGGAAACAAGGATCAAGGTGGTAGACACTGGCGTGGTGAGAGAATCTACAGCAGAAGAAGCAGCTAAGCAAAGCCCTGAAAGTGCTGCATGGCTTCTGACAACGAAGTGAGACACGAGAGAAATTACTTAAAGGCGGAATTTTTTGTAGAGGGGGGATTGGAACCGAAAGATATGGAAGTCTACAGCCTGGCCACACTAAAGAGTGAGAAAGCATGCCGAGGCAGGGGCACTGAGCGCAAAACCAAGTGACCCTCCACTCCAGAGACCATTCGGGCTGGAAGGCTCAGTCAGCTGCCATCCATCAAATCGAGGGCTGGAGAGGTGACTCAGCAGTCAAGGCGCTTTAGCTGCAAAGCCTGACCACCCAGGGTTCGATTCCGCAGTATCCACATAAAGTCAGATGGCACATGCAGCTGGAGTTTGTGTGCGATGGTTGGAGGCCCTGGTGCACCCATTCTGTCTCTGTCCTCTCTCTTTGTACTCGCAAATAAATAGAATATTTAAAAATAAGTGGGACAGCCTGGTACCCATTTCTGAGATCTTTGAGGGCAGCCAGGCCTCAAGGGACAGTCACAGTTCCCAGAGAGGTGTCTGTCTGTGGACCCTCAGCATTTGCTGCCCAGAGCCACTTGGGCCTCTGCTTCCACAGAAGTTAGAGCCATGTGGTACAAACTCAGCGCATGAGCTATGGGGACATAGCTAATTTTGTTGTTTTGTTGTTCGAGGCAGGGTTTCACTGTAGCTCAGGCTGACCTATAATTCACTATGTAGTGTCAGTGTGGCCTCGAACTAATGGTGATTCTCCTACTTCTGCCTCCTGAGTGCTGGGATTAAAGGCATGCACCACAATGCCCAGCCCCATGGCTAGTAGTTTTTAAAAAATCACTTTTTAAAAAATATTTTCTTAGCAAGCTAGGTGCAGAGGCACACACCTTGAATCTCAGCATTTGGGAGGCAGAGGTAGGAGGATCGCCATGAGTACAAGGCCACCCTGAGACTACATAGTGAATTCTAGGTCAGTCTGTACTAGAGTAAAATCCTACCTTGAAAAAGCAAAAACAAATAAAATAAAAAAATAAAAAAATTCTTATATTATTTGAGAGAGAGAGGAAGAGGCAGAGAGAAAGAGAGAATGGGCATGCCAGGGCCTCCAGATGCATGCACCCCCTGTGCATGTGGCTTACGTGGGTACTGGGGATTGAACTGGGGTCCTTAGCTTGGCAGGAAAACGCCTTAACCGCTAAGCTGTTTCCCCAGCCCAAAAAATAACTTTCAAAATATTTTTCTTTACTTAATTGAGAGAGGCATAGAATGTGAGAGAGACAGAGAATGATTATGGACTGACTCTCCAGGGCCTCCTACTGCTACAAACATATGCATCACTTTTTTTTTTTTTTTTTTTTTTTTAATTTTTCGAGGTAGGGTCTCACTCTAGCTCAGCTGAGTGAGCTGACCTGGAATTCTCTATATAGTCTCAGGGTGCTTGTTCCCCAATGTGCCACCTCCTGGATCCTGCTCTTAACTAACTCTCCAGAGTTTGTGCCAGGAATACGTCAGGTGGCTGTGTCCCTACCTCTAGGCTGAGCTTAGCTTTTGCAGTTCTCCCAGGCTACAGGTGAACATTAGTGACGCTACAGTTCTGTGAGGCTTGGAGGTGGCCTCCTTCCTAGGCCCTCTCTAGGCATTGTCCTGGCAGGGGCTCTCTGTACTGGCTCTGCGGTCTGTCAAGAGTCTACGTGGCTGGGCGTGGTGGCACACGCCTTTAATCCCAGCACTTGGGAAAGTAGAGGTAGAAGGATTGCAGTGAGTTCGAGGCCAGCCTAAGACTACATAGTTAATTCCAGGTCATCTTGGGCTAGAGTGAGACCCTACCTCAAAAAACAAAGCAAGCTGGAAAGAAGTAACTGGAGTACTGAGTAACATCTCGATCACACCTTCCAAGGCTCAGGGTCTAATGCGGAAGAGGTGGCAGAAAGAATGTCAGAGCCAAAGGAAGGGTAGGGCTCCTTACAACGTGCTCCTCCAGACACAAAATGGCCTGGATATCCATGACCTCACAGTGCCTGACACTACCTACACAAGACCATCATAAGAGGAGGAACAGATGATGACGTCAAAATAAAAGAGAGACTGATTGAGAAGGGGAGGGGATATGATGGAGAATGGAATTTCAAAGGGGAAAGTGGGAGGAGGGAGGGTATTACCATGGGATATTTTTTATAATCATGGAAAATGTTAATAAAAATTAAGAAAAAAAAAAGCAAGCAAGCAAACAAAAAAAAAAGACATTCTGGAGTCTTCAGATTTAATGTTACTCCTGTTAGATTTGTACTTACCCAGCACCCACTCCATCCAGGTACCTGTTTTGGTTTTTTGAGACAAGATCTCACTCTGTAGCTCAGCCTAGCCTGGAAATCACTACGTAGCGCAAACTCCAGGTGACCCGTGTGCTTCCGCGTGTGGAATGCTGAGGTTACATACATGGCCACCATGCCTGGCCCGTGGTTGTGTTTTGGTTGTAAATAACTTGAGTTCACTGGCTCCTAGCTGGAGAGGAATTTGCCTCAGGATGAACTGCACCCACGGTGAGTCTCACACATAAATCTGATATAGATGCCATTCTTGGACTTTTGGCTTTGAAGGCACTAGAACGAATTTGGGGTGCTATTGTGATGAAAAGGTGTAATTTCTATGTCAGTAGAACGTGCATTTGGGGGGATGGACAGAATGCTATGGTCTGAATGCACTCCCCCCCAGGCATATGTGGGACACATGCATGCATCTGGAGTTCATCCAGGCTCACCTATTCTATTTACCTCTCTCTCTCTCAAACAAATAAAAGTAAAATGAAATAAATTGCCCGTGTTCCAAGTTTCCATTACCTTTACCCTTCTGTTTTCCCCACCCCCCCCACCCCTGTAAAAATCCTCATCACCAGTAATCATTTTTTAAAAATACATTTTTAAATATTTTACTGATTTGCAAGCAGAGAGAGACAGAAGAGAGACAAACAGAGAGAATGGGCGCTCCAGTGCCACCAGCCACTGCAAACAGACTCCAGATGTGTATTCCACTTTGTGCATCTGGCTTTATGTAGACACTGGGGAATCGAACTCTGGCCTTAAGACTTTGCAGGCAAGTGCCTTAATAGCCCCAGTAATCATTTTTTTTTATAAATTTTTTTTGTTCATTTTTTATTTATTTATTTGAGAGTGACAGACAGAGAGAAAGACAGATAGAGGGAGAGAGAGAGAATGGGCACGCCAGGGCTGCCAGCCTCTGCAGACGAACTCCAGACGCGTGCGCCCCCTTGTCCATCTGGCTAACGTGGGACCTGGGGAACCGAGCCTCGAACCGGGGTCCTTAGGCTTCACAGGCAAGCGCTTAACCGCTAAACCATCTCTCCAGCCCCAGTAATCACTTTTAATGTCTCTGTGGTCTTTCATTTTCATTTTACATACTCATGTATTTGAAGTATTCTTCCATACCTAAAGGCACAGGATTTTCTTCTCCGCTGGGGAGTTCTAGTCCAGTGATGGAGGGAGCAGGACCTCCCTTCCTCTCTGCTTCTCGGTCTGCCTCCTTTTCCTTTCCTTTTCTTTTTCTTTCTTTTTTTTTTTTGGTGTTTGTGTGTGTGTGTGTGTGTGTGTGTGTGTGTGTGTGTATGTGTGTGTGAGAGATAGGGTATCATATTATAGCCCAAGTGGGCCTGAAACTCACAGTAGTTCTCTTGCCTCAGTTTCCCAAGTGCTAGGATGAAAGGCGTAAGCGATGCCATTACCTACTACGTACCCAATTTTTCTGCCCCTGTCTTTTTTTTTTTTTCTTTTCTTTTTTTCGAGGTAAGGTCTCTCACTCTAGCCCAGGCTGACCTGGAATTCACTATGTAGTCTCTGGGTGGCCTTGAACTCATGGTGATCCTCCTACCTCTGCCTCTGAAATGCTGGGATTAAAGGCATGCGCCACCATGCCCGGTTGTCTCTTTTTCTACAGGCTCTCACAGGCAGCACAGGCTGGCATCCAACTCTCAGTCCTCTTGCTTTAGCTTCCCAAGAGCTGGGTTTACAAGTCTGCTCCCATGACCTGTCCAGAATCTTTTTTTAAAAAATACATATGTATTTTTATTTATTTATCTGACAGAAATAAAGGGAGAGAGAGACACAGAGAGAGAATGGGCACGCCTGGGCCTCCAGCCACTTCAAAGGAAGTCCAGACACATGCACCACCTTGTGTATCTGGCTAATGTGGGTCCTAGGGAATCGAACCCGCGTTCTTTGGCTTTGCAGGCAAATGTCTTAACCGTTAAGCCATCTCTCCAGCCTTTTTTTTTGTTGTTGTTGTTAAGTAAGGGGAATGGAGTGAAAACTGTATCTTCTCATTAAGGTCCTGATTGACCACAAGCTCAAAGCAATCCCCCTGCCTCTGCCACTTTAGTGCTGGAGATGACAGCTGGATGCCACCCACCCACACCCAGGCACAACCTAGTTTCATTCTCTTTTCTCCTCCTGTCAGACTGACTCAACAAGCTGGGCTGGAGACTTTCCAGCCCCACTTTTCATGGTGAAGGGACCTTGTATGTAAGTACTCCGTGATTCCCAGCCTGGGGCACACGCTGTTCAGCCCAACCTTGACGTGCTCTGGAGGCCAGACGTGCCTGCTGAGTGGGTCTTTGCTTGCCTGTCACCCCCAGTGGTTTCATAACACCAGCTGTCTACTGGGTAGAGAGTCCTGGGTAGGGGAGTGTGCCAGGCCCTCCAGGGGCTTTCTGTGCCAGACCTCACCATGTCCTGCTCACCCCTCTTTCCAATGAAACTCCAAGAGCAGGGCAGAGTACTGTGGAGGCTTCCCTAGCAAAGCCCATCAGAGAAGGGACCAGACCCGGCTGCATCCCGAGCCAGAGCCTCGGATCTTTTTGCTGAAGGTAAAGATGTTGCGTGGAGGCTCCGCTCTCCCAGATAACTATTTCAGAGACTCACTGAGAGGGGGAAACTGAGGCCTGGACAGGGCAGAGCCACTACTCCAAAGCCATGTGACAGGTTGTCCGTTCTGGAAATGAGACGCTTGCATGGCACGAAGAGAACAGAAGATTGATGTTTAGCACCCTTTCTTGGCATCTCCCAGGGCATCCGGGGTCCTCCCGTTTCTCCCTGCACTAGTGTGGCACAGGGAGATGAAGGCTGCGGCAGGGTCTGTGGCCTGGGTACTGCTCTGGGGAGGGTCTGGGCATCATCTCAGGACCACCCTCGGCTGGAGATTGGAGCCTCCAAATTTCGGGGACAGACAGGGAAGACTCTAGTCTTTCCCAACCTTGGATGCAAGAGGCCCAGGGCAGAGGGTAAGGGAGGAGCGGGTGGCCTTCCTGGTTCCACACCTTCCATCGTGGGCACTGTAAGGGAGGCTGCTGGGAGAGAGGGGACTGTCCATTCCCGGCTTCAGGGGCACCCAGCTTCCTCTCTAAGCTTCTCTGCACAGCAGCACCACAGAGGGTGACAGAGGTCAGGCCAAGCCACTGGGCTTCCCGAACAGAGACAGAACGTGGGGCTGAGAACCATGATGCTGAGCAGGCTTTAGTTATTGGTTGATTTAAACATGGCGCCCAGAGGAAAATATTAGAAGTTCAAATGGTTAGTCTTTCAAATACTCACATAGGTAGTTTCCATGGGGGGTGGAGGGGAAGAGATGGTTAGCTAAGAATGGTGGCAAACATCTGTAATCTCAGCTACATGGGAGACCGAGGCAGGAGAATTGTGACTTTGAAGCCAACCAACCTGGAAAACTTAACAAAAGCCTATCTCAAAGTTAAATAAAAAGGAGCCGGGAGTCAGGCGCTTGTACATACCTCACATCTACGAGGTGTCCCCGGGTTCAATCCTCAGGAAGGCAAAAATAAGACCAAAAAGGAAACATGAAGAACTTAATAATTATAATTTAAAGCTGGGCGTGGTGGTGCATGCCTCTAACCCCCAACACTTGAGAGGCAGAGGTAGGACGATCACCATGAGCTCAAGGCTACCATAAGACTGCACAGTGAATTCTAGGTCAGCCTGGGCTAGAGCAAGACCCTCCCTCAAACCCCTCCAAAATATAATAATTTTACTTCAGCAAATAAAAAGGGGGTTATGTGGGGTTATGCAAACTTTTAAAATTGTGACTGTACTCCTTCCTACCTGGAGTTATTATTTTTTGTTGTTTATTTTTATTTATTTATAAGCAACAAACACAGAGAGAGAGAATGGGCACACCAGGGCCTCCAGCCACTATGCATGTGTCACCTTGTACCTCTGGCTTACGTGGGTACTGGGGGTTTTTGTTTGTTTGTTTGTTTTTGGTTTTTGAGGTAGGGTTTCACTCTAGCACAGGCTGACCTGGAATTCACTCTGTATTCTCAGACTGGCCTCGAACTCACAGCAATCCTCCTACCTCTGCCTCCTGAGTGCTGGGATTAAAGGTGTACTCCACCACACATGGTTATTCTTAAGTAAGTATTATGTGTGGATGTGGTGCAAAGCTGTCTGGAGAAGTTGCGTCTATACTCTATTATAGAGATGGCAGCATGGACAGATGGTGCAACTGTTATGGGTGCTTGCTTACAAAGCCTGCCATCCTGGATTTATTCCCAAATGCCCAAAATGACCAAGGGGCATTTACATCTGGAGTTCATTTGCTGAAGCAAGATGCCCTGGTGTGCTCATTCTCTCTCTCTCTCTCTCTCTCTCTTTCTCTCTTCACAAATAAGTAAATAAAAATGTTTTGTTTTGGGCTGGAGAGATGGCTTAGTAGTTAAGCGCTTGCCTGTGAAGCCTAAGGACCCCGGTTCGAGGTTCGGTTCCCCAGGTCCCACGTTAGCCAGATGCACAAGGGGGCGCACGCTGCTGGAAGCCCTGGCGCGCCCATTCTCTCTCTCTCCCTCTATCTGTCTTTCTTTCTGTGTCTGTCGCTCTCAAATAAATAAAAATAAAAAAATTAAAAAAAAATGTTTTGTTTTAAAGAAAAGATGCCTGCAGACCCATTTCCTGCACTGACTAGAACACTGACCGTGGAGAGACAGAATGTTGTAGACCCAGAACCAAAATGACCCTGGGCTATCTTTGTCCCTTTAATGGTCATTTACTTTCAACCTCTGTATCTGACGTGACATCTTTGTGACTGCTCGGTAACACTCTCACAGCGTGTCACTAACCAGAAAGTTCTAACATCTTAAGCCCATAGGAAAGACTCTCCACTCTGCAGTAGCTGCCTATCTAGCGCTGTTCCAATGTACAGGTGTATTCATTTATGATAACCTCTGTTCTGTGGCTATGAAAATTTACAATAGCTCCACCATGGAGCATGCTGGAACGTGGAAGCCTGAATCCGTCACCTGGGCCACGGTTGCTCTCATTTGGCTCAGAGTAAACTATTTTCTTATTTTCTTGATGGCAAAGTTGTTTGACAACTCATTAGTACTAACGTGATGCAGTAAAGTGTTCACAGTATCCCATAAGCTACCTCTGTACTATAATCTCAGTTATCAATAGTGACTTTGCTACAATCTTTGCTTAGAGGTCTTCTAGAGCTGATAGGACGGTAATTACATTTATTCTTCAAATCTTTTTAGATACTTACTCTTATCTAAGAGGCAAAAGAGAGATAGGGAACTTTTTTCCTCACTTTTTTTAAATTAACAACTTCCATGATTATAAACAATATCCCATGGTAATACCCTCCCTCCCCCTCTTTCCCCTTTGAAACTCCATTCTCCATCATATCCCCTCCCCCTCTCAATCAGTCTCTCTTTTATTTTGATGTCATGATCTTTTCCTCCTCTTATGATGGTCTTGTGTAGGTAGTGTCAGGCACTGTGAGGTCATGGATATCCAGGCCATTCTGTGTCTGGAGGGAGCATGTTGTAAGGAGTCCTACCCTTCCTTTGGCTCTTACATTCTTTCTGCCACCTCTTCCGCATTAGGCCTGAGCCTTGGAATGTGTGATAGAGACACTGATCACTCTCGTCATTTCTTTCCAGCACCATGATGGCTTCTGAGTCATCCTAAGATCACTGCCACCTGAAAAGAGAAGGTTCTCTACCAAAAGTGAGAGTAGCATTAATATGTGTATGAACATTAAAGAGAAGTGCTTACTGGGCAGTTTGATGAGCATAGTATATACACTAATCCAGACATCAGCAGATGTTACACCTCTAGGGCTCATGACTATCCCTGTTTTAAGTTTTCAGTAGCAGGGATGTATTCCCCCCATGGAGCGGGCCTCCAGTCCAATTAGAGGGCAGTTGGTTTCCACCATGACAGACATGCTACTATTGTACAGATAGGGAACTTTTAAAAGCCAACAGGGCCTGGAGAGATAGCTTATTGGTTAAGATGCTTGCCTGCAAAGTCAAAGGACCCAGGTTCAGTTCCTCAGGACCCATATAAGCCAGATGCATAAGGTAGCACACATTTCTGGAGTTCATTTGCAGTGGCTGGAAGCCCCGACATACCCATTCTCTCTCTCTCTCTCTCTCTTTCTTTCTCTCTCTCTCTCTCTGCTTTCTCACAAATAAATAAATAAAAATATTTAAATAAATAAAATAAGCCGGGCATGGTGGCACACCCCTTAAATCCCAGCACTTGGGAGGCAGAGGTAGGAGGATCACCATGAGTTCAAGGCCACCCTGAAACTACATAGTGAATTCCAGGTCATCCTGGACCAGAGTGAGACCCTACCTGGAAAAACCATAAATAAATAAATAAATTAAATAAAAGCCAATGCTAGTTTTATTTCACCCTTTTATTTATGGACAGGGTGACTTTTTGATTGGCATTGTGTCAATTCCTTGAGCCATCCAGAATATAGCAAATAATAACTCAGCCATGGGAAATGCTTTTTATTGCACCAATTTCAATGATATTTAATGAGCTCCTGATTGACTGTTTGATCTCCCAATGTTTTGTGCTGCTTTTAATTCATTTCGTATAATAGATAAAAAAAAAAGTAATTGGAATAAAATTTTGTGACAAGATAATGACCTTCCACTTTGAAATTAAATGTCTGATTAGCTTCAACATTTTAATGCTGAGATGATATTGCAGCAGGAGTGTGCATACTATCATCAGGTGGAAAGGGACAAGGGAAGATGCCATGGCTTCCCTTGTCACACGGCAAGAGGGCCTGGGGACCTTAGGGTTATAGACACACTGAACCAGCGAGAGTTTGGTACTCTTCTGACCAAGCCTGTGTCCATGGAGTCTCTCAACAGTTCTGCCAACTACTTAGACTTTGTTTTGTTTTGTTTTTGTTGTTGTTTTGTCTAGGAAGGCTCTCACTCTGGCCCTGGGCTGACCTGGAACTCACTTTGTAGTTCCTGGCTGGCCTTGAACTTATGGCGGTCCTCCTACCTCTGCCTCCTGAGCACTGGGATTAAAGGTGTGTGCCACCATGTCTGGCTCTGTACTTGTTTAAATGCCTGCACTGATAGGGTCTCATTACCTCCCACCCCAGAAATTCATCAACCCAGTGTTTTTTTTTTTTTGGTTTATTTTTATTTATTAATTTGACAGCGACAGACAAAGAACAAGGCAGAGAGAGAGAGAGAGAATGGGCACGCCAGGGCCTCCAGACACTGCAAACGAACTCCAGATGTGTGCGCCCCCTTGTGCATCTGGCTAACGTGGGTCCTGGGGAATCGAGCCTTGAACCGGGGTCCTTAGGCTTCACAGGCAAGCACTTAACCGCTAAGCCATCTCTCCAGCCCAACCCAGTGTTTATTGAACCAATAATGACTGCATGTATCCCTATGTGCTAGGTACTTTTATAAGCATGGGTTGGGCAGCAGATAACTAACCAATTAGTAAGTAACTAAAAATACTTCAGAGAGACATAACTGCTGAGAAAACTAATGTTAGGACATTGCTTTCAATAGAATGACTGATCGTTCACATTTGAGAAAGGCTCACCAATAAGAAGAGCAGTTTGGGCCAAAGACAACAGGTGCAAGAGCTGTTAGGTGGGAACACACTTGGTATTCTTTTGCAGCTGAAAGAAGGGCAGGGGCCTGGAGGGGTGGCTTAGCAGTTAAGGGGCTTGCCTGCAAAGCCAAAGGATCCAGGTTCAACTCCATAAGCCAGATGCACAAGGTGGCACACGCATCTGGAGTTCATTTACACTGCTAGAGGCCCTGGTGTGCCCATTCTCTTTTTCTCTCACTCTCTCTGTCTGCCTCTCTCTGCTTGAAAATAAATAAATAAATGGAAATAAAAATAAAAATTAAGGAACGGTAAGAGGTCAGGAATCCCCGGGCAAGGGTGGAATGCAGAGTTGAGAGCTGAGAGCTGGCTGGGCAGGGCCGTGTTTGCGGGAGAACATCGAGGATTAGTTTTAAATGTGGTGGGAAGTCTTGGAGGTGGTTGAGCTGGGAGTGACAGGACTAGATTTATGTTCTTAAAAGCTAATCTTCAGAAAAGGTACAATCGTGACTCTCATACAGACAAAAGTGAACATGGATTAAAGATCTTGAGCTGGGGAAATGACTTAGTGATTAAGGCACTTGCCTGTCAAGCCAAAGGCCCCAGGTTCCAAACCCAGGACCCACATAAGCCAGATGCACTAGGTGGTGCATACATCTGGAGTTTGTTCGCAGTGGCTAGAAGCCCTGGCATGCTCATTCTCTCCCTCGATCTGCTTCTTTCTCTCACACACATAAATTAAAAAAAAAAAATTAAAGGTATTAAGCCAGGCATGGTGGCACACACCTTCAGTCCCAGCACTGAAGAGGCAGAGGTAGGAAAATCGCTATGATGTCAAGGCAACCTTGAGACTACATAGTGAATTCCAGGTCAGCCTGGGCTAGAGCAAGACCCTTCTTTGGGGAGGAAAAAAAAATCTTATTTAGCTTGCTTGTAGCTCTTACAATCAATATTCGAAGGAAATCACAAATTGGTATGGAATAAAGAAATGCTAACGAATGTGCAAAGGCATTTTTTTAGGGGAAAGGAACACAGGCGGAACTTTTACTGGGTGGGACAACTTGAATGTCCACCAGTTATCTACAATTTTTAAAATATGTTTTTTATTTACTTTTTTTTTTTTTTTTGAGGCAGGGTTTCACTCTAGTCCAGGCTGACCTGGAATTCACTATGGAGTCTCAGGGTGGCCTTGAACTCACAGCGATCCTCCTATTTCTGCCTCCTGAGTGCTGGGATCAAAGGTGTGCGCCACAACACCTGGCTTAGTTTATAATATTTATTTATTTATTTGCAAGCAGAGAAGGATAGAAGAAAGACAGAGAGAATGAGAGATTGAGAGAAGGGTGATCCAAGGTTTCCAGCTGCTGCAAATATACTCCAAGATGCTTGTGTCACTTTTTTTTTTTTAATTTTTATTTATTTATTTGAGAGCAACAGACACAGAGAGAAAGACAGATAGAGGGAGAGAGAGAGAATGGGCGCGCCAGGGCCTCCAGCCTCTGCAAACGAACTCCAGACGCGTGCGCCCACTTGTGCATCTGGCTAACGTGGGACCTGGGGAACTGAGCCTCGAACCGGGGTCCTTAGGCTTCACAGGCAAGCGCTTAACCGCTAAGCCATCTCTCCAGCCCCTTGTGTCACTTTTTATGTCTGGCTTTGCATAGATACTGGGGAATGGAACCTAGGTCATTTGGCTTTGCAGGCAAGCACCTTAACCTCTGAGCCAATCTCTCCAGCCCCTCTAACCTTCTATTCATTCACTTGTTTGTTTGTTTGTATGTTTGTATTTTTGACAGAGGGTCTCATTCTAGCCTAGGCTGACCTGGAACACACTTTTGTAGTTCCAGGATGGCCTTGAACTCACAGTGATTAGCCTACGTCTGGCTCCAGAATGCTGAAATTAAAGGCCTACACCACCATGCCTGGCTTCTTTTATTTATTTTTATTTACTTCTTAATTATCCTACATTCATGAGGACTCATGTGACTCAAGCATGAAGGAGCTTGTGCCTGGTGTAATCCTGAAGACCAGAGATTATGTGTTGTTGAGCAGGCATGTGTATACATGGGATATTATTGTAAATCTCCCTCCCCATCCCTGTGGCCCGTTTCTCTGGGTCAGTTCATTCTCTCTAAGGCTGTCCATCAACTCCTTGCAATTCGAAGTGGCCGTCAGCAGTGGTCAGCTTTTTCCCACCAGCTTGGGTCTTAATAGTTGGTTAATGTGCCCATGGATCTTGTGGTATTATGATATGGGGACCCGCTTCCTTAGAGTGAAGAGGACTGAAGAAAAGAGAATAGAAGAAAATTCCCCACACTCAGAGCAAATCACTGAAGGGTTTGACTGAAAGTGTTTCTATTTAACCAGAGTAGGCAGAATCTCTATGAAGTTTTGCAAATTAAATCTTTTAGTCTCTTATTCTTATTCTTCTCTCTCCCTAAGAGAAAAAAAATCCTCCCAGTGAGCTGAAAGTGCCACGGACAGAAATACAAGTTTGAGAAAATGAAGTGGGATATTGAAGCCAGGAGGGAAAAAGAAACAAGTCCTTAAGAGCAGAGGTAACACTCTTGGAGGTGATACGGCCCCCAGGGACTCTCAGCTTCTCTCTACCTAACTACTACTGTCTTGTGACTAGAAATGAGCAGATCATATTATTACTAGCGTGTAAGCTGAGGTTTTATTCCAGGGTACCACAGGGGAGCCACCTTCCATGGACAAGGGTCCTAGAATGAGCCAGTGAAATCCAACCTTAAAAACTGACAACGTGAGGTTTTGTAAAAAGGCATAGCATATGCAATACTCAATTTGGAGGCTGCAGAGATGGCTCAGTGGTTAAGGCACTTGCCTGCAAAGTCTAAGGATCCAAATTTGATTCCCCAGTATTCACATAATGCCAAATGTACAAGAGGGCGCATGCATCTGGAGTTCACTTGCAGCAGCTAAAGACCCTGGCATGCCCATTCTCTCTCTTTCTATCTGCTTCTTTCTAATAAATAAATAAAATATTTAAAAAATAAATACTCAATTTTTACTAGTTAGTCTATGTTCTTTGTCCCCCAGCCCAAAAAAAAAAGGCATATTCTATGTGGTGTTCTGGTTATCTGGAATATTCATTTCACAGTTTGCTAGCAAAGCTTTTGTGCACACCCATATTTCTATTGGCTCTGGAAACCATTATCAATATATTCTTGCTGTAAAAAAATAATTGTGGGGCTGGAGAGATTGATTAGCAGTTAAAGTGCTTGCCTGCAAAGCCTAAGGATCCAGGTTCAATTCTTCAGGTCCCATGTAAGACAGATGCACAAAGTGGAGCATGAATCCGGAATTTATTTTCAGTGGCTACAGGCCCTGGCGTGCCCATTCTCTCCCTCTCTGTCTCTTAATAAATAAGTAAAAATAAATATTTTTTAATCATGATATTTAAAAGTTTTTAATCTATTTATTATAGAATTCCAGACGCATGCACCACCTTGTACATCTGGCTTACATGGGTACTGGGGAATTGAACCTATGTCCTTAGGCTTCACAGGCAAGCACTGTAACTGCTAAGCCATCTCACCAACCCTGTGATAATATTTTAACTGACTTCTTTTTATTATTATTATTAATTAGTTTTGTACTCAGTGAATACGGTCAAGTTGGTACCATTGTTAGCCTCCTCCCTGTCCTCCCCCCTCCCACTGGCCCCTCCTTGTTGAGGTATCTGGGTCATGCATTGTGGAGTTAGCCCTCAGTTATGGGTAGGAGAAAATGTCTCTGCATATCATGACCCAAAGTGTGGCTCTGACATTCTTTCCGCTCCCTGCTCGGCAAAATTTCCTTGAACCATGTTGAGTTCATTTTAGGTCTGCTTCAGTGATGAGGTCTTGGGAGCCTCTGTGTCCCTGGATATCTGATTTGGTAGGAGCTGATTGTTCTCTGTGTCTACCTCCTTCACCCTTGTGCTGGTACCAGGTTCACCAAGAAAACAGCACCCTTGCTTGTTTCGCCAATTATTCTTAGTTTCAGCTGGGGCCCCTTTGAGGTATGATGGGGTGGTTCTTTCCTTAGGGCCTGCTTCTATCTGAAAAAGAGAAGTACTCAACAGAGAGCAAAGTTAGCACCAGATAAATGGGATAACCATTTTTTTTAGAAAGCATTTAAAAAGTGTAGGCCCTCTTGTAGCCCACGATGGGTGGTAGCTTGATAATGGAGAGTGGGCTCATGTTTGGATATGGTTCTGACTTGTTTCCCAGCTCCAGCTATGGGTTCCGTTCCACTGAGCAGATCAGTTAGCCAGGTCAAGAGCAGCTGGTTTCCCACCATGGCTGTGTGCCACTATTGCACTTGTGTGAGCATCACGACAGGTTGTTTGCTGCTGAGTAGCTTAGACCATGAGTTTCTTGGACAGATATTGGTCATTTTCCCCCAGTCGCCCACGTAGCACCTTCTGGCACTAGATGCGCTCACTTGGGACTGACTCTCTTCCAGCTTCCAGCCATGTCACTACATTTAACTGACTTCTGTAACAGGCTATTGGATATTTGGATCTGATTTTTGGTCTAGGAAAATTGTTTAAAACCTTCTGTTTGGTTGGTTGGTTTTTCAAGATAGAGTCTCACTCTAACTCAAGCTGACCTGGAATTCGCTATGTAGTTTCAAGGTGACCTCGAACAAACGGTGATCCTCCCGAGTGCTGGGATCAAAGGCATGCACCACCACGCCTGGCTTGTTTTGTTTTTTTTTTGGTTTTGCTTTTTTTTCCCTTACCTGTCTATTAGCAGTAGTTTGTAATAAACTTGATGACTACTAGAAGAAAACTGATAATGTACTATTTCTGGTCAAACTTCTGAGTTTTTTCCTCACCACTATGGCATTAATGGTGAATGATGCTTACTGTGATTTCTATCCTACTCCAGGGCTTCCATAACCCAGGACCACAAACTGAGTGACTCGAATGGGAATTTATGTTCTTAGAGTTCTAGTGGTTAGAAGTCTAAGCTCTAAGCTGGGTGTCATAGTGCGCAACTGTAGTCCCGCTGCCCAAGAGACTAAGCCAAGTGGCCATGGAAGCCTAAGAGGTCAAGGTCAGCCTAGACAACATAGCAAAACCCCATCTGTATTATCCTGACTCTGAATATGAGCCTGACAGAAAACTTAAAAAAAGAGGAATAATGGGGCTGGAGAGATGGCTTAGCGATTAAGGCACTTGCCTGCAAAGCCAAAGGACCCAAGTTCTATTCCCCAGGACCCATGTAAGCCAGATGCACAGATGGTGGATGAGTCTGGAGTTCGTTTGCAGAGGATGAAGGCCTTGGCGCACACATTCTTTCTATCTGCCTCTTTGTGCATCCGCCTTTACTTGGATACTGGGGGATCAAACCCAATTCCAGAGTGACACCCTACCTTGGAAAAAAAATTCTTTTTTTTTTTTTTTTTTTTGGTTTTTCAAGATAGGGTCTCACTCTAGCCCAGGCTGACCTGGAATTTACTATGTAGTCTCAGGGTGGCCTCGAACTCATTCACGGCAATCCTCCTACCTCTGCCTCCCAAGTGCTAGGATTAAAGGTGTGCGCCAGCACACCTGACTAAAAAATAAAAATTAAAAAAAAAAGTTTCTGTAGGATGAAAGTTTTCCTTAAATCAAGTAAAAAACCTTGTGTGAAACTGCAAGGGGAGAATGAAAGGCCAAAGGCAGACAGCTGTCATGGATGTCAAGGGTGGTGGCCAGAGGCCTCTGCTTCGCTCTGGCTCCGTTCTGCTAGGTGGAGTTTGGGAAGATTGGTGTGGACATTTGTTCACACACAGGTATCACCCTCACCAAGAGACCGGACCACTTCACATGCCCGCTCGGGCAAGCAGGCCATGCATTTCCTGTAATGCTCACAACAGTAGCTTTTCTTAGCTTTCCCCCCTTTACTGTAAGAGCCCAGTTTTCGCTATTCCTTGTGTCCTACCCCTTGGGGACCCAGACTTCTCAGGGAAGGTCATCCATGAATTCAGAAAACGATGGAAGATTCATGGGTATGACCTATTTTGTAGAGCCCATCCTTTGAACCTGTGGGGATATTTGTTTTCTTAAATATTTTATTATTTATTTGATACACAGAAAGAGAGAGAGATAATGGGTGTTCCAGGGCCTCTAGCCACTGCAGAGGGACTCCAGGTGCATCTGGCTTACATAGGATCTGGAGAATCGAACCCAGGTCCTTAGGCTTCTCAGGCAAGCGCCTTAACCGCTAAGCCATCCCTTCAGGCCAGGATATGTGTTTCCAGCCTGTAGAAGTTACTGTAGGAAGATGTTCCAGATTTCTCAGAACAAAGATCCAATTTTGAATATGGATTTGTTTTTTTTTAATGCAATAACATTGAGAAAGATTTTTTAAAATTTTTGTTTATTTTTATGTATTTATTTGAGAGTGAAAGGTAGAGATAGAAAGACACAGATAGAGAGAGAGGGAGAGAGAATGAGCACGCCAATGCCTCCAGCCACTGCAAACAAACTCCAGATGCACATGCCGCCTTGTGCACCTGGCTAATGTGGGTCCTGGGGAATCGAGCCTCAAACCATGGTCTTTAGGCTTCACAGGCAAGCACTTAACCGCTAAGCCATCTCTCCAGTCCAGATTTTTTTTTTTCTTAGAAACTTGTAAACTGCTGTCCCAAGTATCTCATTTTTGCCAGTAGGAGGGTAATGTGAGTATGGTTTCAAATAAAATCCAAGTGGCCCAGTGTGGTGTCCTGGGCTGGACGATGGTGCTAAACACTCATTGGGAGTGTGCCTGAGAAGGGCCACAGAGAGCTTGTGTGTAATGGAGCAGGGCCTCTGGACGTGCACTGGCCTTCTCACCTATCAAGCACGTGTGCCCGTTTCAGTGAATTGTCGCCCTATCTGTAAAATGGGGACACAGCAGCATAGTTCTGAGGAACATGGGCAGTGCTTGGCACAGATAGTACTCGGCATGTTCTCTTCCTCTTCCTCCTCCTCATCGAATAGATTCAAATAAAGCCCCTGTGTAGGTCTCAGAGTCTCTGTGTATATCTTAGGTCGCTTGACTGGGAAAACTTTGGAACCAGGTCCCTGGATCCAAATTCTCCTTCCGCCTTTGTGTGTGTGATTCTGGGCGAGTCGGATCATTCTGGACAAGTTAGACACGCTGTGGGGCCCGTTTCCTCAGCTGTGGGCATAGGATCATCCTTCCTTCCAGGCTCGCAGTGTGTCGTGGGCTGGACAAGCAGCCCTGTCTCTATCTGCCCTCCTGCCTCTGGCAGTATGGGCCCAGGGGGCGGTGCAGGGAGGGCCGGCCAGGCCACCCAGGATCCACTAAGGCACAGCTCATCCCTCCTTCCCTCATTGCCATGTTTCAGTAAGTGGATGACACTTTACCTGGCCCTGTGACTGGTTCTGGAGACTTCATTTAGTTCTTGTCTCGCTCCCAAGCTTTTGCTATTCTGGATTTCAGAAATTAGTTCAGTTGCCAAAACTGGCTGAATGAAGCTACTTTTAAGATTAGTCAAGTGAGCCACACGTGGTGGCACATGGCCTTTAATCCCAGCGCTGGGGAGGCAGAGGTAGGAGGATCACCGTGAGTTCGAGGCCATCCTGAGACTACATAGTGAATTCCAGGTCAGCCTGAGCTAGAGTGAAACCCTGCCTCAAAAAAAAAAAAAAAAAAATTAGTCAAGTGATACAAAGAACTGGTTTTTAAGATTTATCTTTACTTATTTATTAGAGACTGAGAGAGGGAGATAAAGAGAGAGAGAGAGAAAATGGGCACTCCAGGGCCTCTAGGCACTGAAAATGAACTTCAGAGGCATGTGCCACCCTGTGTATCTGGCTTATGTGGGTCCTGGAGAATTGAACCTGGGTCCTTTGGCTTTGCAGGCAAGCGCCTTAATCACTAAGCCACTCTCAAGCCCCCTGAAGAACTGTTTTGCAGGGTGGTTCTAACAACTCCCTTCACAGATCCATTTTTGTAAGACAGTGTTTTGACCAAGGAAGAGGATTTATGAAATTCATGTTGGGAAAACTTTGCCATCCACACCCAGGAAAATCCATATATTGTATTAATCACCTCCCTTCCTAAACTAGAGAAGCAGGATAAGTGAAGGCATGGATAACCATCAGATAATCTTACACAGAGAGATGCCAAACAAACAACAACAACAAAAAAAAATCAAGATTAAAATCTATTACTGCTCACGTCCACAGCCAGAGCAAGGCCCTCTGAGGACTACTGGTTTAGCCCTATCTGGATGGCCTCGGGCTTTAACCTTAGCTGTTTAATTTAAAATTGGTTCAGTAGCTCATGTTTATGGATAAATTGAGCAAAACAGTAAAGATCAAAAGCAAAAAAATAAAATTACTATGGAATTCAATATTTCAGAAGCCAGAGCCGGTTGAATGTTAGTGAAGTGTGGCGTTCAAACGAAAGGCCCCCACTTATGATAATGCGCCTAACAAGGAAATGAGATTGACACAGCAATTCTCTGGTTTTGCTGTCCCCCGAGGTTAGAGATTATGCAGTGCATGTTTCTGTTTTTAGCGTCGTTGGTAATTCCTATGGTGAGAGACTATACTCTGCATATTTGTCACCTTGCCAGGTGCCAGGGTCTCTGAGGTAGCACAGGAAGTGCTGTTCTTAGAGCCTTGAACTCCCTCTCTTCCCACCCAGCCTACAGCCTCTTTCCAAGGCTCATTGTTTTGTTGGTCTTTTTCTTTCGAGGTAGGGTCTCACTCTAGCCCAGGCTGACCTGGAAGACTCTCTGTAGTCTCAGGGTGGCCTCGAACTCATGCTGATCCTGAGTGCTGGGATTAAAGGTGTTCGCCACCATGCCCGGTGGCTGCATTGGCTCATTTCTGTATTCATGTTCGGTTGCCAGAATATTCCACAAGGGGAACATAAATCTACCTAACAACAATCCAATGATATCTGATGAATGAGGCTTACGTTCTTTGAGGCCTCAGTGTATTTCTGAGGCCTTTCAACAGAACCTAAAGTGAATGAACAACAGGGAGATCAGCCGGGGCTGTACATGAGTGAGGCTTCTAAAGAGCATGGGCTGGGATCAGCTGACTCTCATCATGGTCCTTGGAGTTGGATGTCTAGGCACAAGTGTCTTGAGTGACTTACTGGGTTCCAGAGGAGTTGGACAGGGCTGGGGAGGTAAGTAAGCAGATGCTAATTTTTTTTTTTTTTTTTTTTTTTTCCGAGATAGGTCACTCTAGCCCAGGCTGACCTGGAATTTACTCTGTACTCTCAGGGTGATCTTTAACTCACAGTGATCCTCCTACTTCTGCCTTCCAAGTGCTGGGATTAAAGGCGTGCGCCACCATGCCCGGCCCCAGATATTTTTAAGTAGTCTGTATTTACTGTGGAAAAGACAACAAAAATATATAGATAGATAGATAACACAAATCCTATAATGGCATTATCCAGAGATAGTGAGTGTCAACATTTGGACTTATATTCATTTTGATGCGTTGTTTGTTTTTTTTTTAATTTTAAGCATGTGTTTGAGCAAATATGGGATTGTATCCTACAACTTGTCTAAAGCCTATTTTTTCACCCTACTTTTCTAAAACAACGATAGTGCGTTGTTCAAGGGTGAGGGCAGAGAGCTTGCCTTTCTGAGTCCCAGGCACTGTGGAGCATTAGATGGATAGTGTCTTGCTCAGGGTAGCAATGCAGCAACTTAGGAACAGTGGTCCCAACCCAAGACTCGAGAGAGAGCTTCCACAGCCATCTTTTCTTTGTCTCCCTCCATCCGTAGAAACTCAACTTCTCTTGCCTAGACTTTGTGTGTGTGTGTGTAAGAGAGAGGGAATATTTTTGTGAGCAGGGCATGGGTGTGCTCCTGTATTTGGGTGTCATTCCTTAGGAATGATACTCACCCTTTTTTTGAGACAGGGTCTCTCACTGCCCTGGACCTCACCAAGTAAACTAGACTGGTTGGCCAGTGCCGCCTTCAGGAGAAGGGTCTGAGCTTCCAGGCACAGCTAAGGACCCCCCACCCCCTACCCAACAGGATGCCACTCCCTCTCTAAGCATACCAGAATTAAGGCCTTGCCCATAGTCCTGTGACCTTTGGCCAGTTGCCTAGAAAACTTCACATCAGCCAGCAGCCTTCGCACAGCCCATCCCCTGCACCCCTCTTCCCAGCGCTATGTAGATCACTTGACTCTCTCCCTGTGCGCAGGAATGAACGTCCTAGGCATGGGCTAGCAACCTCTGAATTCACCAATCCCCTTAGGACCTCTTCCCTCTCTCTCAACTGCTTATAAACCCATCTCCCTGACAAGTAAAACAAGCTGTTCACCGAGACTGCCTCCCGAAAGAGGTTCTTTCGCTCACGGCCGCTCAAGGCCCTGTTCTCCACGGTCGCCTGGATGCCTTTGGGGAACTGCAGCCCTGGGGATCCTGGAACCCACAGGCCTGCAAACCCCAGAGAGCCACCCATCTCTGCCTCCCCAAGTGTGTGAGACTACACCCACCTTTTTAAAAGATATTTTATTTTTATTTATTTGAGAGAGAGAAAGAGGCAGATAGAGAGAGAATGGGCACACCAGGGCCTCCAGACACTGCAGAGGAACTCCAGAAGCATGTGCCCCTTGTGCGTCTGGCTTATGTGGGTCCCGGAGAATTGAAACAGGGTCCTCATGCTTCACCAGCAAGTGCCTTAGCCGCTAAGCCATCTCCCAAGCCCCTTTCTTTCTTTCTTTAAAAAAATTTTTTTTGTTTATTTAAAATTTTTTTGTTTATTTTTATTTATTTATTTGAGAGTGACAAAGAAAGAGGCAGTGCGGGGGGGAGAGAGAATGGGCTCACCAGGGCCTCCAGCCACTGCAAACGAACCCCAGATGCATGCGCCCCCTTATGCATCTGGCTAAAGTGGGTCCTGGGGAGTTGAGCCTCGAACCGGGGTCCTTAGGCTTCACAGGCAAGCGCTTAACCGCTAAGCCATCTCTCCAGCCCTCTTTTTTTTTTTTAAGGTGACTTCTGGAGACCACTTGGGTCCCCATGCTTGCATGTAAGTACTTCACTGACCACGCTATTCTCCTGCCCTTGCTTTTTTTCCTTAACAATTTCAAAGGTTTGTTTCCTTTTCTTTTAACTGATATGACAGTGAAATGTCAAGAAGGATGCACACAAAATTAATTTCAAGTAGATAGGGCTGAGCACTGACTTAGAGAACATGTTTAGCTCCTCTCTCTCTCTCTCTCTCTCTCTCTCTCTCTCTCTCTCACACACACACACACACACACACCATTTAGGAGTCAGGAGGTAGTCAAGGCCCATCCTGAACCAGCCTTCCTAGTGGCTTTGGATCCAGTCAGCCACAAAGTAATACATGCATGTTACATGCACAAGAGAAGCTGTGGGGCAACGAGAGGTAACTAGTCTTGGGGAATCTTTATCATATATCCAAAAACAGTGGCAACATTTGAAGTATTGTAAAAAAAAAAATCCTATGTGGTTTTGTACATGTAGCATGTGACCCTGAACCCCAGTGGGAGACCCTCAGATCCACATCTGCCTGTGGACGCTGAGGGCTACGAAGCAGGCATGGGCAGAGCTGAGCCAAGCCAGCGGCTGACATGCCAGGGAAGCTAAGCAAATGTGCAGCTTAGGAAGACAGCCCCAGCACGAACCCCATGGCCACTCTGTAGGACCCACACTAATGGGAAAGAAAGCTCAATGGGCAGGGTCGGGGGGTGGTATATGTTATTTTTCCTGTTGCACAAAAATTCATCCTTGCCTGCCCACTGCATGTGAAAGGTGGCAAATAGGCACTACTTTAAAAGAATATTATTTTATTTATTTATTTGTAAGCAGAGAGAGATAGAGAAAGAGAGAGAGAGGGAGGAAGAATGGGCACACCAGGGCCTCCAGCCACTGCAAAGGAGCTCCAAATGCCTGCACCACTTCATGTGGGTAACAGGGAGTCAAACCTGGGTCATTAGATTTTGCAGGCAATCACCGTAACCTCACCTTAACCTCTGAGTCATCTCTCCAGCCCTCCCTTGCTTTTAGGTTTTTTTTGTTTGTTTGTTTGTTTTTTGAGGTAGGGTTTCACTCTAGCACAGGCGGACCTGGAATTCACTCTGTAGTCTCAGGGTGGCCTGGAACCCATGGCAATCCTCCTACCTCTGCCTCTCCAGTGCTGGGTGGCGTGCGCCACCATGCCTGGCTTTCTACTTTTGCTTTTTTGAGAGGTCTCCCTATGTAGCTCAGGCTGGTCTTGAACTCATAGTCCTTCTGCATTAGCCTCCTGAGGGCTTGCATTGCAGGTGTGCAGCCCTCCCACACTCGGCTTCTTGCTGAAAGTTGTGTTGATTCATGCAGCTAGCAGGATACAATGTATGGAATCCTGACTGTCCTGAAATCTCTCAGCTGTAGGATTCACCATCAAGGGTCACAGTTAGCACATGTGTCCCAGCAGGCTGGGTGCACTTGAGTGATGGCTGTTCTTTGTTTTCGTGAAAATTGAATTTTAGGAATCAGGTTGGGCCCAGATCTTTTTATTAATTTCCTCTCTCTTCATGTTCCCGTGGCTGGCTGTACCCCCAGAACTTTTTAAAAATTTTTTTACTTAGTTGAGAGTGGCAGACAGAGAGAGAAAGAGGGGGAGAGAGAGAGAGAGAGAGACATTGCACCAAGGGCCTCCAGCCACTGCAAATGAACTCCAGATGTATGCGCCCCCTTGTGCATCTGGCTAACGTGGGTCCTGGGGAATTGAGCCTCAAACCGGGGTCCTTAGGCTTCACAAGCAAGCACTTAACCACTAAGCCATCTCTCCAGCCCCCCACAGAACTTCTGACTGGACCAAAACTATGGTCTGAATTTAATCCAGAAACTGAGAATGAAATAAATGTAATTTGATTTTGGTGGGAAAAATGACCCCTTTCCATCCCCTGTGTCATGGGCCTTCCTAGTTTAAGTGAGAGAAACACTTTTTTATGGTGTTTTGTTTTCTGAGCTAGGGTCTCACTCTAGCTCAGGCTGACCTGGAATTCACTGTGTAGTCTCAGGGTGGCCTCGAACTCACGGGGATCCTCCTGCCTCTGCCTCCCTAGTGCTAGGATTAAATGCCTGCACCACCGCACCTGGCTTATGTGTTTTTGCTAAATGACCTCTCAGCTAAATTTTGAAAACCTCAGAGAGGATGTTAAAGGGGAAGTGGTGGGTTTAAGTAGCAACACTTTTGGAAATAAAAGCCTTAATCTCGGTTTTGCAGCTTCAGGTCAGGTACATCCCACCACCCTTAGCCCCGCCACCAGAATTTATCAGAGGCGACGTGGGTTATGTCCCTTTTCTGCTCAAGTTCGACAATGGTCACCCCTGTCAGGTCAAAGCCCACGCAGTGCCCACGGAGGCCTTTATGACCTGGCTTGCTGTCTCCACTGGTCTCACCCGCCACTCGCTGTCCCCCACCCCAACCCGCCTACCACCTAGAACTTTCTTTTCCTGACTCCCCCGTCCATGCTCAGTGTCAGCCTATCCTGAGCCGCAAACGTCCCGCGTGGCCTCCCCACGCTGAGCTTTTCTCCACCATCATCTGCTGACAGATCCTTGCGTTTTTTACCTGCCTCACCTCCCTAGGATGTAAACTCCGTAAAAGTACAGACTTTTACCCAAACACCTAGAACGGCGCCTGTCTTGGTAACTATCTGTCAGATGAATGGACCAGATATACTTTTCTCAGACGCTTAAATGACTACCACCAGGAATCCCTTTTATTTATAAACACTAGCCTGGTGCCGGGGCGCATGCCTTTAAGCCTTTAATCCCAGAGGTAGGAGGATCACTGTGAGCTCCACGTCAGTTTGGGGGTTACAGAGTCAGTCCCAGGTCAGCCTGGGCTAGTATGAGACCCTACCTAGAGACAAGCAAAAAAGGATCATTTATAAATACAGATGTCCATCACTAATAAAATAGATGTCCTTCTGTCAATTGGCCATAAAATAAAATCTATTTGAGGTGTTTTTTTTTTGGGGGGGGGTGAGAGGGTTTGAGGTAGGGTCTCACTCTAGCTCAGGCTGACCTGGAATTCACTACATAGTCTCAGGGTGGCCTTGAACTCACAGCAATCTTCCTACCTCTGCCTCCCAAGTGATGGGATTAAAGGCATGTGCCACCATGCCTGGCTTTTCAATCTATTTGAGTTTTGATTCACAGTGTGGAGTGAAATGTGCATTTTTTTTTTTTATTTAGTTGAGAGAGCGAGAGAGGGAAAGAGGCAAACACACACAGAGAGAAAGAGAGAGAGAGAGAATGGCCGCGCCAGGGTCTCCAGCCATTGCAAACGTACTCCAGATGCATGCGCCACCTTGTGCATCTGGCTAACGTGGGTCACTGGGGATTGAGTCCTTTGGCTTTGCCGGCAAATGCCTTAACCTCTAAGCCATCTCTACAGCCCCTGAAATATGCATTTTTATGGGGGAAAAATTCCCGGGAGATTAAACAAGGATTAGGAAAAGTTCCAAGCCTGTGACAACAGTTTCAGACCTCAGTGTCAGGTTGGCATCCACTCATAAGTTCTTGCTCCTGTGCGGCACTTGCAGCCCATAGTGGCAATCCCAATGTGATCTCTGTCTCCAACAAGGATTTTCTTTTCTTTCTTTCTTTTTTTTTTTTTTTCCAATTTGTCAGAGTTCTCTCACTCCATTCTCAGACTGCTCTGAACCTCCCTCTCTTCCTTCCCCTTGGTCTTCATTGGAAATTCACATTTCCTGTCTGTGTCCTCCGATGCCAGCAGCATCTCTTGCCCTGAAAGTACTTCACCTAACAAATGCTTCTGGGAGGACTCGGCGGAGAGCGCCCCAGCTTGGATGCCAGCTCGGGCCTCTGTTAACCGCCTGCTCTTTGTCTTGTGCTTTGCCATTGGCACCTCTTAGAAGCTCCCACCATCGGCAGTGGTTGTATGCAATTGGAAGCCTGCCATATAATTGCTATGTCATTCTCCGGTGCCCAGGAAGAAGTGACAAGTGAAGCGATGGCCCAGTGCCACAGGTATTACTAGATCGGATCTTCTGGGCATTAAAAGGCACTGTGTTTGTTTGTTTGTATTGTTTTGTGTGTGCGCATATGGTATCTGAAGTGCATGCGTATTTGTATGTATGTGGGGGCACATGTGTGCTTCTGTGTGGAGGCCAGAGGTCAAGGTTTGGGAGTCTTCCTCAATTACTTCCCACCTTATTTATTGAGACATGATATCTTTTTTGGGGGGGGGTGAGTTTGAGGTAGGGTCTCACTCTGGCCCAGGCTGATCTGGAATTCACCATGTAGTCTCAGGGTGGCCTCAAACTCATAGTAATCCTCTAGCCTCTGCCTCCAGAATGCTGGGATTAAAGGTATGGGCCATCATACCTGGCAAGACAGGATCTCTCTCTCTTTAAATTATTTTTTATGTATTTATTTGAGAGAGAGGGAGGGAGGGAGAAAATGGATGTGCCAGGGCCTCCAGCTGCTGCAAACGAACTCCAGACACATGTGCCCCCTTGTGCAGCTGTCTTACTTGGGTCCTGGGGAATTGAACCTGGGTCCTTTGGCTTTGCAGGCAAGTGCCTTAACTTCTAAGCCATCCCTCCAGCCCAAGACAGGATCTCATAATGAACCCAGAGCTCAGTGGTATGGCTGGACTCGTTATCCAGCTTGCTCCTGGCGTCCACTTGTTTCTGCCTCTTCAGTGCTGGGATTGCAGAGGCACATCACCACATGCATGCTGGGATATGAACTCTGGTCCTCATTAGCATGTACTTTATTGACACTAGGGTTTTGGGGTTTTTTTTTGGCTATTTATTGTCTTTTTGAAGCTTTGGAATGACAGTTGACCTGATTTCTATTATTTTTATCTATGTTTTGAAAAGCATAAGGTCGGCTCTGCTCAAAGTGGAAGGAGGAGATGCCTGGGTTTCCTGAGCTAGTAGTAGAGGCCACTGCAGGGATTTAAATGACGTGGTGAGGGAGCCTCGGATGACAGCCTTGAAAAAATGACTCATGTCTGTTGTGGGGGAGGGGGGAATCTGTTAGTCCAGTAAAGCTAGGTTTTTATAGAATCCTGTGATGGTGCCTTCCTTCCTGTCTCCCTCCCTCTCTCCCTCCCTCCCTCCCTTCCTCCTTTTCTCCTTTCTTCCTCCCTCCCTTTCTCCTTCCTTCCTTTCTTCCTCTCTCCTTTCCTCCTTCCCTCCCTCCCTCCCTCCCTCCCTCCCTCCCTCCCTCCCTCCCTCCCTCCCTCCTTCCTTCCTTCCTTCCTTTCTTTCCTCCTTACAACAAGGTCTCAAACTCTATTTAGGCAAAGCTGGTCTTCAACTTTACCCATGATCCTGTAACCTCCACCCCCCCGTGCTGGGATTACAGGCATGCTCCACCAAGGCCAGTTTGACGCAGTGCTGCGGATTGAACTCTGGCTTCATGCATGCTAGGCTAGCACTCCACCAACTGAGCTACATCCCCAGCCTTCAGGCTTTATTTTGTTTATGTGTGTGTGTGTGTGTGTGTGTAATTTATTTATTTACTTGAGAGAGAGAGAGAGAGAATGGACGCACCAGGGCTTCCAGTCACTGCAAATGAACTACAGATGCATGCACCTCCTTGTGCGTCTGGTTTACGTGGGTCCTGGGTAATTGAACCGGGGTCCTTTGGCTTTGCCTTAACCACTAAGCCATTTTCTCCAGCCCATTGTTTTTGTTTTTTGAGGTAGAGTCTCGCTCTAGCCCAGGCTGACCTGGAATTCACAATGTAGTCTCAGGCTGACCTCAGACTCACAGGGATCCTCCTATGGCTGGTATTAAAAGTGTTCACCACCACACTGGGGTCATGTTGTATTTTATTCATTTGTTTTTCTTTTTTCTCCTTCTTTATTTAAAAAAAAAATTTACCTTTATTTATTTAACAGAGAAAGAGGGAGAGAATGGGTGCACCAGGGCCTCCAGCCACTGCAAACGAACTCCAGACACATGCACCCCCTTCTGCATCTGGCTAATGCAGGTCCTGGGAAATCAAACCTGGGTCCTTTGGCTTTGCAGGCAAATGCCTTAATTGCTAGGCCATCCCTCCAGCCCCCCCCTTTTTTGTTTAGTTTTCTTCTTCTTTTTTATAAGTGAGTGAGTGAGATAGAGAATTGGCATGCCAGGACCTTACTCACTGCAAAGGAAATCCAGATGTGTGTGCCAACTTGTGCATCTGGCTTACGTGGTTCCTAGGAAGTCGAACCTGGGTCCTTAGGCTTTGCAGGCAAGCGCCTTAACCTCCAAGCCATCTCTCCAGCGCCCCCCCCCCCTTTTTTTAGGCAAGGTCTCACTTTAGAGCAAGCTGACCTGGAACTGACTCTGTAGTCCTAGGCTGGCCTTGAACTCACAATGATCCTCCTACCTCTGCCTCCAGAATGTCGGCGGCTGCTCCTCCTCTTCTTCCTTTTGTTGTGTGTGTGCATGGCATGCGTGGTGTAGGTGTGACCTGTGAGGTATGCACAGATGTAGGTGCTGATGTGTCATCCTGTGTGCTTACCTATGGCACTTGTGTACCCCCTTGTTAGAGCTGGAAGAGACTATCAGGGGTCCCTTCTATCACTTACCTCTCTGGGTTTTTTTGTTTTTTTTTTTTTCCCATGGGTAAAAGGACATTGGTTGTAGGTGACCGAAGAGTGTTAAGGACAAACTCCAGGCTCTCTGAGACCGTAGGAGGTAGGGCCAGTGGGACAGCTTCCAGGCCTTGGGGGAGGAGGTAGAGACAGCCGCTCTGACCCGCCAACAGGAGAAGCTGAGACCAGCTGGGGGGGGGGGGGTAGCCAGAGAAGAAAACTGCTCCAGACAGAAGAAGAGAAGACACTCAGCCTCCCAAGATCGAGGTCTCCATAACTATCAAACCTGAAATTATCAGCAGCAGGTGAAGTTCAGTTTAAACATGAGTTGTAGTAATGTCCCGAATAACCCAGCTTATTTCCAGTGCATTGGGCCCCATTTCTTTAGATCAATTTCCTGTTCTGGCAAAACCTGGATTCAGCGAGTGTTAAAGAAAATGGCATGCCAAGACTGTTAGCTGAGTGATTTTGGGGGCAAAGGTGTAGACTTTATTTTCTTGCTTCCCTGTGTGGTAGATGCACATGTGGCACCCCATGCCCTCACCTGTGGTGCTCCTCCTGATCACTTTTCCTGCCCGTTCTCATTTGACCCTTTGAGTCTTTCGGTGATCCAGGTGGTCCGGTGGTTGCTGGCCCGCTGCTCTCTAGTTACAGGTGCACACCCAGCTTCTTACATGGGATCTGGAGAGTCAAACTCAGGCAGCCTGAGGCCCCCACAGGCCCTTGAGGTTTCACAGGAAGCACACTTAGCAGCTGAGCCATCTCTCCAGCCCCAGGGCATTGCTGCTTTTGGTGAGAGGCTCTCACGGGCTCAGCTGGCCCCTGGCTCCTCCAGCCTCAGCCTCCGCAGTGATGCTCTGCTTCCATGCTCCCTTTTCCACATCATTTGCAGACTGTCTGCAGTCGCTCAAGTGTCTTGTGGTCTCTAGGTGTGCTTTCCAGGCTTTGTCGGTAGCAGCTGGGTTGCCCCACGGAAAGTCCCTGAGTGTACATTGTAAGGGAAGTCCCTGCCCGGGAGGCACTGATGAAGGCAGAGAAGGAAGAGAAGGTCCCGGATAAGGATGGAGGAGCAGGGATTTCGAGATGGAGGTCCTGTGTGGTAGACCGCGGGTATGCGTCTTCATGATAACCATCATCAATGCTCTGAAAGAGCTATAGAAATGTTTCAGGAAACTGACATGCCGCTCATTTGAGCTGCTGTAAGGAAATGTCATAAACTAGTATACTATATATAATATGCATTTTTAAAATTTATTTGAGAGAGCAAGAGAGGGAAAGAGGCAGACAGAGAGAGAGAAAAGATATACCAGGGCCTACAGTCACTGCAAACAAACGCCAGATGTTTGCTCCCCCTTGTGCATCTTGCTTACGTGGGTCTTGGGGAATCAAACTGAGGTCCTTTCTTTTCAGGCAAGTGCCTTAACCGCTAAGCCATCTCTCTTCAGCCCACAATATGCATTTTTATCTCACGGTTTTGGAAGCTGAAAAGTTCAAGATCCAAACAATAGCAGATTCTATCTCTGATGAGGACTCTATCACTGACGGTGACTTTTCTTTGTTTGTTTTGAGACAGGGTCTTGTTTAGCCCGAGCCTGCCTTGCACTGGATATTTAGCGGAACATAACCTTGATTTCTGGATCCCTCCTGCCTCCACCTCCAAAGTGCTGGCATTATAGGCGTGTGACACCATTCCTGGTGAAAAGTGGCTTCTTGCTGTGCCCTCATATGATGGGGGACGCTGGCTGGTTCTCTGGAATCTCTTTCCTAGAGGCACTAACCCATCCATGGGAGCTTCACCACTGTGATGCCTTCCCCTCCCAAAGGCTTCACCTCCTCACACCACGGCCTTGGAGATTAGGACTCCAAGGTAAGGACTTGGGGAGGAAACAACACATCAGATATGACTCTTCTTGACAAGGTATGGGTAGAAGAGACCAGGGACCCCACTTCTCTATGGATCTCAAGACCTGGTGGATTTTTTAAAAAAATATTTTATTATTTATTTGAGAGAGAGAAGACACAGGTAGTTGGAGAGAGAGAATGGGCACACCAGGGCCTCCAGCCACTGCAAACGAACTCCAGATACATGTGCCACCTTGTGCATCTGGCTTACGTGGGTCCTAGAGAATCAAACAGGGAACCTTTGACTTTGCAGGCAAATGCCTTAACTGCTAAGCCATCTCTCCAGTCCCTTATTTTTTAAAAATATATTATTATTTATTTGAGAGAGAGAAGACACAGGGAGAGGGAGGGAGGGAGAGAGAGAGAGAAGGGGCATTGGTGGATTTTTAAAAGATTTCTTAGACTATAAACCTGTCATTCTTATGTCCTTTCTTGGTGGCCCACAGAACTTATGACTAGTAATAATCCACATTTTCATCATCCACAAACCCATTTTTGCTTTGTCTAAATCTGGTTCTAATACGTACATAAAGTTTGAATTTTCATACAGCTTTTACTTCACAGCATAATATATCTGGCATTTTCAGTGCTCCTTTTCTTTTCAATTTCAATTTTGATAGTGTGCTCATCTTTAGCTATGAAACAACATTTATTTATACACATATTTGAATTTTAAAATATTTTATTCATTTATTGGAGAGAGACAGAAAGAAGGAGAGAGAGAGAGGGAGAGCGAGAGAATATGACCATGGCAGGGCCTCTAACCCCTGCAAGGGAACTCTAGATGCATGTGCCACTTTGTGCATCTGGCTTTATATAGGCACTGGGGAATCAAACCCCAGGCAGTCAGGGTCAGACTTTACAAAAAGGTGCCTTTAAACACTGAGACACTGAGCCAGTTCTAATCTTTGAATTTTTATTAGAAGTATGTTTTATTGTTTATTTTTTGTTTTGTTTTGATGCTGAGGATTAAACCCAAAGTCTTGTTCAAGCTAAGCATACTCTTTCATCTTTCACTGAACTATACATCCAGCCCCACTGTAGAGACTTAAAAACTGCTTCATGAACTATGCATAAGTATCTCATTCATGCATTTATCCAGAACACTTTTATTGAGTACCTACCTTGTAGGTACCATATCATGAATTGGTAATAAAAACCAATTTCCTATCAATCAGTATGTAAATACATAGGAATAGCAAATGCTAAGAAGAAAAACTGGCAGAGGAAAGATAACACAAAGGAGATAAGGTGTACTTACTTAAACAGGGCAGCCAGGTAGACTCTTAACTCCTGCAAGAGATAACATTTCCCTAGAGATCTGTAAGAGAAGTTATATGGTTTTGTAGGGAAGAGCCATTTAGCTCGAGAGAGCAGGAACTGAGAGCAAGGATGTATGTCTTGCTACAGACAGTAGCAGTAATGGAGAGGGTCTGGAGGGTGGTAGAAGGGGCTGGCAGTTGCTAAAAAGAAAAGGGTGTTAAGACATCGAAGATTGAGAAGGAGTCAGAAGCCAGAATATGCTTGGCAAGGTATGGACGTTGAGGTTTAATCCAATGGGTGGGAACCCATTGTAAGGTCTTACTGGTGGGACAGGATCTGATTTCTGTCCTAGTCAAGGGCATCAGGAGTGTCTGAGCTTGGTTGTTGGGGTGGGGTGGTTGTTACTGTCACAGTTTTTCCACCTCTCTCTAATCTGGGAAGCTTCACTTTGATCTGTTTCTACACACACACACACACACACACACACACACAGATTTTTAAAAAAGATTCCCATTGCTTTAAAAGCTTCTTAAAATTACTCTTTTATATTACCTTGTGATCTACTAGAGATGATTGTAAATGAATATTCGTCTGACTCCAAGTAGAAAAAGATGGAAACCAATACAAGCCAGTGGCTGGCCAGTCTTAATTTTACTCAGTCATTTGCATTTAAATTAGTTGAATTGTTCGTTTTGTATTCACTACAAAAGAAAATGGGTGTGGTGGCACACGCCTTTAATCCCTGCACTATGGAGGCAGACATAGGAGGATTGCCCTGAGTTTGAGGCCACCCTGAGATTACATAGTTAATTCCAGGTCATCTTGCACCAGAGTGAGACTCTACCTTGGGCAGGGGGGGGGGGGGCAAAATTAAAGGGAAAGATTATGTAAGGAATTTATAACACTTCTCAGTTGTGTGGAAATAGAAGTCTATTCAAAAGGGGTGTATTGCTGTTGGAGAGATGGTTTAGGAGTTAAAGGCACTTGCAAGCAGAATCTGAGGGGCCCCCGGGTTCAATTTCTCAGTACCCATTCAAAGCCCGATGCACAAAGTGGCTCATACACCTAGAGCTTGCAACAGCAAGAGGCTCTTGCATGCCATACATATATCCTCTTTATCATTCATAAAGATGTTAATAAAAGGGGGTGTATTCCCATCAAAATCTCTAACTATAATTATCCCTTCTTAACCTATGGTGATCTCACTCTCCATTGGAGAATCTGTTTTTCTTTTACAGAAGGCAGTGAAAACTGAGGACAACAAAATCTACCAACAAAACAAGATAACTGACTCCCTATCATGGGATGATCTACTCTTGGCACTTCCGCTAGAGCCCAGGTGAAAACTCAGAGTAACTGGCGAGATGAGCAGGAGCGCTGCTTCCACCGCGTGCCTGACAACCTGCGCCAGGGTGATGGAGACAGACACTGAGGAGACTCAAAACGCACCAAGGCAGAAATCCAGAAGCTGCGGAGAGCTCAACACTACAGTGGACTTAAAACACACCCACCTTGGGCTGGAGAGATGGTTTGATGATTAAGGCACTTCAATTCCCCAGTACCCCCGTAAGCCAGATGCACAGGGTAGCACATGTGCCTGGAGTTTGCAGTGGCTAGAGGCCCTGGCATTCTCGTTCACTTTCTGTGTCTGCCTCTTTCTTTCTCTATCATAAATAAACAGATAAATAAACAAATAACTAAAAACATACCACGGTTCAGGGAATTCTGTGGAAGAGGGAGCAGAAAGAGTCTAAGAGCCACAGGGTGGGAGGGGATATCCAGAGACATTGCTCTGACTGCTGCTCCCACAACTCAGAACCCACATCCCCTCCCAGTGAGGAGCGCCCTCAGCAGAATGGGGGCATGGAGAATGAAATGATGGTACCAATTTATGACGTGTCCATACAAAATTTCCATTTAATAAAGAAAACAAAGGGGGTCATGTGCATCTAATCCCAGCAGGATGCCGATGTTGAGACAGAAAGATCGTGAGTTTGAAGCTATCCTAGGTTACATAATGAATTTAGAGCCAACCTGCGATACATAGGGAGAACCAGTCTTAAAAAAATAATAATAGGGCTGAAGCAATGGGTTAGCGGTTTGAGCACTTACCTACGAAGCCTAAGGACCCCGGTTCGAGGCTCAATTCCCCAGGACCCATGTTAGCCAGGTGCACAAGGGGGCGTATGCGTCTGGAATTTGTTTGCAGTGGCTGGAAGCCCTGGTGCACCCATTCTCCCTCTCTATCTGCCTCTTTCTTCTCTCTCAAATAAATAAATAATTTTAAAAAACAATAAAAATAACAAAGCAAACTGTGTGTGTGTGTGTGTGTATTGTTCACACCCATCTTCAGGAGTGCATTTTGTGAAGGGGAGGATTGATCACGATGCAGTGTGGAGGTTTCGAAATACATAGTGCATTACAAATGCAACTTGTCAGTTTTGCTTCTTCCCTTTGATTCCGCTAGTAAATGAGGAAAAGTGTCTAACGTTTCATGTTTTAAATACGGTTATAAAAAATTGTTATGAATTTTATGATTTCTTATCCTGGAAAGGCGCCGCCTAATTGTTGCCTGGCTTTTATTAAGAAACAACAGTGCGCCTGGTTCCTTGTTTTAACTATGATTTAAGAGAGACAGCACCTTTATAACTCAAAACCTCAGCAATAGTATACATTTATTTAGAAGAGCCCCACTCCCACTCCCTGCTGAGAGTCTATGTTGAACATTTTACGTGCATTCACTGTTAGATTTGGAGTAGAGGGTCTGGGAAAGTTTCCTTGGGTAATGGAAATTTATTCTGTATAGACAGGAGAGCTCAGGGATTGAGTAAAACAGGGGCGGATCAGTGGGGGCGTTCTAATAGGCGAGGGGGACAGGGCCAGGGGAAATGGCCTAGGGCTGGGGGACAGGACCCTGAAAATTCCCGGTAGTAGCTACTGGCCACTTTATACCTGGCCCCTTGGGGGTAGGGGGTCTGCCCTGCCAGGGGAGGAGCTTGGGAGCTGAGGTGTGGGCCAGTAGTCAGGAGAGGAGCCACACTGGCTAGAACTCCCACTAAGCCCTTTTGGGGAGGTGAGTCTTTGAAGTCTCAATTATGGCTGATGGGTGTTTTGTTTTTCAAGGCAGGGTCTCACTCAAGCTCAGGCTGACCTGGAATTCACCATGTAGCCTCAGGGTGGCCTCGAACTCACTGTGACCCTCCTACTTCTGCCTCCGGGGTGAGGTGCTGAGGATTAAAGGCAGGCGCCGCCACTCCCAGCTTTTATTTGTTTTTTTGTTTGTTTGCTTTGTGTGTGTATTTTCAGCTTGTTTACGAATTTACTTACAAGGTGCTGAGAACTGAACCTGGGTCTCCTGCAGTGAGCTGCATTCCTGCCCTTATTCACCCTTTTACTTCCCAGAACAGCCATTATGTTATTATTATGGCATTATTTTATTCTGCCCACAGGTAAACAGCGGGGGGCTGTCAGCTTCAGCTCCTCTCTACCCTGCTGCTCCCAGGGTGGGTGATTTATCTAGAATCCAGTGGCAGTTATGATTTAGGTGATTAGGTGACAGAAATTTCACCTGCTTTGTTCAGAGTCTCTCTGTCTCTCTCAGTACTGGGATAGAACACATGGCTTTATTTATGCTAGGATTGAACTCATAGCCTCATGCATGCTAGGCAAGCCCGCTACCACGGAGCTACAGCCTCTACTCATGTTGTGGCATTTCTGTAGAAATATGTCCGCTTCAGCCCATCATTTAGTGACCACACAGAAGCTGTTCTAATGCTCTGGGCTATAGAAATTAAACTTGCAGCATTTGGAGGCTGGGGAGAGAGCTTAGTGGGTAAGGCTTGATAATCTATCAAGCCAGGGTTCGATTTCCCCAGTATTCAGGTAAAGCCAGATGCATAAATAAATAAAATCTCTTTTATATGGTTATTATTATTATTATTTGGTTTTTTTTTTTGTTTTTTTTTTTTGGTTTTTCGAGTTAGGGTCTCACTCTGGCTCAGGCTGACCTGGAATTCACTATGTAGTCTCAGGGTGGCCTTGAACTCTCGGCGATCCTCCTACCTCTGCCTCCTGAGTGCTGGGATTAAAGGCGTGCGCCACCACGCCCAGCTATTATTTGGTTTTTTGAGGTAAGGTCTCACTCTGGTCCAGACTGACCTGGAACAACTATGTAGTCTCAGGGTGGCCTCGAACTCACGTGATCCTCCTACCTCTGTCTCCCGAGTACTGGGATTAAAAGGCCCCATCACACCTGGCTAAAGTGCTGCATTTGTCTAGAGCTTGTTTGGAGTTGTTTAGTGCTTCTCTTCTCTGTTAAATAAATAAATAAAATATAAAAAAATTTTTTTTTTAAATTTCAGAGCTGGAGAGATGGCTTAACAGTTAAGGCACTTGGCTTCAAAGCCAAAGGACCCAGGTTCAATTCCCCAGGATCCACCCATGTAAGCCAGATGCACAAAATGGCACATGAGTTTGAAGTTCGTTTGCAGGGGCTGCAGTCCCTGGAGTGCCCATTTCCTCTCTCTCTCTCACATAAATAAATAAATTAGTAATAATAAATTTCAACATTTTTGTTTTCTTTTGGAGATGGATTTACAACTTGAAATCTATCTTTTCTTTCCCCCGAGGTTGAGTCTCACTCTAACCCAAGATGATCTGGAATTCACTATGTAGTTTCAGGGTGGCCTTCTTGAACTCATGGTAATCCTCCTACCTCTGCTAACTGAGTGTTGGGATTAAAGGTGTGTGCCACTGTGCATGGCTCTTGAAATCTGATTTTTTAAAAAATTTTTTTAAAAAATTTTGTTGTTATTTTATTTATTTAGAGCGACAGAGAAAGAAAGAGATAGAGAGAGAGAACGGGCACGCCAGGGCCTCCAGCCACTGCAAACGAACTCCAGATGCGTGCGTCCCCTTGTGCATCTGGCTAACGTGGGACCTGGGCAGTCGAGGCTCGAACAGGGGTCCTTAGGCTTCACAGGCAAGTGCTTAACCGCTAAGTCATCTCTCCAGCCCAAAGTCTCAGACTTTTGATAACCAAAAAAGTAACATTAAAATATGCATATGTGTTGGCTAAGGAGATGGTTTAGTGGATAAAGGGCTTGTCATATAAATGTGAGGACCTGAGTTTGGATCCCCAGAAACTATGTAAATGCTGGGTCCGGTGGCGCATGTTTTAAAAATCTGAATAGATTAAAAAATTTTATTCATTTATTTATTTGAGCAAGAGAGGCAGATAGAAAGAGAGAGAGAGAGAGATACAGAGAATGAGAAGGCAAGCCAAGGCCTCTAGCCACTGCAAATGAACTATGCATCTGGCTTTACATGAGTACTAGGGAATCGAACCTGGGTCCTTAGGTTTCCCAGGCAAGCACCTTAACCTCTAAGCCATCTCTCCAGCCCAGGTTTTTAACTTTTTATTTATTTATTTGGTTTTTCAAGGCAGGGTCTCACTTTAGCTCAGGCTGACCTGGAATTCTCTATGTAGTCTCAGGGTAGCCTTGAACTCACAGTGATCCTCCTACCTCTGCCTCCCAAGTGCTGAGATTAAAAGTGTGCACCACCACACTCAGCTATTTTTATTTTTATCTTTTTTGTTTTTTCCAGCTAGGGTCTCACTCTCCCACAGGCTGACCTGGAATTCACTATGTAGTCTCAGTGATCCTCCTGCCTCTACCTCCCAAGTGCTAGGATTCTGCAGAGAAACTTGCAGGGAACCAGCCCAAACACCTTAGTCATTCTGACTTACCACTGTCCACTGACCCATAGTAAACTTTCCTGATGATACTATGAAGTTCTCTGCCCAGAGAAAGCGTTCATATCCACCAGTTTTTGAATATGCAGTGTATGGAGAAGTATGATTTCAAACTGCACATGCTCAACAGTGCGCCTGCCTCTAGGTGGGACCAGTAATCTTTACTGCCCTTAATGTGTGTATATTTACCCAATAAGTGCTCCTGACTTTATTTGCTGGGGACTTTAAACCAAAATTGCACTTATTTATTTATTTGAGAGAGAGCTTATTTATTTATTTGAGAGAGAGCAGGGGGCAGCGAGAGAGAGAGAGAGAGAGACAGAGGGAGGGAGAGAGAGAGAATGGGCGTGCCAGGACCTCCAGCCACTACAAACGAACTCCAGATGCGTGCACTGCCCTGTGCATCTGGCTTTATGTGGTACTGGGGCGTTGAACCTGGGTTCTTAGGCTTTACGCGCAAGCACCTTAACCGCTAAGCCATCTCTCCAGCCCATGCTGGGGGCATTTTGTTTGCTTGGAGAATTTTCTCCAGTTCTTTAAGTAATCAATCTCTTCACTCTTATCCCCTCTACGCTTATCAACTTGCACCCATTACCACGGCGACCCACTTAAAGGGTTTTGTTTGCTTATTATTTTTTAAATTTTGTTATGCTGGGGAAATCGAACCTTAAAATATTTATCTTAAGGAAATGATTGGCAATATGGACACAGATATTTGTACACGACTGTTGATTATGAGGACTGGGGAGATGCTTGGTGGGTAAGCGCACTTGTTGCAATGAATGTAAGGACATGAGGTCAATCCTTTGTGCACATGTAAAAAAAACCCAGGCATGATCACGCATGCCTATAACCCCAGTGCTGACGAGGGCGGAGGCAGAACGATCTCTGGGGCTCCCTGGTCAGTCAGTCTAGCTGGGAAATGGGAGGTGCAAGTTCAGTAAGAGATTGTGTCTCAAGGAAATAAGGCGGAAGAGTAATAGAGGAAGACGTTGACATCTTTGGCCTGTGCATGCGTGTGCATAGGGCATGTGTATCTGCACACACGTTTGGACACACCACAGGCACATAAGCCCACACCACACATACTATGAAAACTCCAAAAAATACTAGTTGTAGCATTAATAACCACAGATAATGCTATAGGAATTTATTCATAAATAAAATTTCAGATAAACAAAGATGTGCTTAATTAAAAAAAAAAAAAGTGTGCCAGGTATGGTGGCGCACGCCTTTAATCCCTCGGGAGGCAGAGGTAGGAGGATCGCCATGAGTTCGAGGCCACTCTGAGACTCCATAGTGAATTCCAGGTCAGCCTGGACTAGAGTGAGACCCTACCTTGAAAAAAAAAATTAGGCCAGGGGAAGAGATTGAGTAAAAGAAGGATGGGGGGAAGGTCAATCAAGATTCAAGATATTCTGAATAAGACATATAAAAATCTACTTTTTTGGATAATGGCACATCCAGAAGCCATAGATGATTGCTAGAAAATTTTCAGTGCCATGGATGGGATATCTTCCAGTGAGTTGTTGGCCAGAGGAGTCCCTGATGCCCCCAAAACATTACAGGCCATCGCCGAGGCCCTTGGTTTCCCACCAGGAATAGATGGTAAGACCCCATTGTTGAAGACTCCACATACTTGGGCTGCAAGGTCACTGAGAAATCCTGCTAGAACTGAGCTGAAAACCTCCTCCATGTAGACCAGCTGACAGAAAGCCGGAAAAAGCTACGCTATATGCAGCTTATGGGAGACAGAAGGCACCCATGTGAACACATACACAGACACCCCCAAAACAAATAAAAAGAGAATGTGTATAACCGGTGCTCTTTATTTATTTATTAGAGAGTGATAGAAAGAGACAGAGAATGAGCATGCCAGGGCTTCCAGCCCCTGGAAACGAACTCCAGATGCATCTGCCACCTTGTGCATCTGGCTTACATGGGTCCTGGGGGAACTGAACCTGAGTCCTTAGGCTTTGCAGGCAAGTGCTTTAACTGCTAAGCCATCTATCCAGCACTGGTGTTTTGTTTTTAAACTTTAACATATTTTTATTCATTTATTTGAGAGAGAAGGAGAGAGAAAGAAAGAATGGGAGGAACCAGGGCCTCTAGCCAGTGCAAATGAACTCTAGACTCATGCGTTTCTCCCCTTGTGCATCTGGCTTATGTGAGTACGGGGGAATAGAGCCTGAGTCCTTAGTCTTCTTACCCACTTACCTACTCAGCCATCTCTCCAGCCCCCACAACTGGTGTTCTTAAGTTTAAAAAAAAATTGTGTGTGCGTATGAGCATGCATGTGCATGGGTGTACCAACGACTCTTGCCTACTGCGAATGAACACCAGACACACACGGCGCTTTGCATCAGGTTTAACACAGGTGCAGGGGAACGGAACCCCAGGCTGGTAAACGTTGCAAGCAAAGGCCTTTAACTATCGGCTCAGTGCTGCAAGAAGTGTTCTTAGAAAAAAGAACTTGGGGCATGGAGTGCAAACAGAACTGCACATGCATGTGAAAGCACAGTTTGGGATGTTGCGTCTACAAGCCCACAAACACCAGAGGAGCATGATTCTGCTCAGCCCTCGATGTCTTCCTTTCTTTTTCTTTTTGGATTTGGTAGGGTCTCGCTCTAGCTCAGGCTGACCTGGAATTCATCACCCCTTGCTTTCTAACTTGAGCTTCTAGAGAGAACAGTAAATCACTGCGTTCAAGTCACTCTTTGAACTGCTTTATTGTAGCAGAAAAGAGAGGGAGAGACAAGAGATGAGAGACAAAATAGGAGAAGAGGAGCTGGAGAGATGGCATAGTGGTTAAGGAGCTTGCCTGTGACGTTTAAGGACCCAGGTTCGATTCCCCAGGACCCACATAAGCCAGCTGCACAAGGTGGCGCATGTGTCTAGAGTTCGTTTGCAGTGGCTGGAGGTCCTGGCGTGCCTGTTCTCTCCCTCTCTCTCATAAGCAAATAAATATAAAAGGTAGGAGAAAAGGACAGAACTTCTGTATAAATTGTGCTCTTTTAGGATCTAGACTCATGGTACAAGGACCCCAGCTGGTGGTGCTATTTTGAAAGATTCTGGAAACTTTAGGAGGTGGGGCCTTACAGGAGGAATGCCCTTAGAAGTTGTATCTATTTTTTTTTTTCAAGGTAGGGTCTCACTCTAGCTCAGGCTGACCTGGAATTCACCCTAATTCACTCTTGGCCTGAAACTCGCAGTGATCCTCCTACCTGTGCTGGGATTAAAGGCCTGTGGGGCGCCCCCACGCCCAGCTGGGAAGCTACATCTTGTCTTGGGCCTGGAACCCTACCTCACTCCCCCCACCCCTCTCTCTCTGTCTCTCCCTCCCTGATGTCTCTTTGCTTAACAGATGGGTGAAATGAGCTGCCCTTCCATGTCGCAGTATGATGGCATGAAACTTCTGTAATGGTGATTGAAAATAAATAATTCCTTTCCCTGAGTTGTTTGCCTCTGGTTTTTTTTTTTTTTTTTTTTTTTTGCCACCCCAACAAAAGACCTAACAGACCACACCCAGGTTTTAGATTGTATGTTTCACATAGCCATTTCTTAGGTTTTACCTGCCAGAAACCAAATTCACTGTGAGCTTTTTTTTTGTTGTTGTTGTTTATTTCTTGGGTAGGCTGACCTGGAATTAACTATGTAGTCTCAGGGTGACCTTGAACTCACCAAGATTCTTTTACCTCTGTCTCCTTAGTGGTGGGATTAAAGATGTGTGCCACCACCTGGCTGAGCTACTTTTTTTTTAAACTGATCACTTCCAACATCACAAGGCATAATTCATAGTGCTCTCAGAGATAACGGTTTACAGGAACTCAGCAATATAAATCTTGGGAGTATTGACAAAAAGTATACAGATATTTTCAAATACCTCGACTTGAGCAGAAAACTAGGAGTGTACTAGTAACAAATTGCACTCAACAGTAGTCTAACAAATTGATTTCCACTAAAATAAAAATGAAGAAAGATTCGTATCTTGACTGAATATTAATTCTTGTGGTCTTTATAGAGGGCCAAATTAATCTTTAGGGTGAAATTCATAAGTCAACCACATGAAAACTATATGCATCAACAAGAAGGGCTCGAAATTTATTCAGTGAGATGAAGCTGTCTCTTGACTCCAACTTGATATTCATTTATTTTGGGAGGCACCAATACATGATCAGACAATCGCTACCTTACTTTGAAAGTGGTTTTTGATGATGGTGATTGGGCTAAAAGGAAAAAAATAATATGGGGAACAGGAGAGAGACGATTTTGTGTTTATGAATTGCTTAGGAAAAGTGGGTAGGAGAAACTGAAAGAGGGAATAATGTAGTGTGGGGTAAGTAAGGGGAGAAAGGGGCAATTGTTAAGTGGGTTCGCTTGAGTATGGGACTTAACCTCTCTGGGATTATGTTCTTATAACTATCAATTTAAACCACCCCCACTGCTATGCGTGAGAGCGTCCGGAACAGCGTGGGAGGTGGCGTAAAAGCTCAGCTGATGTTAGTGACGTCTTCATCTTGGGGTATCTATGAGAGGTCGTGAGGAGGGCCCATGTGGGGTTTGACATTGGCTGTTCTAGACACTGACTTCATCTCAGCTGCATTCCAGTGCACGGTCGGCACTTAACAAGTCACTGAACTTTTCTCTGCCCTTCCCTTCTTCTTTTTTTTTTTTTTTTTTAAGTTTAATTTTTCTGAGGTAGGGTCTCACTCTAGCTCAGGCTGACCTGGCACTCACTATGTAGTGTAGGGTGGCCTTGAACTCACAGCGATCCTCCTACCTCTGCCTCCCGAGTGCTGGGATTAAAGGCTTGCGCCATTGTGCCTGGCCTTCTTCTTCATCTTAAAATACTTTTCTATTTCAATTCCATATCTCCCGTCTTCAAAATTTTATGCAAGATTGTGTATTGATCACATAAAATAACATAAAAGCTCCTGGCATCATGACCATGAGGGCTTCTGCTGGCCTATATGACATCGCTATGCCAACTAACAAAAACCTACACTTTCCTTCAAATGGTTTTATTGTTCGCAATAGAAAGTTGCCCAATGTATGGATAACCAGAATAAAACACTTAATTTCCATCTGTAGAAAATTACTAGAACAAAGATAGAAATCGATGGTACCTACCCTGGGAAGATGGTTTCTTTGTGTAGAACTCAACCCAGAGAGAGTTACATGGTGAATTTAGCCCCCAAAGTATGTATGGCACATAATGATAACTTAATGTGGATTCCTAGCCTCTCCTTTCTTCCAGGCAGAACATTCCCACTGGCAGATCTCACAGCCTTGCCTGGCAGGCTACCTCCTGTGCGGCCTTATCCCAACCTTTAGTGAGGAATCTTCATGGGAGACCAAGGTTGTTAAGGAATTTCCCTATCCACCTTTGAGGAGTTGGATTTGCTGGCTCCGTTTCATTCAGGGTCAGGGTTGACATATCCAGGTTACGTTTCTTTTTTTCCTTTGTTTTATTTTTACTTATTTATTTGAGAGGAACAGACAGAGAAAGAGGCAGATAGAGACAGAATGGGTGTGCCAGGGCCTCCAGCCACTGGAAACGAACTCCAGACGCCTGCGCCCCCTCATGCATCTGGCTAAGGTGGGTCCTGGAGAATCGAGCCTTGAACTGAGGTCATTAGGCTTCACAGTCAAGGGCTTAACCGCTAAGCCATCTCTCCAGCCCCTATGTTTCTTTTCAATCCCACTATCTGCTCATCTCCTCAGGACGACTGATGAGTGTGAAACTAGATGAAATCAAATGGAGCTCCTAAGAGCCAGGCATGGCGGCACACGCCTTTGATCCCCGCACTCAGGAGGCTGAGGTAGGAGGATCTCTGTGAGTTCAAGGCCACCCTGAGACATAGTACATTCCAGGTCAGCCTGGACAAGAGTGAAACCCTACTACAAAAAAAAAAAAAAAAAAAAAAAAAAAAAAAAGAAAGAAAGAAAGAAAGGATAAAAAAGGAGCTCCTAGCAGAGTAAGGTAAATTTAAAGCAGCTGAGTGAAGGGGCAGCGAGACTGGATCAATGTAGCAGTCATCTCATTACTGGGACAAAACACCACACTGGAAGCAGTTTATGGGAGGAAAGAATTGATTTCAGGCTCACAGTTTGACCATGGTGGAGAAAGCGTGGCAACCAGCCCACATCTTCACACATCAGCATCAGAAAGGGAGGGAGGAAGGGGAGAAGAGAGAAAGAAGCCAGCCAGCTCTGAATTCCCCTGAGGGGCTGGACTAACCAACCTCGCAGCCACCAGCATCAGCCGCATCAGCCGCTTTTGCCTGCCCTTTAGTCCTGGTTCCACTGTCCTCCCCCGCCCCCCCCAGGTCACGGGAGCCTTTTGTGGTGACCAATAGTCTTCTATTCTCCCTGCTAACTGTCAATGATGAATGTACCTTTGAGAGAGCAAGCTCTCAGGTGGAAGCATGGCTGGCCTTCCATTCCCAGATCTCCATCCTCCCTCACTCTTCTCTCGGCCACACTCACCCATCACAGGTTTCCTTGGACCTTCTGCCCTTCTTTTCCCGCGTGCCCTCTGCTGGCTCATGCAGGTGTCCTCACCTTCCCCCGTGGGACAAGCTTTGTTAGTAGTGACAACGGTGCTGCTGCTGCTTACGGTCAAACCTCTGAAAAGGACTTGCCTGGCTTTGCCCCAGCACCTTCACCCAAATACCGTCAGCGCCTTCCCTGAGCGCCCAGTAGAATGGACCCTCTCCATTCACGTTCCCTTTAGCGCCTCCTGGCTTCCAGGGCACCACCCCCTCCGAACCTTGCTCCCACCATCATCCTGCTCCTCCGTTCCATCGGTAAGTATTGCGTTTCCTCATCTACTGGCCTTTGTCCCTCACGTTCTCCAGTTTCCCTCTAGGCCATCATCTCTAGTGCCTCTGTGTGTGTGTGTGTGTGTGTGTGTGTGTGTGTGTGTGTGTGTATGCCATGGTATGTGCGTGAGTGAAGGTTAGGACAACCTTTGATGTCAGTCCTTGCCTTCCACCTTGTCTGAGGGCAGCAGCTCTCTCTCTCTCTCTTTTTAATATTTATTTATTTAGGAGAGAGATTGAAAGAAACAGAGAGAGAATGGGCCTTCTACAACTGCAAATGAACTCCAGATGCCTGTGCCACTTCATGCATCCGGCTTGGCGTGGATACTGGGGAATTGAACCTGGGCCATCAGGCTTTGCAGGCAAGTGCCTTAACCCCTGAGCCATCTCTCCAGCCCCAGGTAGCATCTCCTGTTGTCCACTGCATATACGAGGCAAGTTGGCCCACATTCTCCTGTCTCTGCCTGCAGAGCTGATGCACCGGGACTGGAGATGCATGTCATCCTATCTGCCATTACGGGGAGTCTGGGGGTCTGATCTCAGGTTGTCACACTGGTGCGACAAGAGCCTTCACCCACTGAACCGTCTCCTCAGCACTAGTGCCTTGTTTTGACACACCACCTTTGAGACAACGACTCCAGCCCGGGTTTCACTTCTGAACTTCAGCTCTCACGCCTGACTCCCTGTGGATGTTTTATGCGTGTCTTCCTCGTGAAATCCTTATGAAATCCTTTTCTTTTCTTTAATTTTGAGAGAGAGAGAAAGAGAATGGGCATGCCAGAGCCTTCAGCCGCTGCGAAAGAACGGCAGATGCGTGCGCCACCCTGTGCCCATGTGTGACATTGTGCACTTGTGTTGCTGTGTGTCTAGCTTACACGGGACCTGGAGCTTTGAACATGAGTTCTTAGACATCGCAGGCAAACACCTTAAATACTAAGCCACTTCCCCAGCGCTCCCTATGAATCCTTCATAGTTGTTTCCTAGAACTTTTTTTTTTTAGTATTTTTTTGTCCATTTTTTATTTATTTATTTGAGAGCGACAGACACAGACAGAAACACAGATAGAGGGAGAGAGAGAGAATGGGCGCGCCAGGGCTTCCAGCCACTGCAAACGAACTCCAGACACGTGCGCCCCCTTGTGCATCTGGCTAACGTGGGACCTGGGGAACTGAGCCTTGAACTGGGGTCCTTAGGCTTCACAGGCAAGCGCTTAACTGCTAAGCCATCTCTCCAGCCCTCTAGAACTTTTTTTTTTTTTCGAGGTAGGGTCTCACTCTAGCCCAGGCTGACCTTGAATTCACTATGGAGTCTCAGGGTGGCCTCGAACTCACGGCAGTCCTCCTACCTCTGCCTCCCGAGTGCTAGGATTAAAGGTGTGTGCCACCACACCCGGCTTTGTTTCCTAGAACTTTTATCCCAAGGCTATCACCCTCTCAGTAAATAATATCATCTGGAACTGGAGAGATGGTTCAGCAGTTAAACGTGCTTGTTTATAAAGCCTGCCAGCCTGGGTTTGATTCCCTAGTACCCACATAAAGCCACATGCACAAAGCCACATGGCCCATATTTCTGGAATTTATTTGTAGCAGCAAGAACCCTTACATGACCATTCTCTCCCTGTCTCTCTCTAAAAAATTATTTATTTATTAATTTATTTGAGAGAGAGAGAGAATGGGTATACCAGGGCCTCTAGCCACTGCAAACCAGTTCCCAAATGCATGAGCCACGCTGTGCATCTGTCTTATGTGGCTATCTGGGAATCAAACCTGGGTCCTTAGGCTTCACAGTCAAGCAACTTAACCAGTGAGTCATTTCTCCAGCCCTCTCTTGCTCTTAAATAGATAAATAGAGACTATCTACGCACAAAATAATTTTTAAAAATATATCATCTGGTATCTCAAGTTCAAAAAGAGGTGGTTATGCTTTGTTTTCTTTCTTTCTTTCTTTCTTTCTTTCTTTCTTTCTTTCTCTCTCTCTCTCTCTCTCTCTCTTTTTTTTTTTTTTTTTTTTGAGGTAGGGTCTCGCTCTAGCCCAAGCTGACTTGGAATTCACTCTGCAGTCTCAAGGTGGCCTCAAACTCATGGCGCTCTTCCTACCTCTGCCTCCTGAGTGCTGGGATTAAAGGCATATGCCATCACACCCATCTCTCTCTCTTTAACCCAGTGACATTTAATCCATTACTAGCATTTTGGACTTTACTTCCAAAATAGCCAATTCACTTTTCCCTATTTCTGTTGTAATTCAACAGGTTGGACCAACTGCTAGACCACTGCCCCTAACCTTCCTTCTCAGGTCTCATCTTGTTGCCTTCCAAAACCCTTTCTACGCTGAAGCCATTCTAGTCCGTCCCCTTCTCTAGCATGACAAGTCTTTCTTCCTTGGGCTCTCGGTCCATGCGGTCTCCTGTAAGTGGAACAATATCCCCTTGATCTCTATAAGACTAGTTTCTTCTTAATTTTATATTCTTTTTGGACATTCCTCTCGTATCATGAGTTCTCACAGTACCCTGTTCCTATCTTTGCAACATTCATTACTGTTGCAAATTCAGGTTTATTTCTCTGTTTCCCACGCTACCCTGTTGGCCTCAAGAAGGCGGTGGGTTCTTCTCCACAATTTGCCCAGCCATTATCATAATGCTTAGCACTTAGTAGGTACAGTTGTTGAACTTCTGATGGAATAGGCAGGCTGTTAGATTTTTGGTTGAGTCAGTTATTATTTTTGAACTTAAACTTCCTCACCTGTATTCCCTAAAATATCACTCATAAAATGATTATGAGAAAAATTATGATTCATTATGTTTTTAAGACTGCATGTTTCCATTTGAATTGGTGCCTATTAATTCCCTGCTAAGAAGGATGAGGAAATTAGCACTCCTACTTCCTCCCCTATCTCCTGCTTTGGTTAGTTATTTTATCATATATTGGCAATGTTTATAACATTTACACCTGCTTTTTAAATTTTATTTATTTATTTTTTGGGGGGTTCCGAGGTAGAGTCTCACTCTAGCACAGGTTGGCCTGGAATTCACTGTGTATTCTCAGGGTGGCTTCGAACTCACTGTGATCCTCCTACCTGTGCCTCCCTAGGGCTGGGATTAAAGGTGTGCGCCACCACACCTGTCCTGGTTCTCTGTTTTGATGGACAGACATGAGTTACATAAGCTTTTCTCTACCACACATGTCCTTCTTTCCCATGGCACATCTGCTTTCAATCATATGCATGGCCAATTATGCATAGGCACGAGATGATCCACAGGTGACCCTCCCTGAAAGTTCACTTCGGGGACACAGTTTGCCTTACTTACCATGTACGTACCCCCAACCACGACTGACTGAATCAACCTTCTGTGTCTCCATCCCGGGTACATCTCGGGAGGAGCAACGTGTTTCCATTGTTCAAGGCAGGATTACCTGCAGCTTGCTGGTGCTCAGCGTCCCAGGGTGCTAACAGGGTGCTATGTGCACGGTCAGAAAGGGGTACGTTTACCCCCCAAGCCTGGCAGTGCCACGTGCTTGCCTGTCTCCATACGCCCGCGTCCCGCCGAGGCTCCAGGCTCTAGATTATTCCACATCTTTGAACACTCACCTCCACTCCACCTCAGTTCACCGGAAGGGACCTAAAAACCATCATTTCTCCAGAGAAAATGCAATGCGGGTATCTCCTCCTGTTGTGTTCATCTCTCCTTGGAAGCCATCTCTCGTCTCTTCTGATCCAAAGAGGGGACTTTATAGATAGAGCCTCAACTCATTTCTTTTTAGGTTTAGCATAAAAGGATTGCGTTCGGGATTTGAGTGTGTGTGGGGAGGGAGGTAATACACGCGAGTATTGGTGCTTTTCCAGTGCCCCATAGACCCGCTGCAGGGCTGACTTGCCAGCAGAGGCCCGAGTGGGGTAACATAGGAGGAACCATTGCCTGGTTTTCTACTGAGTCTCCTTTTTTCTAATTTCAGAGCTTACATGGCTCAGGAGATTCTTGCGCTGTAGGATTGGGGTTTCAGATGTGTGTAGCCATGCCCAGCCGTTTTATGTGGGGTCTGGAGATTTCAACTCAGACATTCCCAAGCCCCCGCAGGCTCTCATGTTTGATCAGAAAGTGCACTTAAGAGCTGAGCCATCTCTCCAGCCAGTTTTGGATTTTTTTTTTTTTTTTTTTTTTGTATTCCCTTCTGCTACTGCTGGGCAAGTGTGGGGGGTGGATGGCTGAGAGTCGGTAGGCTGCAGGTCACCCTCAGACCTGTGCTTGCTCCTTAGGACCCTTTTGTTGGCTTGTCACTGGGGAAATTTTCGTTTGTTTGTTTTTATTGATTTGAGAGTGACAGACAGGAAGAGGCAGAGAAAGAAAGAGAATGGGCATGCCAGGGCCTCCAGCCACTGCAGACAAACTCCAGATGCATGCACCACCTTGTGCATCTGGCTAATGTGGGTCCTGGGGAATTGAGCCTTGAACTGGGGTCTTTAGGCTTCACAGGCAAGCGCTTAACCACTAAGCCATCTCTCCAGCCCAAAAGAGCTATCTTTTATGATTTTATTTTTATTTATTTATTAGAGAGAGAGAATGAGTGCACTAGGGTCTCCAGCCACTGCAAACGAACTCCAGATGCATGTGCCACCTTGTGCATCTGGCTTACAAGGGACCTGGAGAATCGAACTGGGGTCCTTAGACTTTGTAGGTAAACACCTTAACTGCTAAGTCATCTCTCCAGCCTGTAAAGAGCTATTTAAAAAAAAAAATTTAAATTTTATTTTTTTATTTGAGAAAGAGGGAGAGGGACAGGGAGAGAGAGAGAGAGAGAGAGAGAGAGAGAATGGGTATGCTAGGGTCCTTAGGATTCACAGAAAAATACCTTGACTGCTAAGCTATCTCTCCAGCCGTAAAGAGCTAATTTTGAGACAAAAATCAGGCAATGATATCAGTTGTTTCTGGAGTTCCCTCAGTGTTTGTTTTTGAGACTGGAGCCCTTATATCAGGGTGGAGGGCATCCTTGCTATGCAGTTTGTCATAGCAGAGAGAGTACCTTCTCGTCACACCAAATCGGACATTTTTCCCCCTCACACTGCGAGATTGAAAGACCTAGGCTGGCTGCTGGGAGAAGTGGAGGACCCGAGCTTCTTGGTGAGATAATTAAGGAAGCCGTAGCTATAAACTGATATCCAGTTGACCTGTATATTTTGAGCATGTTCTCTTCATCATATATTGCAAAGTCTTCTGAATAACATTTTATTATCTCATGGTTCATTGCTTCTTTTTTAAACACCTCTGTCAAGAAGGTACAGTAAATACGGTCATCATTTCTTTACTACTGGGGGAGCCAAGACTTACAGTGGCTAAATTTCACTTTAAAGGGCAGGAGTAGGTGATCTGAGACAAACCAGTCCTCTACATGTAAGCCACAAATAATGGAATTTTGTGCTTTATTTATTTAATTTATTTTTGTTTGTTTGTTTTGAGGTAGGGTTTCACTCTAGCCCAGGCTGACCTGGAATTCACTATGTAGTCTCAGGGTGGCCTCGAACTCAAGGTGATTCTCCTACCTCTGCCTCCTGAGTGCTGGGATTAAAGGCATGCACCACCACACCTGGCTATTTATTTATTTATTTGACAGAGACATAGAGAGAGAGAGAGAGAGAGAGAGAATGGTGTACCAGGGCCTCCAGCCGCTGTAAATGAACTCCAGACATGTGCGCCCCTTGTGCATCTGGCTTACTTGGGTCCTGGAGATTTAAACCTGGGTCCTTTGGTGTTGCAGGCAAATGCTTAACTGCTAAGCCATCCCTCCAGCCTAAGTTTTGTGCTTTATGAATAGGGTGAATATATCAATATCATCTATATCTATTGCCCACAAAAGTACATTGGTGCCAAACATTAAATAAGATTGAAGGTCTTGGTCCTGGAACCTGTTCAGGACCGAGTGGATGATCTGGTGTTTCGTGGAGTAAAAGGGCTGACATTTGGCTGACGTACTGCCCCAACAGGACTAAAAGATTCGTTTCCTTAATGGAAGGCTACTTATGCTCTTATCTGGGAATTTTTGCCCAAGGTCAACCCTCTTTCAAGGGGGAAGCCCACATTCAGTGACTAGTCACTGGAGAGGAGGTGAAAAAGACCAACCAGTTCCTTTGCCTGGACTGGAGACAAGTCTGAAGGCCTATTCCTGCCTCGGTCCCCTTTGGGGCACTGGCTGAGTCTGTGTTGTGACTTTGTCACAGTTCAGTTTCTACCTCTGCATATCCCCTAATTAAAAAAGAAGTGTGTGTGTGTGTGTGAGGGGGTGCTGGAGAGATGGCTTAGCTTAGGTTAAGTGCTTGCCTGTGAAGCCTGAGGATCCCGGTTTGAGGCTCGCTTCCCCAGGACCCACGTTAGCCAGATGCACAAGGGGGCGCATGCATCTGGAGTTCTTTTGCAGTGGCTGGAAGGCCTGGCCTGGCCATTCTCTCTCTCTCTGTATCTGCCTCTTTCTCTCTCGGTCTGTCACTCTCAAATAAATAAATAAAAATAAACAAAAAACATTTTTAAATCCCCTTTAAAGAAAAAAACGAAGAAAGGGGCTGGAGAGATGGCTTAGCACTTAAGGTGCTTGCCTGGGAAACCTAAGGACCAAGGTTCAATTTCCTAGGACTCAGGTAAATCAGATGCACAAGGTGTCGCATGAGTCTGGAGTTTGTTTGCAATGACTAGAGGCCTGATGAACCCATTCTCTCTCTCTCTGACAAACAAACAAAGAAAGAAAATAATAATAATTATTATTAATATTTGTTTTTTCGAGGTAGGGTCTCACTCTAGCCCAGGCTGACCTGAAATTCACTATGTAGTCTCAGGGTGGTCTTGAACGCATGGTGATCCTCCTACCTCTGCCTCCCAAGTGCTGGGATTAAAGGCGTGTGCCACCACGCCCAGCTAATAAATTATATTTTTAAAAGTATTCCCCAATACAACTGTGCAGTAACTTATCATTTTCTGGGGAACCCAGCAGGCCAAAGGAGTGTCAGTGGGAGGTGAACAGGAAGTAGTTCTGAGGTTTCACTACATGAGAAAAGACTCGCTTTTGAGATCTTCTGTCTTTGATCATTAATAAGGAAACAGAAAATGACCGCCTCTTGAAATCCATTACATCTTTTCACCAATTAAGATGGTCTACCATTTGTTATTTCCCTTTATTTACTGATGTTCTTCCTAGTTTTAATTTATTTCAAAATTTGAATAGCCAAGTCTACTCGAACCAATTTTGCAACTGAAATTTGTCGCAGCACGTAAAAAATGACAAAAGGAACTTGAGGGACGGAGCGTTTGGTGGGACAGGAGATGGACAACGTTACCGCAGACCTGCGTACTTTTGGTAATGATGCGTGGGGTTGAGATGAGGTGAAAGGGAAATCATTTAACCATGCAAATTGAACAAAGGAGAATTCCGATAATGATTCTGGGCCCCAGCATTCAGGGGAATAAAACGGTAGGCATTAAAATGAGGTCACCCTAGCCCACAGCACTGATCTGTTGGGTTGCCAGGGTTTGTCAACCTGGGTTGATTTTCTGCCAGAGCATAAGTTAGTTCAATGTCAACTGTCCTTTTCTCGGTTGAGGAGATGTGAGAAAAATTTTATAATGTATCACACAAGGTGTTTCTGAATAAGAGCTGACTTAGGGAAGGGGGAATTTTGACAAGTGATGACTCAATTTGAATCGCAGTTTTCAGGTTGCAGCATTTGTATTTGCTAGAGGAAAAGAGAGGAAGAAGGGTTAGTATTGGTGTCTCTGCCTCCCCTCACCCCCACCATATTTCCTACTAAGCAACTGCTTTGGGTAATAATGAAATGATTTCTCTATAGAAAAAAAAAAAACGCAGAGAAAAAGAATCTGGGGCTATTTGATTGGTTAATAATGAACATAAAAGACTTCATGCTTGTTGAATGTCAGATTGAAATCCAGTGTGTATCCATGCAGATCTTATGGGGGTGGTATTGGATTGGACCACAAATTAGTGCTGGCATTAATGAGATGGAAGCTGTAAAATACCAAGTTCCAATAACCCTGATCTCAGATCAGGCCCCATTGAATGTACCCAGCCCATTCAGACAAGTTGTGTGCGAAAGCAGAGCGATAAACAAAAGAGAGACATTCAACATGGGGGGAGAACGGAGGGTTATACAGCCGCCCAACTGGCATTAGAAGGCCTGCTTAAAACGACGCGAACACACAGCTGAGTGGCACAGACTGGCAGAGAATAATGATGCGTTAGAAACAGACGCTGCGGAGATGCAACTGCAATATTCAGAGAGATTATATCTCCACCCTGACAGAGAAGTGAGTCCAAGTCAAGCATTGCTCTATGAGAATTGCTCCGAGCTTGCACTAATACTAGGATGCCATAGATGTGATGGGTGTTGATTGACAGTTTACAGTACCCACTTACTCATGCTATTTCATCCTCACGATGTTTTCATGTAGATCGTTGAGTCTAGCTGAGTTTTCAGTTACCTTACGAATTCCATGATGGCGAGATGCAGTCTTATTCATCTTAGGAAGCACTTCTTTTTTTTAAATTTTTTGTTTATTTTTTATTTATCTATTTGAGAGTGACAGAGAGAGAAAGAGTTAGGAAAAGAAGGAGGGGGAGAGAATAGAATGGGCACGCCAGGGCCTCCAGCCATTGCAAACGAGCTCCAGATGCATGCACCCCCTTGTGCATCTGGCTAACGTGGGTCCTGGGGAATTGAGCCTCGAACCAGGGTTCTTAGGCTTCACAGGCAAGCGCTTAACCACTAAGCCATCTCTCCAGCCCAGGAAGCACTTCTCATATTACCCTTGAATCCTCCTACGTCATTTGTTCCAAAGAACGTTGCTAGGTGGAAAATGTCCCTTTTTGAGCATTTCTAGGCCTGTCTAGAATAAGCATGATTATGACAACATTATATAAGTATATTAAGTTAATAAATCAACAGAGGATGCCATGTAACACATTAACAATATCTAGATGCTATTTGGATGGCATTGGAATTTGTGTTTTTTAATATTTTATTTATTTGAAAAAGAGAGAGAGAGAGAGAGAGGCCGATAGAGAAAGAGAGAATGGGTACACCAGGGCGTTTAGCCTTGTAAAAGAACCAGATGCATGTGCCACAGTGTGCTCCTGGCTTACGTGGGCCCTGGGGAATCAAACCTGGATCCTTTGGCTTTGCAGGCAAGCACCTTAACTGCTAAGCCAGCTCCCCAGCCCTTTATTGATTTATATTTTATTTATTTGAAAGAGACAGAGAGAGAGAGGGGTCAGGCGTTGAAATTTTTGGATGACCTTAGTCTGCATCTTCAGTCGCTGTCCTTGTGTTTCCCACTGAAGTAGGAACTCCTTGCTGGTGAGCTCAGCTTTGCGTCTTTACGGAACCTCCTGGCTTCCCGGATCTCCACTAGTGGCTGTCGGGAATGTCTGCTCTCATTTGCCTCAGGTGAACCAAATGGCAGTACCTCTCCTGTCAATGGCGTGCAAGCTTATTTCTTGTTCAGCCTCAGATCCCACTTCCTGTCTCTCCAGAGAATCCTTGGGTCACAAGTTAGCTGTTCTCCGTCCATGGATTGTGGATGCTTACTGTTCAAAGCAGCCATACTCTTCCCAGTGTTCCCTTGCAGTGTTGCAATGGAGGATGGGACAGCCTGAGACTACATAGTGAATTGCAAGTCAGCCTGGGCTACAGTGAGACTCTAATTTGAAAAACCAAAACAGCACCATAAACAATAAACAAAACAAAAAACAAATGAGCCAGGCGTGGTGGTGCATGCTTTTAATCCCAACACTCAGGAGGCAGAGGTAGGAGGATCACCATGAGTTCAAGGCCACCCTGAGACTATATATAGTGCATTCCAGGTCAGCCTGGGTTAGTTTGAGACCCTACCTCAAAAAAAAAAAAAAAAAAAAACTAAATCCACGAGAGACGCCCTTCTATATGTATGGTATATATTGTATATATGGGAGCAAATAAGCAAAAAAAAAGTTACATTTATAATCTTAGATTGATAAAAGTTTCCCACGGAGGGAGCTGGTGTGGTGCCAAATGCCTTCAATCCTATTACTTGGGATACAGAGGTTGGAGGACTGCCATCAGTTCGAGGCCAACTTGAGACTACATAGTGAATTCCCAGTCAGCCTGGGCTAGAGTGAGACCTTAACCTCAAAAAAACAAAAACCAAACACAAACAAACAAAAAAAGGAAGTGGTAGGCTGGAGAGATGGCTTAGTGGTTAAGGCACTTGCCTGCGAAGCCTGAGAACTCATGTTTGAATCTCCAGGTCCATGTAAACCAGACGCACAGTGATGCCAACGCGCAATGTTGCACATATCTCCAATTAGTTTGCAGTGGCTGAAGGCTCTGGCATGCCCATTCTCTCTCAAATACATGAAAAAAAAAAAAAACAAAAACAGGTAGTAGATATGCTCCTAAAAGCAAAATATTTCTGACAGGCATGCTATGTGGATGGGATTAAAGGTGTGTACCACCATGCCTAGCTGGATGGCTTTTTATTTAGATTACCTGATGTCTCCTGTCTCTGTACTGGGAATTAAGGTACAATGTCAAGGAAGAGGCTGTAAGGCTTCCTGGAGTCACAGTCCACAGGTCCAAAGGAGGCACTGGTGGCCAGTCGTGACCTGAAGTTCAAGTCTTCTTCTCTGATGTCCTGACAAGTGATCAGAGCAGTCATGGCCTCTGTCTTTGGGTAGACTTGACTCTTAAAGTTTGAACTCTGTCGTTCGAGATTCTTCACTGGAGTGGCCGAGTCCATCCCTGCAGGGACACTCAGAACAACTGAATTCCTGGCCTCCAAAGCTGGCCCAAGTTTGTGTTTCTCTATCTTTTTTTTTTTTTTTTTTTTTTTTTTTTTGGTTTTTCGAGGTAGGGTCTCACTCTAGCCCAGGCTGACCTGGAATTCACTATGTAGTCTCAGGGTGGCCTCGAACTCACAGCGATCCTCCTACCTCTGCCTCCCAAGTGCTGGGATTAAAGGTGTGCACCACCATGCCCAGTTTCTTTTCAAATTTTTGAAGGTGAAATTAGCTTGCTTCCATCAAAACAAGTTTTTATTTATTTATTTTTTATTTTTTAAACAAGATTTTCTTTTGTGTATGTGAATGTATGTGTGTAGGTGGAAAAGTAACTATGCTTGCATGTATGTATGAGTGTGTACATGTATATGTATGTGTACTGGCATGTGGAAGCCACAGGTAGATGCCAATTTTTTTTTAACCTTCACTTTCAGAGGTTGTCTTTTTTTAAAAATATTTTTTATTTTTATTTATTTGAGGGAGAGAGGTACAGAAATAAGCAGGTAGAAAGAGAGTGAATGGCCATTGCAAATTGACTCCAGATGTGTGCATGCGCCTCCTTGTGCATCTGACTTATATGGGTCTTGGGGAGTCGAACCTAGGTCCTTTGACTTTGCAGGCAAGTGCCTTTACCGCTAAGCCATCTCTCCAGCCTACCAGAGGGTGTCTTTTTGTCCACCTTGTGGCCATTTTCTGGTAGATAGTGGTGGTATTTTCAGTGAGGACTACAGTGTGCAAAAGCAGACCCCATGTGTTGAATGAATAAATGAATGGTGCTTTTTCTCCCCAAATAAATATAACTTGTATACCTGAGGCAGCGTTTAATAATACTGACCAAGGCATCCTCTGTTAGTCTTTCTTCTTTCGCTGTCTCGATGTCACCCCTTGTCTCATCCTCTTCTTTCTCTGTCACTCTGTTGACTTGCAGTGAATGCTGGCGTTTTCCCATTTCTGATTTGCTGTGCTTCATTCGCTTACTACTTTCTCATTCCTCCACTTTTACTTCTGTCTCCATTTACAGACAGGGAATTGTCAAACCTGTTCTATGGCCAGAGCTCTGTTCTGATCTCCAGATGCACTTTATTTATCCAGGTGTCCGTTTCTACTTGGAGACTCCAATAACCCCTCAAAACTCACCATGCGTAAATCCTCTATCTCCCCCAAACTGTCCATCCTCAAATCTTCCCTAAACCGATGAAAGACAGTGCCACCTGCAAGTCACAAAACAAAGAAATGCCCTCTATTGCTCGGTCCCCACGCCCAGCTACTGAGTATGGATACCGACTACCTCCTAGATTTAATTTCTTCTTTTTTCTTTTTGGTTTTGGTTTTTCGAGGTAGGCTGTCACTCTAGTTCAGGCTGACCTGGAATTCACTATGGAGTCTTAGGGTGGCCTCGAACTCACGGCGATCCTCCTACCTCTGCCTCCCCAGTGCTGGGATTAAAGGCGTGCGCCACCACGACAGGCTCACCTCCTATATTCAAATCTCGTCTTCTCTCTTTCCCTCGATCTCGGAATCCCTGAGAAAATGCTTTCACAGGACCGCTTAGGCCTGGGAGGTAGTCACCGCACAGTTCCTGCTCCTCCCAGGTGCTTCACACTTCTGGAACCATCCTCCGGGACTGCGGGGAGTGGTTTGCTGTTCCCACCCAAAGCTTCCTTGAAGTTGCTGCCTTCATGACTTTTTCTCATAGCACATATCTTTTCTTTGGTACGTTTGTGTGTCTGTGTGTGTGATGGTGTGTGTGTGCATGTTCATGGGTGTGAGTACATGTATGTGCATGCCATGTCATGCTTGTGGAGATCAGAGGACAGCTTCAGGATCTTCCAGGAGCTGGCGCCTGAGTCCCTCTCTGGTTGCTTCCCGCGTGAGCGCTGTGTTCCCGCCCCACGCAGTGCCACAGTCTCTACACTCGTGGCTTTACCCACGTGCCTCTTCACACACAAAAAGTGACCTGACCTCCTTGCCTCCGAGCCTACTTCATCCTTTGAGGCCTCACTAACTTACTTCTGTTACATATCACCTTCACTGACCTTATTCTGCTGTTACTTCCATGTAACTTATGCATGATGACCACAGGGAGTCCACGTCTCCACTTGACAGGACAGAACTACCAGCTGTTTCAAGAGGAAGTTTTGCTAGCATTGAAAATGAAACTGGCCGGGCACGGTGGCGCGTGCCTATAATCCCAGCACTCGGGAGGCAGAGGTAGGAGGATCACCGCGAGTTCGAGGCCACCCTGAGACTACATAGTGAATTCCAGGTCAGCCTGAGCTAAAGTGAGACCCTACCTAAGAAAAAAAAAAAAAAAAAAAAAAAAACAAGAAAGAAAGAAAGAAACTATAAGGTTCAATGTCTGGAAATTCTGGCACATTAGCATTCCTGCCCCCCCCCCCCAGATTGCCTTATAATTATTCTTTAAGTGGCTGTCTCCCGACTAATGTGACATGTGGGCCAAGGCTTGGGTCAGAGTCCTTGTCTTGCTAGTGCCTGGCATGGTTCCTGATGGCAAATATTTATCGAGTACCATCTGTGTGCCAAACATTGCTCTAGGCACTGCAGAAAGAGAGGAACAAAATTTCTGCCCTCTCTGGGGGAGCCCTGTGCACACCCGTTATTTTCCAGTCTCCTTCCCACCCCGAGCTGGGTGTTCTTCAGTGCATTTTCTGTGATTAGTAATATAAGGGGAAAAAAATCATTCAGAGAGAAAATATGAACTGTCAGAGTAGAATGAAATCATAAGTGGTAAGAGGAGAATTAAATTAAGAGCAGTAAGCATCATGGATTTATAAAAACAAGTCATGTCAGACAAACTTAATTGCTTTTCCTGATAGAATTACCAAATTAGGGGATGGCGGGGTACAATATCCTGAGAGCAGTTTCCTTCAACAACCAGGTAATGAATATTATTTTTGAAGTTAGCACAGCCTTTTGAAATAGACTCTGTTGAAATTGTACAAAATGAATTCAAATTGGCTTTGATGTGAGTCTGGTTGGCTGACTTGATAACGGACTGAAGAGGAGACAAGTTGGTATCAACGCACATCGGGGTGGCAGAGCTGCTCACAGAAGCTCGGGGGTCTCTGCTCAGATGGATTTATCACGATCATTATTTGGGTGTGAGGGGCATTTAAAAGACATTGAGAGAAAAATCAAAGCACCTGGGGGACATCGTTGCACAGAGTGCAGAAACAGGTCGCTTCTCCATTGCTGTTGCAGTGGTGTGACCCTTGGAACGTTAACGTGTAGTGTGCAGAGCAGAGGCATGTAGGCATATCTGTTGGGGGTTTGCTAGAAATGCTGAATCTCAGGTGAATCTGCATCTAAGCAAAACCCCTGGGGATTCCTGTGCTCAATGAAGCTGGGGAAAACCCAGGGGATTACTTTGTGTTATCCCCTGTGGTTACAGTTTTAGACCCGTCCCGAGAAATGCAAATATTCTGCCCATCCAGGAAATGCTCACCTATCCTCCTGTGAGTCTCCCTCACCTCCTCCTGTGAGTCTCCCTCACCTCCTCCTGTGAGTCTCCCTCACTCCTCCTGTGAGTCTCCCTCACCTCCTCCTGTAAGTCTCCCTCACCTCCTCCTGTGAGTCTCCCTTACCTCCTCCTCTAAGTCTCCCTCACCTCCTCCTGTAAGTCTCCCTCACCACCTCCTGTAAGTCTCCCTCACCTCCTCCTGTGAGTCTCCCTCACCTCCTCCTCTAAGTCTCCCTCACCTCCTCCTCTAAGTCTCCCTCACCACCTCCTGTGAGTCTCCCTCACCTCCTCCTGTGAGTCTCCCTCACCTCCTCCTCTAAGTCTCCCTCACCTCCTCCTCTAAGTCTCCCTCACCACCTCCTGTGAGTCTCCCTCACCTCCTCCTGTGAGTCTCCCTCACCTCCTCCTCTAAGTCTCCCTCACCTCCTCCTGTAAGTCTCCCTCACCTCCTCCTGTGAGTCTCCCTCACCTCCTCCTGTGAGTCTCCCTCACCTCCTCCTCTAAGTCTCCCTCACCTCCTCCTGTGAGTCTCCCTCACCACCTCCTGTGAGTCTCCCTCACCTCCTCCTGTGAGTCTCCCTCACCTCCTCCTCTAAGTCTCCCTCACCTCCTCCTGTGAGTCTCCCTCACCACCTCCTGTGAGTCTCCCTCACCTCCTCCTGTGAGTCTCCCTCACCTCCTCCTGTGAGTCTCCCTCACCTCCTCCTGTAAGTCTCCCTCACCTCCTCCTGTGAGTCTCCCTCACCACCTCCTGTGAGTCTCCCTCACCTCCTCCTGTGAGTCTCCCTCACCTCCTCCTCTAAGTCTCCCTCACCTCCTCCTCTAAGTCTCCCTCACCTCCTCCTCTAAGTCTCCCTCACCTCCGCCTGTGAGTCTCCCTCACCTCCTCCTCTAAGTCTCCCTCACCTCCTCCTCTAAGTCTCCCTCACCTCCTCCTGTGAGTCTCCCTCACCTCCTCCTGTGAGTCTCCCTCACCTCCTCCTGTGAGTCTCCCTCACCTCCTCCTGTGAGTCTCCCTCACCACCTCCTATGAGTCTCCCTCACCTCCTCCTGTGAGTCTCCCTCACCTCCTCCTGTGAGTCTCCCTCACCACCTCCTGTGAGTCTCCCTCACCTCCTCCTGTGAGTCTCCCTCACCTCCTCCTCTAAGTCTCCCTCACCTCCTCCTCTAAGTCTCCCTCACCTCCTCCTGTGAGTCTCCCTCACCTCCTCCTGTGAGTCTCCCTCACCTCCTCCTGTAAGTCTCCCTCACCTCCTCCTGTGAGTCTCCCTCACCACCTCCTGTGAGTCTCCCTCACCTCCTCCTGTGAGTCTCCCTCACCTCCTCCTGTGAGTCTCCCTCACCTCCTCCTGTGAGTCTCCCTCACCTCCTCCTGTAAGTCACCCTCACCCACCCTCCTTTGATATGTTAAAGCCTTATCTGGGGTGAAGAGGTGCCAGATCATGTCACCCAGGAAAAGTCAATTCAACAAATGGGGCCCAAACAGACACCAGCAGAGACAGAGATGAAGTGGGGAGGAATGGTTTCATAGCCCCTCACCGGGCGCTGACACGTGCAACCAAGGCTCCTGTGTGTGAGTTTTCGTCTGCAGGGACCCTCCTGACGTGACCACCTTTCCCGCTGGCGTGTGCTGTGGTGGGCCTCCATGCAGCGGTGGTGGTGGGATTCTCCCTAGCGTGATTGACAGGAGAAGCAAGTGGGCAGTGTGCTCATGGAGAGAGTTCGAGGCTGGCCTTCTTACATGTGGTATGGAGAGGCATGCCTACTTGATGAGTGGGGTTCCTCAAATGAGCACGGTGATGCCCCTAAGAATGACTGGAGATCTGGAGCATACACCTCAGTCCTTGAAAGTAGCGTAGAGGGGGCAAAATGCTCATAGGCTGTCGTGGCCATTGCATAGCTGCTGCTAAATGCAGGAAGATGCACACGCAACTGAGGCCGAGAGGGAGGGCCGCTAAGCACCAACTCGCTTGCGTAAGGGAAGAGCTGCTAAGGGCAAGGCTTCCCGGTGGTGTTCAGGAGCATCAGGGACCGTGGGCACCAGCTGATGGATATGGAGATAGAGTGGTTGGAGTGAGCCTGATCTACCGGTGGGAAGTTATCCCCCCACCCCCGAGAGTAAACTGTGTAGTTTTCTTTGCAAAAGAAAACTGTCATGGGCCGGAGAGATGGCTTAGCGGTTAAGCGCTTGCCTGTGAAGCCTAAGGACCCCGGTTCGAGGCTCGGTTCCCCAGGTCCCACGTTAGCCAGATGCACAAGGGGGCGCACGCGTCTGGAGTTCGTTTGCAGAGGCTGGAAGCCCTGGCGCGCCCATTCTCTCTCTCTCCCTCTGTCTGTCTTTCTCTCTGTGTCTGTCGCTCTCAAATAAATAAATAAATAAATAAAAATTAAAAAAAAAAAAAAAGAAAAAAAGAAAACTGTCAGGAGTAGAGGTTTGTCAGCTAGCCCCACTACTTTCAGGAGCTAGACGTGGCCAATGGAAAAGCAGGGCACGGTGCTGCCCTGAGCCCGTGAGAACGCAGGAGCTGCCACCCAAGTCAGCAGTGCGGCCCTGGGGCAGGAGCCAGTTCAAGCAGCATCCCCCAGTCCTGCCGAGCCCACCGGGAGCAGGGAAACGGACAGTGGCCCTGACACAGTAGCAGCACCCCGAGATGAGGAGGCTGGATGACTCCCAGCAAAAGTCTGCGGGTTATAGAGCGCTTGTACCCTGATGCTCCCATCCCCGCCACGCTGCCACAACCAGCATTGCTGTTGTGAAGAAACAGTCGGTACCAGTGATGGAATCTTTGCATAGTGTATTGGCTGTAAACATTTTCTTTTATTACCTGCCCCCTGCTCCTTAGCGGCTGACTCCTCAGACAAGTACTTGCTTGGAATGAAGGACTGTAGGCCTTCAAAGATCATATGCACCTTGGGATGACTCAGAAGGCATCGTGGTGCTGGGAAGAAGTGACAGAGGAGTGCTCAGCACTGCAATATCTCTCTCACACCTCCAAGGCTCGGGGTCCATTGCAGAAGAGGAGGCGGAAAGAATGTAAGAGCCAAAATGGCCAAAGGAAGGGTAGGACTCCTTACAACGTGCTCCCTCCAGACACAAAATGTCCTGGATATCCATGACCTCACAGTACCTGACACTACCTACACAAGACCATCATAATAGGAGGAAAAGGTCGTGACATCAGAATAAAAGATAGACTGATTGAGAGGGGGAGGGGATATGATGGAGAGTGGAGTTTCAAAGGGGAAAGTGGGGGGAGGGAGGGGATTACCATGGAATATTGTTTATAATTATGGCAGTTGTCAGTAAAATTATTATTTTTTTTTTTAAAACTTTGCATTTTTTTATATCATTATTTATTTATTTATTTATTTATTTATTTGAAAGCGACTGACACAGAGAGAAAGACAGATAGAGGAAGAGAGAGAGAATGGGCGCGCCAGGGCTTCCAGCCTCTGCAAACGAACTCCAGATGCGTGCGCCCCCTTGTGCATCTGGCTAACGTGGGACCTGGGGAACCGAGCCTCGAACCGAGGTCCTTAGGCTTCACAGGCAAGCGCTTAACCGCTAAGCCATCTCTCCAGCCCAGTAAAATTATTTTTTAAAAAACGAAGCAAAAGGACTGCTGGAGAGATGGCTTAGCAGTTAAAGCACTTGCCTGTGAAGCCTAACGACCCAGGTTTGATTTCCCAGAACCCACGTAAGTCAGATGCACATGGTAGGGTGTGCATCTGAGTTTATTTGCAATGGCAGGATACCCAGAATGCCCAGTCTCTTTCAGTCTCTCTTTCTCTTAAATAAATAAATAAAAATACAAATATTTAAAGTAAAAAAAAATCATATGCAATGCAGTCCTTATTTAAAAAAAAAGAACATTTTGGGCTGGAGAGATGCTTTAGTGGTTAAGGCGCTTGCCCAAGAAACCTGAGAACTCATGTTCAAATCTCCAGGTCCATGTAATCAAGTTGCACAAGTGATGCAAGCATGCAATGTTACACATGCTCAGAAGGGGGCGCACAAATCTGAAGTTCGTTCCCAGCAGCAGAAGACCCTGGCACGCCCATTCTGTCTCTCTCTCTGCCTCTTTCTCTCTCTCTCTCTAAATAATAAAAATAAGTTTCATTACATGGTTGTTTTAATGTCAACACCTGTATGTCAATAGATTTTAAAAGGGGATCTGGAAATGCGCTTCCATTAGTTTAGAATGTGAAAGAAGGCGTCCTGCATGGGTGGGGAAAGGCGCATTGGAGAGGCACACCCAAGTGGGTGAAAGAAAATCCTAGTACCAGAGATGGGCTGCCTCCCCAAAGTTGTTGGCCAGGAAGGCTCCTGAGGCCCTACAAGATGATAAAGGCTGTTGTTCCTGCTGTTGGTAGCTTTTTTTTTTTTTTTTTTTTTTTTTTTTTTTGGTACTTTCCTAGCCTCACGCTTCGGTGGCTGGATCTGGAGGTAGCAGGCTGGGACTGAACTCCAGCTAGTGCCAAAAGACGCCACGCAGGCTGCTGGGGGAGAGTGGCCACCAGCACCCCATCCTGCGGATCCTGAGTACTACCAAGCATGCTAGGCAACATGTCCCCGTAGTACAATGGTGTTGCCTGTTGGGGGTGCAACCAATACTTATTATTTTATGGTTTTAAAAAAATACTTTTATTGGGGGCTGGAGAGATGGCTTAGTGGTTAAGCACCTGCCTGTGAAGCCTAAGGATCCCAGTTTGAGGCTCGATTCCCCAGGACCCACGTTAGCCAGGTGCACAATGGGGCGCACGCACCTGGAGGCCCTGGCGCTCCCACTCTCTCTCAATCTCTTATTTGCCTCTTTCTCTGTCTGTCTCAAATAAATAAATAAAAATGAACAAAAATACTTTTATTTATTGAATGTGGGGAGAATGGGCATACCAGGGCTTTCTGCCACGGCAAACAATCTCCAGATGCATGCGCCACCATGAGCACCGGGCTTATGTGGGCTCTGGGGAGTTGAACCCAGGTCCTTAGACTTTGCAAGCTACTGCCTTAACCGCTAAACCATCTCTCCAGCCCCCGTAAATTATTAGATGTATTTAGGGGAATACAGAACCAAGGGAAGGGAAAATGAATACACTCACATGGTGTGAGAGCCCACGTGGTGGGCCTGGAAAATCCCTGGAGAAGACAGAACAGAAAGTACCAAGAGCTCCTGCCACATGGGGAGCAGGCTGGCTAAAGAGCCCATGTGGAAGGTAGAGGTGGGGGGGGGAGTCGCCCCTCCGCTCAGCCCATGCAGGCTGCAACCAGTTGTTTTTGAATTTGATTTAAGGCTCGTTCCGAAGGGAAGTCACATCTAGTATTATAAGCCAGGTCAAAAGCGTACAGCTGTGGAGGTCCCAGGTCCCAGTGAAGAAACACCTCGTGGTTTCCTTGAATGGATCTGATGTGTCAGTCAAATTGCCTTTTAGACTTTGGTGTTCGGTGTCCGGTAGAGTGCTGCAACCATCATTTTGTCAGCTTCGATTAATTCCCTTCTGCACCGGGAAGGGCATTACAAAGGCTCTATTGGTCACGTTTTCTTTTTTTGTTCATTTTTATTTATTTATTTGAGAGCGACAGTCAGAGAAAGAGGCAGATAGAGAGACAGAGAGAATGAGCGCGCCATGGCCTCCAGCCACTGCAAACAAACTTCAGACGCTTGCGGCCCCCTGTGCATCTGGCTAAGTGATTACTGCTGAGACATAATGGCCCAACACCTATCCCACCCCTCCAAGGCTAAGGAGCAGAGGGGCAGAAAGAATGAAAGAGCGGCAGGAAGGGGTGGAGGATTATGTAGCACTTTCGTTGTTTTCTTGAAACATTCCATCCTCCAGGGAGGCCTTTAGGACCTTCTCAATTGGAATAGGCTATTGAAGACTCAGGAAGTTCCAAACAGATGGGAGGCCCATGCAGACTCAGGAAGTAAGACTCATTATACAAACACCGTACAAGACTCAGGAAGCTCCTGAAACTTACAAGACTGATAAGACCGCCCCCCCCCCAAGGTTATATAAACAAAGGGTAATGCATCACTCCTTTGGTCTACTGTTGGTGCTTAATATGGCATAATTAGTTTCATGTTTTATTTCTCCAGATGAAATGTTGTCACAGCAGTGTTTAGTGCAGGCTTTCCACCTTGTTTGAAGCATGTGTCTTATTTTCCACTGGTCCACTGGACAGTGTTGCAGTCCGGTTCGCATTGCTGTTAGAAATCACCCAACCAAGAGCAGCTTGTGTGAAAAAGAGGTTTATTTTAGCTCACAGGCTCGAAGGGAAGCTCCATGATGGCAGGGGAAAATGATGGCATGAGCAGAAGGTGGACATCAGCCCCTGGCCAACATAAGGTGGACAACAGCAACAGGAGAATGTGCCAAACACTGGTGTGGGGTCCCCAGGAGGGATCCCCGCTCAGGGCGATCTATGGGACCCCAAGAACACTCACGCAGGACGCTCTCAATGCAAACCGCACGAGGTTTATTGAATCCGATGCATCGGGGCTCAACACAGATTCCTCTCGCAGGAGGGGGTGGAGAGCCCCTAGCAACGGGTTTGGTCAGCTTATAAAGGCTAAAACCATAGGTATACATATTCATAGGGGCTTTTCAGCCGTGGGTCCCTTTGATTGGGTGGGGCCCATGGGGCGGGCTCGAGTCTGGGGGCTTCAGATATGTGTTGACCGTTGATTGGTTGTGTCCAGGTGGGGAGTTATCTTAGTGAGGAACTAGGAGTTGTTTGTTCAGCTCGAGTCCCTGGAATTTAGGCATTGTATAAGGCGCACAAAAGGTCAGGTTCCTCATGGTATGCTTTTTACAAAATGGAGGCGGTTGTAAAATGGCAGTTCTACGGTTTAATGCAGCAGCAAGCAAGCCTTATTACAGAAGCTTAAAAAGGCAGGTTAGCGGAGCAACTAGGAAACAGGGCAACTTTTATCCTTTCACTGGCAAGGAGAAACTGGCTATCACACCCATAAGCCTGCTCCCAACAATCCACTCCTCCAGGAGGCATTAATTCCCAAATCTCCATCAGCTGGGAACCTAGCATTCAGAACACCTAAGTTTATGGGGGACACCAGAATCAAACCACCACATTAAACCCCTGGTCCCCATAAACTGACATACATGATGTAAAATACAATGCATTCAGTCCAACTTTAAAAGTCCCCATAGTTTTTTATCAATCTCAATGGTGTCCACATATTCCCATAATCCAAGTTCTCTTAGCTGAGCCATAATACCAAAAAATCCCCCAAAACCCCATAACGGCACAGATTAAACATTCACACTGCAAAAGATGACATTGGGCATAGCAAAGAAATAGTCAACCACTACAGGATTTAAAACAACCAGGGCAAACATCAAACTCTGCAGCTCTGAAAGGCCCAAGAATTCAGAAGCCCAGAAATACTATCACGCTCCAAAGGGAGCTTAAGCGGGCCCCTGCATACCTCAAACTCCAGGCTTTACTCTCTGTTGGAAGCAAGTAAAGAATCCCTCTTCTCATTATATCAGAGCCCGCTCCTAATATAAAATTAGGTAAAAAGGGCATGAGATAGCCCTCAAGGATGGGAAATGAGTAATGAAGTGAACCACTTATTTGGTTTCTGTAAATAGCCTGCACCACATGCCTTAATAGCCCACACCGTAAGCCTTAGTAGCCCACACCATAAGCCGTAGCAGCCTGCCTCAGACCACCAAGGTCATAGGAGACTGATACCACACTCTGCTACCCCCACCCAAGGACCTGTGCAAATGCTGACCTCCAAGGTCATAGGAGACTGATACCACACTCTGCTACCCCCACCCAAGGACCTGTGTAAATGCTGACCACCAAGGTCATAGGAGACTGATTGGTCCACGAGGGGCTTGAACAAATTAAACTAATTGGCTTAGAAACTATGGGGTGGCACAAACTGACTGGCTTGCACCCCGCGGGCTCCTGATGTTAAAAAAAATGATTGGTCTAATGCACAGGCTTTGTTAGAAACCCTATAAAAACTGTCCCGTTCCTGCATTCGGGGCTCTGCAGTCCTCTACCCCTGCGCGGTGTACGACTATGGGCCCCAGCACGCTTGGAACAAAATCCTCTTGCAGTTTGCATCAAGACCGCTTCTCGTGAGTGATTTGGGGTGTCGCCATATCCGGGCAGAGCGTGGGGTCCCCATCTTGGGGTTTCCTTCAGCTCCAAGTCCCATAACTCTATCCAGTGAAAGTCTTTAAGTCCGATAATTCTAACCAACAACAAATCTCGAGCATTTCAATTTCACTCCTCCAGCTAGTCTACTCACAGTCCTGGAAAACTTCATCGGGGCCAGCAGCTCTCCTTGGCAGCCATTTCGGGGTCCCGGCATCTCCACTGGGTCTCCACTGCAACCCACGGTTCATCCTCATGGCCCCATGGGGTCTCCATGCAGACAACCAGCAAACCTGCTTCATACTGCCCATGGCCATTTCCAAAACACAAGACCATGTTGCAAACTCAATGACTCTTTTTCTTGCATTTCTTATATTCCACAATACCAGTTAGGGTGCCAATTTGTTAATCCAGGGGGGAATAAAGCAGACTTTGAAGAACAGGGCACTTCTTGAGCACTCGGGCCCCTTCAAAAGAGTCTACATTCTTCCTGTTGCCCCAGCACAGGTCAGCTGGCCCAGTCTCAAAAGTTGTTATTTCTCAATTGCAGCTGAATGGGCAACAGTTCACCCAAAGATTTTTCTTCATGTGCTGCCCCGGCCAGCGGGGAGTTGAACAAGGACTTGAGGAGAAGCTAACCTGAATGGGGGGAGGCAAATAGACACAAGAAGGAGACCAAGCTAGGTATTTGTCAAGGTCTTGAAGTTTATTTTTACACATAGGTTTTTATAGGGTTGTAGGGGGAAGGAGTCATAATCAGGCCAGAGATCACAGGGTTACTGGCTAAATGCAATTTCTTTGTTTCTTCATCAATTACCGGCAGCACCAGGAGAGGCTATCACCCAGGCGTAATGGCTTCTTCATTTCTGGTTATAGATCATTAGATGAGGAAATAGAAACTTAACTTGCTATCTGGTGGTTTCTGTCAACATGGCTGAGGTTTGGTTCATAGCTCCCAACTGGTGCCATATCCCTCTGCTCACAGTGGTCCATTTCTATGCAAAGCAACCCTGCACAACTTCTCAGGACATGGGCATAACAGCAAGCTTCTTACACAAACTTCTAGCCCAGCCCAGGCAAAGCTATCTCTCACCCTCATAAGCCAAAGCTCACAGTCCATACATAGTTCTTACTGCATTCAGGTCTTTCAACTCTGACCAGAATGGTCCATCAAGCTGTACTTACAGCACTGCAAGGCATCTCTTAGGCCAAGGTTTCAACTCCTTCCACATTCCTCTTGAAAATCAGCTCCAAAAGGCCGAAGCCACACAGTCAGGTGTCCAGCAGCAACCCCACTCTCGGTACCACTTTACTGTTTGCAGTCAGGTTTGCACTGCAACCAAGGGCAGCTTGTGGGAAAAAGAGGTTTATTTTGGCTTATAGGCTCGAGAGGAAGCTCCACAATGGCAGGGGAAAGCAATGGCGTGAGCAGAGGGTGCACATCACCCCTGGCCAACATAAGGTGGACCATAGCAACAGGAAAGTGTGTCAAACACTGGCATGGGGAAACTGACTATAGCACCCATAAGCCCACCCCCAATACACTCCCTCCAGAAGGCAATTCCCCAATCTCCATCAGCTGGGAACCTAGCATTCAGCACATCTGTTTATGGGGGACACTGACCCAAACCACCACAGACAGGCTACCTGGCCCAGTGAGCTCTCAGGCAATTCTCCTGCCTCCGTCCCTGCTTGCCCTAGACGTGCTGGGATTCATAGGCCCTAGCGCTATAGCATCTGGCTCTTAGGTGGCTTCTGAGCATTCAGATTCAGGCGCACTCATGCTTCCACAGCAAGCGCTCAAGCCACCTAGGCATCTTCCTAGCCCTAGAGTGAATTTTTAAAAATTTCTCTGTAATAAAATATTTTATTTTGCTGAGTGTGGTGGCACATGCCTTTAATCCCAGCACTCGGGAGGCAGAGGTAGGAGGATCGCTGTGAGTTCAAAGGCTACCCTGAGACTACATAGTGAATTCCAGGTCAGCCTGGACTAGAGTGAGACCCTACCTTGAAAGACCAAAAAAAAAAAAAAAAAAAAAAAAAAAAATATTTAGGGGCTGGAGAGATGGCTTAGCCATTAAGGCGCTTGCCCATGAAGCCTAAGGACTCATGGTTGATTCGCCAGGTCCCACATAAGCCAGACACACAAAGTGATACATGCGCAAAGTCACGTATGCACACAAGGGGGTTGCAAGTGTCTGGAGTCCGACTTCAGTGGCTGGAGGTCTTGGTGTGCCAATTCTCTCTCTTTCTCTCTCTCGCATAAAAAAGGCTTGCCATAATTTTTTTTTTCAAGTTAGGGGCTGGAGAGGTGGCTTAGCAGTTAAGGTGCTTGCCAACAAAGCCAGAGGACCCAGGTTCAGTTCCCCAATATCCACGTAAAGCCAGATGCACAAAGTGGAACATGTGTTTGGAGTTCATCTGCAGTGTCTAGAGGCCCTGGTGTGCCCATCCCTCCCACCCCCGCCTCCTCTCTCTCCCTCTCTCTCTCTCTCTCTCTCTCTCTCTCTCTCTCTCTCTGCTTCTTTCTCTTCTCTCTCTCAAATAAATAGGTAAATAAAATTAAAAAAAATATTTCCAAAGAGACACAGGGAGAGGTTGAGAGAGAAAGGGCATGCTAGGGCTTCTAGCCTCTGTAAACCAACTTCAGATGGATGTGCCAGTTTGTGCATCTGGCTTTACACAAGTACTGGGGAATCGAACCTGGGTTCTTTGGCTTTGTGAGCAAGTGCCTTAACCATTGAGCCGTCTCTTCAGCCCAGATTTAAATACTAATTGCAACTCATATTTGAGTATTTCTTTTTTATTTAAGAGAGACAAAGAGGGAGAGAGAGAGGGAGAGACAATGGATGTGCCAGGGCCTTTAGCTACTGTAAACGAATTCCAGACACGTGCGCCCCCTTGTGAGCATGTGTGACATTGCACACTTGCATCACTTCATCTGGCTTACGTGGGACCTGGAGATTTGAATAGGAGTTCTTAGGTTTGTAGGCAAGCGCCTTAACCGCTAAGCCATCTCTCAAGCCCAAGTATATTTTTAATAATGTTTTTAATTTTATTTACTTATTAGGCAGAGGCGCAGATAGACAATGGGTGCGCCCGGGCCTCTAGCCACTGAAAACAAACTTCAGATGCATGCACCACGTTGTACATCTGGCTTTGTGTGGGTACTGGGGAATTGAACCTGGGTCATGAGGCTTTGCAGGCAACTACTGAACCATCTCTCCAGTCCCTAGTGGATTTTATAGTCCTTTATTTCCACCTAGCTCTCAACTCCACGAAAGTAGAGCAGTGTCACTCATAATAAATGCTGCTCCTGAACCCAGCAGTGCACAAAGCACAAGGTAGCTATTGATAGTGTAAATTTATAACTGAATACACGTTTTGCCTTTCGGTGAGTAAGAACCCCATATGCACAACCAGGGGATGAAAGAGTGAGTGAAGAGAGATTTATTACTTACAGCAAGGAACGCCCTGGGACACTTCCCAAAGCAGTGTCTTCCCAGCAAGCAAAGCCTGGGGCTTCTGTTGGGAGAACTCATACTCATTAATGCAGGAAAGACTTCTCATCCCATAGAGAGGGAGGCACATTGCTGAGCATGCTCAGTTTAAAGTGATACTTCTTGGTCTAGAGAGATAGCTTAACAGTTAAGGCGCTTGCCTGCAAAGCCAAAGGACCTCGGTTTGATTGCCCAGGACCCACGTTAGCCATATGCACAAGGGGACACAGGTGTCTGGAGTTTGTTCGCAGTGGCGGCAGGCCCTGGCACACTAACTCTCTGAGTGCTGGCATTAAAGGCATGCGCCACCATGCCCTGCTCCCCCATCTCTCACAAACACTGCCGAGTATAGGCGGAAAGGCACACAGTCCACACAGGATCTACAAGTAAGGGATACACACAGGAAATCTGGCAGCTATCTGCATGGCCATTTAATACTTGAAGCTGCGGCACCGGTAAGGACTGATCTCTTTGACTTAATAAAGTTAGTTGAGCCGGGTGTGGTGGCACATGTCTTTAATCCCAGCACTGGGGAGGCAGAGGTAGGAGGATCGCTGTGAGTTCGAGGCCACCCCGAGACTACAGAGTGAATTCCAGGTCAGCCTGGGCTCGAGTGAGACCCCACCTCGAAAAACAAAACAAAACAAAAATAGTTGACTAAACTACATGATTTTTGTTTCTGCTTTAACTGAAAGATACCAAAAATGCAACAAATCTAACTGGGGAATTAAGCACTTGAATTCCGCCTCGAGAGCCTTGCAGGTGTCCGAAATGCATCGTGTCTGCATGCGACCATCTCCACGTCTTCAGCACATGTCGGTCTTTTACTGGTACCGCCTGATAATGGGGCTTTATTCTTTTAAGTTCCTTTGGCTACGGAAGAAATGGCTATGAGCCTGCTGAGAATTTAGGTAGCCTGACCGAGTTCATGAAAAAACAGCTATCCTGGAACATGCGTGTTTGATTTGGAAATCTGCAGACAACTTTTTAGCTTTTGCCACCTCAGATCCCTCTGTCACACCAGGCGATGCCTTTCTTCTTGGACTGCATGGTACGTGCTTCAGTCTGAATAACATTAAAAATATTTCTCTTGGCTGGATGTGGTGAGGTTGTTTTCTTTTTCTTCTTCTTTTTTTTTAATTTCAAATAACACCACTCCTTGAACTGGGAACAAACAATTCACTTGCAGCTCGGCTCTGCATTTATTTGTAATTTTCACATAAATCAACTTATATGAAAATGTATTCATAATTTGAGCTTTCTCTATAGCGATAAAATGTTTCTGCTTCTGTGGTAGAAAATAGCTTATTATGCAAACAACATTGCCACTCTTCCATTATGCATGGGATATACCTGGAGAACATCACAAAGCTTTAAAAGAAAAAAAAAGGAGGGTGTAAGGTATTTCATTTACTGCACCATTTACCTATAATAATTAGGTACAAATGAACCAATATCTGTATTTAGAAACTTATTCAATATTGCTTTGGCTAATTCAGTGAATAATGGAAGAAAAAGGAATACACAGGAAGGTCTCCTGACAAATGGTGCCTTTCAGGATGGCAGCTCAATGACAAATGAGACTGGGTGGCTTCAAACCCAGGCTGGTGGTGCTGAGTAATTAATGGCCAACTCATTTGAACTTGTGCGTTTGATCTAATTTGGGATATTGGGAGTTCACACTGATGTGCCTTTAAGAAGAATGTCATTGTCAAATAAGGTGATTGTATGAGATTGCTACCGAGTCCTGACTTAAATGCATTGCACATCCTGTACAGAGGGGCAGTAGCAAATGGTGACGTTTCTAACTTTTGTAAATAATTAAAAAAATATTTTATTTATATTTATTTATTTGAGAGAGAGAGAGAGAGAAAGAGAGAGAGAGAGTGACAGAAATAGGTAGGTAGACAGAATGGGTGCGCCAGGGCTTTCAGCCACTGCAAGTGAACTCCAGATACGTGTGCCCTCTTGTGCATTTGGCTAATGTGGGTCCTGGGGAATCGAGCCTTGAACTGGGGTCCTTAGGCTTCACAGGCAAGCGCTTAACTGCTAAACCATCTCTCCAGCCCTTATCATTTATTTTTATTCACTTATTTGAGAGAGAGAGAGAGAGAGAGAGAGAATGGACTTATGTGGGTCCTGGGAAATTGAACCAGGATCTTTTGGCTTTGGCAGGCAAATGCCTTAACCTCTGAGCCATCTCTCTTTTGTCTGATTTCTAACTTTTCTACAGGGAAAGATATATATATATATATATATATATATATATATATATATATATATATATATACAATCCAAGCAGATATCAGTTTAGGTACAATTGTTACAAATATTTTTATTTAATTAATTTATTTGGGAGAGCAACAGAGGACAGAGAGAGAGAGAGCTACAGAGAGGGATAATGGGTGTACCAGGGCCTCCAACCACTGCAGACAAAGTCCAGATGCATGCGCCACCTTGTGTGTCTTGCTAACGTGTGTCCTGGGGAATCAAACAGAGGTCCTTTGGTTTTACAGGCAAATGCTTTAAGCATTAAGCCGTCTCTCAAGCCCATGATATGTATGTATGTATGTATGTATGTGTGTATGTATGTATGTATGTATGTATGTGTGTGTGTATGTATGTATTTATTTTTGAAGTAGAGTTTTACTCTAGCTCAGGCTAACCTGGAATTCACTATGTAGTCTCAGGGTGGCCTTGAACTCACGGCAATCCTTCTACCTCTGCCTCCCGAATGCTGGGATTAAAGGTGTGCACTACCAGCCCGGCTCCATATTTACTTTTTAATCATAGGGCAAATACGCTGCTTTTCTTTGTTGGAGGAGGGGGTATTTTGTGACAGTGTCTCATATAGTTTAGGCTGGCCTCGAACTCATAATGTACATGAGGTTAGCCTTGAACTTTTGTACTTCCGCTTCTACCTCCCAACTACTTAGACTGGCATGTGCCACCATGCCCGGATTCTTTTCTCCTTTCTTTTTATTTACTTGACAGGAGAAAAAAAGAGAATGGACACACCAGGGCTTCCTGCTGCCACAAATGAACTGAAGATGTATGCACCACTTGGTGCCTTTGCTGTATGTGGGTACTGAGGAATTGAACCCAGGCCATTAGGCTTTACAAATAGGTGCCTTCACAGCTGAGCCATCTCTCCAGCCCCTTTTCTTTCTTTAGCACAAGCACTTTGAGGGTCTTCTCGCTGTATGCAGTGAAACAGTACAGAATGACCCTACTCTTCCATTGCCTCCATTCTAATAGGGAAGTGGGCAGGCAGGCAAATAAACAAAAATAAGTAAAATAAGGGGCTGGAGATATGGCTCAGTGGTTAAAGGTTCTTGCTTGCAAAGCCTGCTGGCTCAGGTTCAGTTCCCTAGTACCCACATAAAGCCAGAGGCACAATGTGGCATATGCATCTGGAGGTCATTTGTAGTGGCTAGAGGCCCTGGTTCTCCTGTTCTATCTCTCAAATAAATAAAACATTTATAAAAGAAGTAAAATAATTGCAGTAAGGGTGGTCAGTGCTCTGAAGAGGTTCTGAGTGGTTCATAACCCCTGAGTTACACAGTAAAGTTTTTATTCATTTATTTATTGTTTTAGAGAAAGAGTGAGTGAGTGAGAGAGACAGACAGACAGAATTGGCGTGCCAGGGCCTCAGCCACTGCATTCGAACTGCAGACGCTTGCGCCACCCAGTGGGCACGTGCGACCTTGTGGCTGCCTCACCAACATGGGATCTGGAGAGTCGAACATGGGTCCTTAGGCTTCGTGGGCAGGCGCCTTAACCACTATGCCATCTCTGCAGCCCCACCATACAATGTTTTAGAGAAATGATTTAACCTCTTTTTTTTTTTAATTATTTATTTATTTATTTGAGAGCGACAGACACAGAGGGAAAGACAGATAGAGGGAGAGAGAGAGAATGGGCGCGCCAGGGCTTCCAGCCTCTGCAAACGAACTCCAGACACGTGCGCCCCCTTGTGCATCTGGCTAACGTGGGACCTGGGGAACTGAGCCTTGAACCGGGGTCCTTAGGCTTCACAGGCAAGCACTTAACTGCTAAGCCATCTCTCCAGCCCATGATTTAACCTCTTTAAACATACAATCACCTGTACGTTATAAAGGAACATGCACATGAATAACCATTGCTTTAGATTCTCACGCTGCTCATAGTTGCCCCTTGTGAATATGCCACCTTTGAATCACGAGTGCCTTCGGCCCCATCCGGGCCTTTCCATTTCAAACGTCAAGGAGATCACTCTTCAAAGCGGTTGTCACTTCTCTACTATGTGTTCCTCAGGGGTGGTCCTGCCGTGGGCTTTCTGCTCACCTTTGTGGAGGTCGGAACCTCAGATCATTCCTGCACATGAAGTGGAACGGGGCGGACCTAACACCAGGTCTGCCATGGGCAGTCTGGCATTCTACCCCCCGCGGGTCCCTGGGTGGTTGCCTGGCTTGGTGACGCACTTTTTTCAGCATCAGTTCCTGGTCATGTTTTCAAAGAGGCTGGAGGGATGGCTTAGCGGTTAAGGTGTTTGCCTGCAAAGCCAAAGGACCTAGGTTTGATTCCCCATAACCCACATTAGCCAGATGCACAAGGGGGCACATGCATCTGGAGTTCGTTTGCAGAGGCTGAAGGCCCTGGCGCGCCCATTCTCTCTCTCTCTCTGTCAAATGAATGAATGAATGAATGAATGAATAAATATAATAATAAAGAGAGAGAATTTCTATACTTGCAGATGATGTGATTAATATTTAGAAAACCAAGAGATGGAAGACACTATATTTAGAACTTTTTGGTAAGGTGTTTAGATTTATGACAAAGACGAAAAAGTCTTTAGCTCTTTTAGTGTCAGCCAGCCACAAATGATCTTGGGAAAATGTCTCATTTCCCCGTGTGTGTGTGTGTGTGTGTGTGTGTGTGTGTGTGTACCCATGCATGGGTGCGTGTGTATATCCATGTATGTGCAGCTATGCACATGTGTGTGCACATGCATGTGGACGCCAGAGGACAACCTTTGGCACTGTTCCTCACATGCTGACCATCTTTTCTGAGCCAGTGTGTCACAGGTCTAAAGTCACCAAGGTTTCTAAGTTAACTGGCCCATGAGCTCCAGATATTTGCGGATCCAATCACACAGGGTGAATGGAGAGATCCAGTCAGTGGTACGGAATACTTAACACTGTGAAGATTTAGTTCTGTCAAAGCCAGTAAATACATATGCGCAATTTCACCTTCTGCCTCGGGTTAATTTGCGGAAACAACACAGGACACCATCCACTTGCTGACCGCAGCCAGAGGTTCATTTCAGTGTGTCTGTCCCTGCAGTAGCAGACAGAGGACCTTACTACAGGGCCTTCTCGAGACCCGGGGGGGCCTTTGGGAACCTGAATTACAGTTGGGTCTAGACCCTCAGCCTGGGCCTTGGGTCAGCAGAACCGTTGGCAGAATGGGCACGAACATGTTTCCCAAGCTTGCAATGGACAACGTGGGCAGTTTGGGATCTTGGGCTCAAGCTCTTTGGGCTTTACAAGAGCTTTGATAGCCTTGGCACATACACTCTTGGCCTTGGTATTTTTATTGGATTTACTTCCTCTTCAGGTGAGTTTTCAGGCTTCTTGGCAGAAGGCAAGTTCCTTAGAGACTGGAGGTGATTACCATACTTGAGTCACTTCCTTGTGCTTGGTTTTTGTGATGTTTGTTTTGTTTCTTTAAAAAATATACATAATTTCTTTCTTTTTTTTTTTTTGAGGTAGGGTCTCACTTTAGCCCAGGCTGACTTGTAATTCACTATACAGTATCAGGGTGGCTTTGAACTCTAGGTGATCTTCCTACCTCTGCCTCCCAAGTGCTGGGACTAAAGGCGTATGCCACCATGCCGGGCTTCTTATTTATTCTCAAGGAGAGGGAGAGAGAGAGAGACAGGGAAGATGAGAATGGGTGCACTAGGGCCTCTGCCACTGCAAATGCTCTCTAGATGTGTGTGCCACTTTGTGCATCTGGCTTTACGTGGGTACTGGGGAATCAAACCTGGGTCATTAAGTACTGCAGGCAAGCACCTTAACCACTGAGCCATCTCTCCAGTCACTGTTTTTGTTTCTTTTAAAGAGGGTCTCACTCACTCTAGCTTAGGCTAACCTGGAACTCACTCTGTATCCCTGGCTGGCCTTGAGCTCACAGCAGTCTTCCTACTTCAGCCTCTCAAGTGCTGAGATTATAGGTGTAAACCACCATGATCAGCTACGGTCAAAGCTTTTTGACACACACACACACACACACACACACATATGGGGTGTAGAGGGAGAAAATGAGCACAACAGGCCCATAGCCACTGCAGATGAACTCCAGATGCAAATGCCACCGTGTACATCTGGCTTACATGGGTTCTGGGGAATTCAACATGGGTCCTGAGGCTTTTCAGGCAAATGCCTTAACCGCTAAGCCATCTCTCCAGCCTTACACTGTGACTCTTGAAGCCATTAGGACAGGAAGAGGACTGCATTGAGAATCTTACTGCGGAATTTTTGTGTGAAACAACTTAAAGTCAAATAACATAGATACCAAAACAGTCAAGGAAATTATGTAAAGAATAACTTAGCTATTGAAAGTAACTTTAGAAAAATGGTAATAAAATAAAATGAGATCAGAAGGACAGCATTGAAGGTGTAAAGATCCTGGTGTTTATGAGGCCTTGCTGTATATCAAAATTGGCATTACAGCCTATTAAAAGGATGGTTTGTTTAATAAGCAGTGTTTGTAAAATTGGCTATGCATGTGGAAGAAAACAAAACTTACAACTTTTACCTCGTCATCCACAAAGCCCAAATGGATTAAAGTAAGTCATAAATATGCCGATATCTATTAAAATGAATAATGCCCCTTAGCTCTGAGGCTGCAAAATGAGTGGGGGCCTAGCCAATAGATATAAAGCACCCAACCATATGACCATGTGCACTGTGATACGTACTTATGACAGCATTGCCTGTATTGAAAAAAAAACAAAAAAAAAAAAAAAAAAAAAAAAAAAGGAAAGAAAAGAAAAGAAAAAAGGAAAAACTGGAAACAACCTCACCATCCATCAGCAGGACTATTGAATTAGAAGATCCATACATTGGATTTTACGCAGCCGTTAAAGAGTGAACTCCACCTGCATCTGTCTGCTTGGAGGCATGTCTTTGAGGTAAGTAAATGGAAAGCAAGCTACCGAGTAATATGATGAATACGACCTATTTTTTAAAAATACATTTTATTTTTATTGATTCATTTATTTGACAGAGAAAGAGGGAGAGAGAGAGAAAGAGAACGGGCATGCCCCAGGACTTCCAGCCACTGCAAATGAACTCCAGATACATGCACCGCCTTGTGCATCTGACTACGGTGGGTCCTGAGGAATTGAACCAGGGTCCTTTGGCTTTGCAGGCAAACGCCTTAACCACTAAGCCATCCCTTCCAGTACACAGGAAGAGGTTCAGGAGTGTGTATCCGGGTTGCTGACGGTGGGTTCGGGCAGAGGGTGAAAGGGGAGGAAGTTAAGAGGCGATGCTGACCTATGTGTGTTGACAGACTGTGCCATTTACTACAGTGGGTGCACTGGTTTGGACGTAAATGTCTCTGACAGCCTCAGGTGGTAACAGTAAATATTCCAGCTGGTAGAGCCTTTGGGAGATGGAGCCTTGCAGAGGGGTTGTGTGGCTAGGGATGGGACTTGACATTCATCCAGCCCCGCGGGGTGTTCACTGGCAAGTTCACGCTCTACGCCTCTTGCCCACAGCGGTGGGTGCTGATGCTTGGCTGTTTGCTCTGCCATGCTGAAACCTCTCCTGGACACTGCAAGTCGAACAAGCTCCTTTCCTTCCATAAGCTGCATGAAGGCCCTTGCTATAGTGAACATGCATTCCTTTAAAAATAAAATCCTAGGGCTGGAGAGATGGCTGAGCGGTTAAGGTGCTTGCCTGCGAAGCCCAAGAACGTTTGTTCAAATCTCCAGGTCCCACTTTTAGCCAGCTGCAAAAGTGATGCAAGCGTGCAATGTCACACCTGTGCACAAGGAGCCCCACGTATCTGGAGTTCATTCACAGCAGCTGAAAGGCTCTGGCCTGCCCATTCTCTCTCTCTCTCTCTTTCTCTCTCTGCCTATTTTTCCCTCTCTCTTAAAAATAAAGATAAAAATATGGGCTGGAGGGATGGCTCAGCAGTTAAGGCATTTGCATCAAAGCCAATGGACCCAGGTTTGATTCCCCAGGACCGACATAAGCCAGATGCACAAGGGGGCACATGTGACTGGAGTTCGTTTGCAGTGGCTGACACACCCATTCTCTCTTTCTCTCTGTCACATTCTATCTCTCTCAAATAAATATATAAATAATAAAAATATTTTAATAAATAAATAAAAATAAAATAAAGTAATTTATAAAATAAAATCTACTAAAAATGTTAAAGTGATCAAATGAGTTCATGGGCATGAGGAGGTGCCCTGCCTGATTGGCACTGGTTGTAGTCACCTTCTGGTTGCTGGGAAAAAACACTTGACTCACAGCCGCTCATGGGAAGAAGGGGCTTATTTTGGCTCAGTCTCAAGGGGAGGTGTCATGATGAGAGAGCAGAGCTTGGGCATTACTTCTTGCCATGGCAGCTGGCAGAAAGCAACAAGAAAATGGGCTAAGCTCTGATGAGGGAGAGCTGGGCTATTAACCCATCTCCTCAAGGATGGATCTACCCCAAATCGCCACCAGCCGGGACCACACATTGAAGACACCTGAGTTTGGAGAAACATCTGTTTCAAACTACCATCGCATCACTTCCTGTCTCTACCTGATTTTTAAAAATTTATTTGCCCCAATAATTAGAAATTTTAAGCTAATTTTTTTCTAGTTGTACATTTTTTCCCAGATATACTCCAGACCTCTCAAGAATCCTAAAAACTACACTCTCAAATTCCAAGTACTTCCTTGCAGATTCAAATTGCTAGTATTAGAAAAAAAAAAAAAATACCTGAGCCAGGTGTGGAGGTGCACTCCTTTAATCCCAGCACTCGGGAGGCAGAGGTAGGAGGATCACCATGAGTTCAAGGCCACCCTGAGACCACATAGTTAATTCCAGGTCAGCCTGGGCCCGAGTGAAACCCTACCTCGAACCCCCCCCCCAAAAAAAAAAACACCAAAAAACCTGAGACAATGAGAGTAATTGATTGAGAAGTGGTGTAGGGCTAGGCTTTAAGAGAAGAGGCTCAGGGTTGGAGAGATGGTTCAACAGTTGAAGGTGCTTGCTTGCAAAGCCTACCAGTTGGGTTCGATTCCCCAGAATCCATGTAAAGCCAGATAGGTGTACAAAGTAGAGCATACATCTGGAGTTTATTTGCAGAGGCCCTGGCACAACCATACCCTCTTTAAAAAAAGTTATTTGCAAGCAGAGAGACATAGAGAGAAGAGAGACAGGGAGAATGGTGTGCCAGGGCCTCCAGTCACTACAAAGTAACTCTAGACACATGCGCCCCTTGTGCATCTGGTTTTACGTGAACACTGGAATATTGAATTCCAGTCCTTTTGCTTTGCAGGCAAGCGCCTTAACGGCAGATCCGTCTCTCCAGCCCACACCCATAGCCTTATTTTTTTTTCCTCTCTCTCTTCTTGACCTTTCTCCCTCCCCTTTTTATTGACAACTTCCATACTTACAGGCAATAAGCCATAATTCTCTCCCCTCCCCCACTTTCCCCTTCACAAACCTACACTCCGTCATATCCCTCTCTCCATTAGTCTCTCTTTTAGTTTGATGGCATCATCTTTTCCTCCTCTTCTGAGGGTCTTGTGTAGGTAGTGCCAGGCACTACGAGGTCATGGGTATCAAGGCCAATTTCTATCCGGTCCATTGCATTGTAAGCAGTCCTCCCCTTCTTTCAGATCTTACATTCTTTTTACCACCTCTTCCTCAATGGACCCTGTCTCTCTTCTTCCTAATAAATAAATAAACACACACACACACACACACAGAGACATACACACACATAGTTGTTTTTTTTTTGGTAGGGTTTCACTCTAGCTCAGGCTGACCTGGAATTCACTCTATAGTCTCAGGATGGCTTTGAACTCATGGGGATTCTCCTACCTCTGCCTCCTGAATGTTGGGATTAAAAGCATGTGCCACCATACCCGGCTAAAATTATTTTTCTAAAAAACAAATAAGAAGGGGTAGAGGAATGGTTTAGCGGTTAAGGCATTTGCCTGCAAAGCCTAAGGACCCAGGTTTGATTCTCCAGGACCCACGTTATCCAGATGCACAAGGGGGCGCACATGTCTGGAGTTCGTTTGCAGTGGCTAGAGGCCCTGTTGTGCCCATTCTCTCTCTCTCCCTCTTTCTCTGTCAAATAAATAAATAAATAAAAATAAAAATAAAATAGGACTGGAGAGATGGCTTAGCGGTTAAGCGCTTGCCTGTGAAGCCTAAGGACCCCGGTTCGAGGCTCGGTCCCCAGGTCCCACGTTAGCCAGATGCACAAGGGGGCGCATGCGTCTGGAGTTCGTTTGCAGAGGCTGGAAGCCCTGGCATGCCCATTCTCTCTCTCTCCCTCTATCTGTCTTTCTCTCTGTGTCTGTCACTCTCAAATAAATAAATAAATAAAAATATTAAAAAAAAAAATAAAATAAATGAGAGGCTGAGATGCCTATGATGTTCTTAAGGGACACTGGTCTCGTGTCCATGACCCCAGGCTCTGACTCTTTCATCTTCTGTCTTAGGGCTTGATGCTTTCCCCACCGCCTCACCCTGCCTCTCTTTGTGGGCACAGGGATGAGCCTATTCCAGATGGAAGTGACGTCCCTCACTAGCTTACAAGACCTCTGAGGCTCTGCAGGCTATGGCAATGAGCCATAGCTTACAGTCCTGAAAACATGCTGCTGTTTTAACCTCTTTGGTTTCCAAGATCCTGAGTGAACAGGAGCGTGCCTCAGCTGACCGTGACCACTTTGTCCACCGGTCTCATCATGCGTGTTTACTGTCATGCAAGCAGACATCACAGACGGTTTCTACTCCAGGGAGAATTGGGAGCCTTTCAGTGCAACTCCACTGGTCCTCGGTGTCCAACAAGGGGCAGGTGATGGAGGGGAGGCAGGCTGGCAGGAAGGGAGAAGCCACAGGAACACCAGCGCTGGAGCCCACGCCTGTGTGCGTATGTGTTTGCAAGGCTGGAAATCAACTAGATAGTGATCACAAGCCCTTTCTGATGTTTGCAACCTGTGAACAAATGCCAATGACCGAGGGCCTGGCAGAGCCGATGAGTCCCCCAGAGGACGGGTGGCTGGCAGGTGTTGTTGATGTATCTCCAAGCAAAGTCACTTGTAATAGAAGAAATCAAACTGGAGCCAGAAACCAGCTTGGCTTTATTCCTTTGGTAGAGGGAAAGGGTGGCAACTTGAACTTCTCTGCCTGTATGTTAAGAGTAGCTCAGATGTAAATTTTAAATTAAATCAGAGAGTCTTAGAGAATGCATTATGAGCTCAGTGTTCAATGAACAAAATAAAAATGATTTCAGCCAAGGGAGTTAATTTTACTCTAGGGATGAGTTTATATTTTTCCTGTTTAAGTGTGCCCAGGATTCAGTCCTGAGGGTCAAATATTGACATTCACAAGATGACTTTTTATCTTATAAAGCAATGCGAATGAATAACTCTAACTGCATGCTACTGTAGGAACAAACCTCACCAATATAATGTTAGGCAAAAGAAGCTAGATCTAGGAGTATACTCTTGGAATCCATTTCCATAAAGTTCAAAAACCAGTTCAAAAATAAAATTCATCAAATGATCTCCAGATGCATGCGCCACCTTGTGCATCTGGCTTATGTGGGCCAGATGGGGAATGGAGCCTCAAACCAGGCTCCTTAGGCTTCACACGCAAGCGCTTAACTGTTAAGCAATCTCTCCAACCCTATGATAGTCATTTTGGAAGAGACCTTTACCTGTCTTGTTCACTATGACATATATGCCTATATTTTATTACTTGAAGAAAGCTTGAGTGACTCCATGTGGAGTATAATGTATGACACTAAAATAGCTTTGATTGGCCTTGTGAGATGGCTCAGTGATTAATGGCACTTGCTTGCAAAGCCTGCTGGTCTGGATTCAAAGCCCAAATCACCCATAGTGCAAGTTTCTGGTGTCCATTTGCAGGGGGACGAGGCCCTGACATGTGTGCGTGAACACACACACACACGCACACAAAATAGCCTAGGGATGGAGATATGGTTTAGTGGTTAAGGTGCTTGCCTGCTAAACCTAAGGACCTAGGTTCAATTCCCTGGTACCCATGTAAGCCGGATGCACATGGTGGCACATACATCTGGAGTTCATTTGCAGTGGCTAGAGGTCTTGGTGCACCCATTCTCTCTCTATCTGCCTTTTCCCTCTCTGTCACATAAAAATTTTTTAAAAATATTTTTATTTATTTGAGAGAGAGGAAGAGGCAGAGACAGAGAGATTGAGAATGGGTGTGCCCGGGCTTCCAGCCACTGCAAACAGACTTCATATGCATGTGCCCCCTTGTGCATCTGGCTTAAATGGGTCCTGGAGAATCAAGCTGGGATCCTTTGGCTTTGCAGGCAAGCGCCTTAACTGCTAAGCCATCTCTCCAACCCCCCTTCCCAAAATTTAAAATAAAAATAATAACATAGTGGATTAGTGAGATAAATACTTAGCCTGACATATTAGTGACATGCTTTTTGTTGCCGTGACAAAACACTTGGAGCAATTTTAAGGGAAGGGTTTATTTTAAGGGAAGGTTTAAGGGCATGGTCCATCATGGTAGGTGTGGAGGTTTGATTCAGGTGTCCCCCATAAACTTAGGTGTTCTGAATGCTAGGTTCCCAGATGATGGAGATTTGGGAATTAATGCCTCCTGGAGGGAGTGTATTGGTGGGGGCGGGCTTATGGGTGTTATAGCCAGTTTCCCCATGCCAGTGTTTGGCACACTCTCCTGTTCCTGTTGTCTACTTTATGTGGCCAGGGGGTGATGCTCACCCTCTACTCATGAATACTGGTTCCCTGCTGGTTTTCTTTATTTATTCATTCAATTTGGGACCCCAGCCCATGGGACCGTGCTGTCCGTATCCAGGGTGGGAATACCATCCTCAGTTAAACCTCTCTGGAAACACCTTCACAGACACACGCAGAGGAACGTGTCCCACATTATTCCAAATCTCGTCAAGTTGACACTGCAAATTAACTACCACAAGGCCACCATGGCTGACTTGACATCCAAACACATCAGTTTTAACCATACCATAAAAGCTGGCAATTTTGTCTTGTAAAACCCAGCTGGCTGAAGACTATAAGGCACTCACTTGAGTTAATTACACTATGAGGCGGATGTAGACTTTTTAGGATAAAATAGGTCACTGGCCCATGACGAAAATGTTGCATCCATAGTCCAGCTACTGTTCCTAATTCTGGAGAGAGATGTGGCATTCAGTGACAGTTTTGGGAAGGCCTGTGAGGTTAATTCTGAGTAAAGTTTTAAGATTTGACTCCCCGGGGAGACCTAAAAAAAGCTAAGCTCTTCTTAACATTAACACAGAAGCAAAATGTAAACTCATATTTCAGCAACAAGAAGTAGTAAATAATGTATTGCTTCATGAAGATTTGCTCAGTTTATTTACTTACATTATTTATAGGTTATGTGGGGAATAGACTTGGCTGGCCCTGCTTCGTTCATGGTAACATTCCATAAATATAACAGGGAGTAATAAAAGAGCATCGATTCAGAAGTGGGTTCATAGTTTCGAGTAACATCAAACATAAAAACTGTGTTACAATGATAAATACTAAATCTTTAAAATACTACTGGTTTTTTACTGTCATTACTTATGCAGTGTGTATTTTCACATCTTGTACGGTTTTAATGTGTGAAATATATCCTGAAGCTTTTGGTGCAGTCTTCTACGTGTGTGTGTGTGTGTGTGGTTTTTTGAGGCAGGGTCTCACTCTAGCCCAGGCTGACTTGGAACTCACTACGTGGTCTCAGGGTGGCCCTGAACTCACGGCGATCCTCCTGCCTCTGCCTCCTGAGTGCTGGGATGAAAGGCGTGCGCTATCACGTGCAGCATCTCACTTTGGATTTTTGGACATGTTGCAGAAAAAGTGATTCTGGTTCAAAAGACCATCCTAAACTGTCCATGAATATCTCAGCAAGACAATCATGGTAGCAAAATTCGTATCCTCTAGCCCCTAAGTGTTGAAGTTCAGGTGGTTTAGTTAAAAAAAAAAAAAAAAAAGCGAGGATTTAACAGAGGAGTTTTTCATTCTTTGTATCACAGGATACATCCTTGGTTTCTTGTTTGATGCGTCCTAGAGTCTTCTTAAGGATTCTAGCATCTCCTAGATACTATGCACATCTAGGTACTATGCACATCTCCTGTGGTAGCTGTTGGGGCACAGGTGTTTATACCTGTTTTCTGTTGTTCACCTCACGTTTCTGGAGGTTTAAGAGCATAGAGATGGTATCTTCCTGGCTCATGGTGGCTGGCACCATCATGGTGGGAATGTTTGTGGAAGTGGCATATGTAGGAGAGAGATCTGAATGCTCGATGTCCTTTAGCAACCCTTTCTGAAAGAACTAATGCAACACTCCAATTCCTGCATCGGTCCTTCCAAAGGCGATGCCGGATCACCCCATACCTTCCTTCTATCAGAGTCCAGTTCTTAAAGGTTCCACCCACTGAGGACGAAGCCCGGACCCCATGCGCACCTTGGGGGGCAAGCTATATGGAGTCAGTCCACAGGTGTAGACAGAGGGCCTTCAAGATCTGTAGTCAGCCGGGCGTGGTGGCGCACGCCTTTACTTTAATCCCAGCACTTGGGAGGCAGAGGTAGGAGGATCGCTGTGAGTTTGAGGCCATCCTGAGTCTAAATACTGAATTCCAGGTCAGCCTGGGCTAGAGTGAGACCCTACCTCGAAAAACCAAAAAAAAAAAAAAAAAAAGATCTGTAGTCAGATATACATGGCCTCAGGTTCCGACTCACTATTGATAAAAACTGTATGTCCTTGAACAAGTGTCTTAGCCATTCCAGCCTCAATATTCTTGTCTATAAAATAGAGGTACTATCTTTAACTTTTTGTTTTTAAGAGGTAGGGTCTCACTCTAGTCCAGGCTGACCTAAAATTCACTATGTATTCTCAGGGTGGCCTCAAACTCACAGTGATCCTCCTAGCTCTGCCTCCCAAATACTGGGATTAAAGGTGTGTACCACCATGCCCAGCTTAAAGAAAAATATTTAGTTTATTTATTTGAAAGACAGAGAGATAAGGGGGCGGGAGAGTGAGAAAGAATGGGAGTGCCAGGGCCTTTAGCCGCTGAAACAAATTCCAGGCGAATGTGCCATCATGTGCATCTGCCGTTAATTGGGTACTGGGGATTCAAACCCAGGTCCTTAGGCTTTGCCGGCAAACACTTTCACTGCTGAGTTATGTCTCCAGCCCTAGAGGTGCTGTCTTATACCTAACAATGTAGTGGATGGTTAATGAGCTCAACACTGGACGCATACCGAGGGGCCGTATATTTTGCACTGGCTTATGAATGGGCTGATGAAAAGAGATAAAGGCATTGTGGTTGTGTCACTAAGACATAATTTACAAATTATCTAGTAGTTATGATTGAAATAATTCCATGGGACGGTATGTGTTAGCTTCCTCACTTTAACAAAATGCTCAAGATAGGGCTGGGGAGATGACTGAGTGGTTAAGGTGCTTGTTGGCAAAATCAAAGAACTCAGATTCGATTCCCTAATGCTTACATAAGCCAGATACACAAGGTGGTACATGCGTCTGGAGTTCCTTTGCAATGGCTGGAGGCTCTAGAGTGCCCATTCTCTCTCTCTCTCTCTCTCTGCCTCTTTCAAATAATAAATAAATAAAACATATAACAAAAGAGTACATTTTTAAAAATGCTCAAGATGATCAATGTTCAAAGAAGAAAGGGTGATTTTGGCTCATGGTTTCAGAGGTTCCAGTCACAGTGGCTGCTCTGGGCTTGTGGTAGACCAGTCCCTCCTGGCAGAGTGAGTGCATGGTACAAGAAGTGGGCTCTGCAAGGCCCTTGGTTTCCCACCAGGAATAGGTGGTAAGACCCTATTGCTGAAGACTCCACATACTTGGGCTGCAAGGCCACTGAGAAACCCTGCTGGAACTGAGCTGAAAACCTCTTCCATGTAGACCAGCTGACAGAAAGCTGGAAGAAGCCATTCTACATGTAGTTCAATGGGAGAAAGAGATACCACCACTGAAGATAATCAACAGTGGACACTGCAAACCTTATATTTGGCCAGCCAGGCCAAATGAGCCAACAGGTGCAATAGTGGCACATCTATCATGGTGGAAACCAACTGCCCTGTATTTGGACTGGAGGCCCGCTCCATGGGAGGGAATACATCCCTGAGGGGTAATCATGAGCCCTAGGGGTGTAACGTCTGCTGCTGTCTGGCTAAATGAATATACTATGCTTATCAAACTGCCCAGTAAGCACCTCTCTTAATGTTCATACCCTTATATTAATACTACTGTCACTTCTGGTAGAGAATCTTCTCTTTTCAGATGCCAGTGACCTTGGGATGACTCAGAAGGTATCATGGTGCTGGAAAGAAGTGACCAGAGTGCTCAGTACTGTCATATCTCGATCACACCTTCCAAGGCTCAGGGTCTAATGCGGAAGAGGTGGCAGAAAGAATGTAAGAGCCAAAGGAAGGGTAGGACTCCTTACAGCGTGCTCCTTCCAGATACAAAATGGCCTGGATATCCATGTCCTCACAGTGCCTGACACTACCTACACAAGACCATCATAAGAGGAGGAAAAGATCATGACGCCAAAATAAAAGAGAGACTGATTGAGAGGGGGAGGGGATATGATGGAGAATGGAGTTTCAAAGGGGAAAGTGGGGGGAGGGAGGGTATTACCATGGGATATTTTTATAATCATGGAAGTTGTTAATAAAAATTTGAAAAAATTTCACACTGAAGTTGGTTATATAAGATAGAATGTTCTCTCTTTCTACCATGACAAATCCTTCATGACAACAGTGAAAAGTATGTGTTAAATGTAAGGTTTTTTGTAACTTTAAGTTAATAAAATAGAAAAAATAATTGAATTTTAAAAAAAAGTAAGTGGGCTCTGCTCATCTGGTGGCAGCCAGGAAGCAATGAGAAGTCAGGAGGGAGCTAGGGCCTCAAGCCTGTGTTGTTTATTTTCTCTCTGTCCACCAGAAGGTCAATTCCCTAAGGTAGTAAACTGCCTATTTTCTTCCCTGTTGTAATTCCAGTGCCTGGATATTGGCCCATAGGAGTGGAGGGCTCACTGAAGTCTTGTTGGAGTAAACTGACAATCAGTAGGAAAAAAAAATAGGTACTATGCACAGGCAAAAATCATAGCCATGGAATCAGACATAAGGACAAGCCTCTCAGAAGAGCCAAATGGTCGAGGCTTAAGAAACTGTTATTTATTAATTTTTTTTTTTAATTTGGGTTTTTCGAGGTAGGGTCTCACTCTAGCTCAAGCTGACCTGGAATTCACTGTGTGGTCTCAGGGTGGCCTCAAACACATGGTGATCCTCCTACCTCTGCCTCCTGAGTGCTGGGATTAAAGGCGTGCGCCACCACGTCCGGTGACTTTTTTAAAAGATCTTTTATTTATTTACCCACTAACGAGAGAGAGACACACACAGAGAGAGTGAGAGACAGAGAGATTGAGAATGGGTTCACCATGGCCGCTTCTTGCCCCTGCAAATGCATTCCAGACATATGTGCCACTCTGTGCATCTGGCTTTACGTGGGTACTGGGGAACTGAACCCAGCCGGTAAGAGTTTGTAAGCAAGCACCTTTACCCGTTGAGCCATCTCCCCAGCCCAATAAACTTATTTTTTAAAATTTTTTGTTTATTTTTATTTATTTATTTGAGAATGACAGACAGAGAGAGAAAGAGGCAGAGAGAGAGAGGGAAAGAGAGAGAATGGGAGCGCCAGGACCTCCAGCCACTGCAAACGAACTCCAGACGCGTGCGCCCCCTTGTGCATCTGGCTAACGTGGGACCTGGGGAACCGAGCCTCGAACCGGGGTCCTTAGGCTTCACAGGCAAGCGCTTAACCGCTAAGCCATCTCCCCAGCCCACCAAGAAACTTCTTGAGTGATGCAGAGATGTTCAGCTAGAGAGTGACTGAGATATCCCAGAGGGTGAGGCCTGCAAGGCACGAGGGATTGGCGGGGGGCAGTCTGGGGGCTGGGCTGGGGGTGACGTCCAGGGCTTAATGGATTCCTTGACCTCTTCTTCCCACACGGTCTTTCCTGCTTAAAGGGCTGTCCCTCCGTGTGCCTAGACAGAGACAGAGTGTGTGGAAAGACAGTGCAGTGGTCAGGGGCAGGTCAGAGAAACCTGGAGGAGGTTCCTTTAGATCGAAGTCACAGTACTTTGGGGCTTGGGGTATTGTTTGTTGAGCTCCAATACTAAAAAAATCCATGAATGTTTCAAACGTGAGTGAATAAGCACATCCCCTCTGTCCCCCAGACAGAAATGGAGGGGGCGGGAGGTGGGCCGGGCGGGGAGGGCACAGGAAAGAAAGATCTGGTCGTCTCTGTGAGCTCTCGTCATCTTCGCCTTTCTAAGGAAACAGCTGTTCCATGCCTATGGCTCGAACCAGGCCTCTTTCTTATTTTCTGCAGGCCTGAAGACATATAATTTGGAAGCTGTAAATGAGGAAGTATGGTTCGGCATATTAATGGGTCACACTACCTTGCTGGGAACAGCCCCTGGCAATGTGGGTGCAGTTAGAAGTTGACGTCTCGCCGGTGGTGCCCGTGAACTTGGTTGCCCCGCCCTCTGCTCTAAACACCCTTCCATATAATGATAATGCGTCTTCTGGTGCTGTCCCTTTACTAGCTTGGCTGGCTCTCTCCCGGTTGGTTTCCATGCTTTTTCACCTCTTCTTGACCCCTGGACCGGCTGTCATGCCAGCCCTATTCCTGTGCCCAGACCTGCGTGTGGATGCTCAGACTTGCTCAAGCCTCAGGCAGAGACCTGAAGCATCCACTTCTCACTGCAACAGGATGCCCTGCTCCAGCAGCCCCTCTCACTTTGTGGGGACCCTTCGTGGCTGGTATCCTGAGGCCTGCCAAATGTCCAGAGCTGAAACGCTCAGTGGCAATCCCTCCCTTGGTATCCCACTGCCACTGAGAGTTCAGAGCTTTGCAATATCCTTTTAAGAAAATATTTTAGGGCTGGAGAGATGGCTTAGCGGTTAAGCGCTTGCCTGTGAAGCCTAAGAACCCCGGTTCGAGGCTCGGTTCCCCAAGTCCCACGTTAGCCAGATGCACAAGGGGGCGCACGTCTAAGGAGTTCGTTTGCAGAGGCTGGAAGCCCTGGCGCGCCCATTCTCTCTCTCCCTCTATCTGTCTTTCTCTCTGTGTCTGTCGCTCTCAAATAAATAAATAAAATTAAAAAAAAACTAAAAAAAAAAAGAAAATATTTTATTTATTTGAGAGAGCGAGATTAAGAGGCAGATAGAGAAAGAAAGAATGGGCATGCCAGGGCCTCCACCCATTGCAAATGAACTCCAGATGCATGTACCCCTTGTGCATCTGGCTTAGGGGTCCTTAGGCTTCACAGGCAAGTGCCTTAACCCCTAAGCCATCTCCCCAGTCCTGCACTAACTCTTTTAGGTTGTTCTTCCTCCTGAGTACAGTCCTTCATTTGGGAAGTGGTGACTGCTCTTACTGCTAGCCTGACAACCAGCTCCAGGGTGATGGTGACAGACACGGTGTCTCTAGCCACTGCAAACAAACTTCAGATGTAAGTGACACCGTATACATCTGGCTCATGGGGAACCTAGAAAGTTGAACCTGGGTGTTTAGGCTTCACAGGCAAGTGCCCTCACCGCTAAGCTGTCTCTCCAGCCATCATATTCGTTCTTAATTCATCTTGTTCACTGTTACAAAGAATTAGAGCAAAGGTTACCAGGAACATGATTCTGACCTGAGTTTTCCTTTCCTGCCCCTTTGCCTTGGCTTTTTCCCCAGTTACAATAGATTCTGCTCTGATGAAAATGAAGGATTGATGGAATGAGAGGAAGAGGGAATGAATAAAGAGAGAGATTGCTTCATGTTCATTCCTTCTGATATAAACAATACCCAATTTTCCTTAAGAAATGTTATTTTAGGCTGGGCGTGGTGGTGCATGCCTTTAATCCCAGCACTTGGGAGGCAGAGGTAGGAGGATCGCCGTGAGTTCGAGGCCAGCCTGAGACTACATAGTAAATTCCAGGTCAGCCTGGGCTAGAAAGGGAGATTCTACCTCAAAAAACTACAAAAGTAAAGAAAAGATAGAGAGGAGATAAGAATAAAAACCATTTTCCTAACCCGACGGTGGCAACAGTGATTAGAAAGCCCTATGAGCAATGTAGGGGTGGGTAGTCAAGAGCGGATATTGCAAACGCCATTGTGACAATCACGTCTTGAACTTCAGGATGGATATAAAATAGAAATCCCAGTGCTGGGGAGGCAGAGGCAGAGGCAGGAGGACCTCTGCGAGTTCAAGGCCAACCTGAGACTACACAGTAAATACCAGGTCAGCCTGGGCTAGAGCAAGACCCTACCTTAAGAAAAAAAAAAAAAAAAGAGCTGGAAAGATGGCTTAGCAGTTAAGGTGCTTGCCAGTGAAGCCTAAGGGCCCAGGTTCGATTCTACAGTACTCACACAAGCCAGATACATAAGGTGGTGCATGCATCTGGATTTGTTTGCAGTTGCTGGAGGCCCTGGCATGACCCATTTATCTCTCTCTCTCAAATAAGTAAATAAAATTAAACTTCATAAATGGGGCTGGAGAGATGGCTTAGTAGTTAAGGTATTTGTCTGCAGAGCCTAAGGATGCAGACTCAACTCTCCAGAACCCACATAAGCCAGATATACAAGGTGGCACATGAATTTGGGCTTTGTTTCTAGTGGCTAGATGCCCTGGTGCACCCATTCTCTCTCTTTCTCTGTCTGATATGAGTAAATAAAATATTAAAAACATAAAAAATTTAAAAAATGCAAATATTGGCTTTTCAGGATTCTCCTCAATAAGACTTTTTTTTTTTTTTTGTAAATCATAAAACATCATTGTATAAAAGAAATTTAGAGAGCTGGAGAAATGTCTCAGCAGCTCAGGTTTCCTGCAAAGCCTAATGACCAGGGCTCAATTCCCCAGTCCCCATGTATAGTAGACAGCCTCGGGTCACTGAGATGAACTTCCTAATCAGTCACAGTTATGGAGGAAGGGACTTGTTGAAGATGGAGGGGAAGTTCCGGGCAGATAGACAGAGAGAATGGGTGCATCAGGGCCTCCAGCCACTGCAAACTCCAGATGCGTGCGCCCCCTTGTGCATCTGGCTAACGTAGGGCCTGGGGAATCGAGCCTTGAACTGGGGTCCTTAAGGTTCATAGGCAAGCACTTAATCACTAAGCAATCTCTCCAGTCCCCAACTTAAAATTTTTAATCTCTTGGTCCAGTTATCTTTAGACAAGCACATCAGTCCTTTACAAACATAACCTTGATGAAACTCTCTGGGCCTCGGCAGCAGAATGCAGCCAGCCCGTATGCCAGTAGCCCAGTTCCAACAAAGTCCTCTGCAGTCTTTCTTTCCCTTAGAAAGTTCATAAGATGAGCCTTCAAGTTCAATTCTCTCTGTATTTAGCATTCTCAAACTCTCATTATAAAACTTGGCTTACTGTTCCAGAAGGCATCTTCAGTTGTAAGCACCAAGGCCATGCCTGTTCCTCCAAAACAAAAGTTCCAAAAGACCAAAATCCACATGGTCACATTCATCTCAGCCCACTCCTCTGCACCAATTTTGCAGTAGACAGTTTCAGGTTGCTGAGATGAACTTCCAAACAAGGCACAGTTATGGAGGAAGGGATTTATTAAGAAGATAGAGGGGAAGTTCCATAATGGCAGAAGAAGTTGCCCTGCTTTCATAGGTCTAGGTAGAAAGAGAAAACCAGCACCACAAGCAAGCTCACTTCAGGAACTCCAAGCAGAATTCAGGCACTTTGCATATCCTTGGATTCCAAATCCACCACCACCACACCATAAGGTTGGACGCTATGATCTGCTCAGCGACACCTCCACTCAGGTGGTCACAGAACTAAATTACAAACTTAAGTAAATCCTGAATATATTGGGGCCATCCATTCAAACTACCATACCAAACTAGAACACCCAGCTAAACCTTTTCTTTATTAATTGATAAAGTAGAAAATAAGCCCAGTGTGGTGGCGAACACCTTCAATCCCAGCACACAGGAGGCTGAAGTAGGAAGATTACTGTGAATTTGAGGCCAGCCTGAGACTACATAGTAAATTGCAGGTCAGCCTGGGCCAGAGTGAGGCCTACCTCAAAAAACCAAAGCAATGGGCTGGAAGGATGGTTTAGCAGTTAAGGCATCTGCCTGCAAAGCCATGCCTGTTCTTTTTCTCTCTCCCTCTTTCTCTGTCAAATAAATAAATAATAAAATATTAAAAAAAAAACAACAGCAAAAAAGTAGAAAGTAAATTGTAAGAGGAATAACTATTGGGGGGAAGCTTAGATTTGTACATGAAGAAAGAGACCATGTGGGGCAGCTACCCAACATTGAGCTTGTATTCTTTCTTCCATATGATGATCTACACAGAACATGTATAAAAAAGGAAGCCAGCCAGGTGTGGTGGCACACGCCTTTAATCCCAGCACTCGGGAGGCAGGGGTAGGAGGATTGCCATGAGTTTGAGGCCACCCTGAGACCACATAGTGAATCCCAGGTCAGCCTGGGGCAGAGTAAGACCCTGCCTCAAAGAACAAACAAAACAAAACAAAACAAAAAAAGGGAGCTAACCTACACATTAAAACTCGTTTGTTTCATGCTCATCTTTGAGGTCTAAACAAATTTCCCTACCCTGGTACCAAATTAAACCCGTGCTTAAGAGTTGCATGAGAAGTGGCTGGCATTGACTAACGTTCCCAGTCTTCTTTCCCTGCTTGGACATGTGAAGATCGTGTTTTCCAGCCTCCCACTGGTTGGATCTAACAGTGGTACTAATTCTAGTCAGTAAGCTGCAGGAATAGCAAAGATGTGCATTATTTCTCCCTAAGCACTCAAAAGCTTATGCAATCTCATCTTCATTCCCTCCATGATGAACTGTCAAGGATCGTTTTAAGGGGTAGGTACCCAAGACTGAAGCCTGGCAGGGTGAGCCCCCACCACGGGCTGAGTGAACTAAGTATGAGCAAGAGCTCAACATTTAGTGTGATAACGCCCTGTGATTTATTTATTTATTTATTGGCAATAGTTGTCACTGCAGCCTGACCTATCCTATCCTGACAAGCCGATCCTGTTCCTCACCACACATGCTCAGAGAAGCATGTGAAACCAGCTCATGGCTCTGGTTCTAATTATTATTTGTTTTGTTTTGTTTTTTGAGGTAGGGTCTCTCTCTAGCCCAGGCTGTCCTGGAATTCACTATGTAGTCTCAGGGTGGCCTCGAACTCATGGTGATCATCCTACCTCTGCTGCCTCCCGAGTGCTGGGATTAAGGGCGTGTGCCACCACGCCCAGCTCTGGTTCTAATTATTATTATTATTATTATTTTGTTTTCATTTTCTTTTTGCTAATTATTTTTTCTTTTTTTTTAAATTTTTTGTTGTTGTTCATTTTTTATTTATTTATTTGAGAGCGACAGACATAGGGAGAAAGACAGATAGAGGGAGAGAGAGAGAGAATGGGCGCGCCAGGGCTTCCAGCCTCTGCAAACGAACTCCAGACGCGTGCACCCCCTTGTGCATCTGGCTAACGTGGGACCTGGGGAACCGAGCCTCGAACCGGGGTCCTTAGGCTTCACAGGCAAGCGCTTAACCGCTAAGCCATCTCTCCAGCCCGCTAATTATTTTTTCTAATTCAGACAAATGACATAGAGCACAGGAGCTCAGAAGAAACTCCTTTCTCCTGTGTTTTCCAGTCAGCTCCTTATCAGGGCACTGTGAGGGTTTGAATGTGAATGTTATGCCATCTCCCCACCCCCACCCCCTCATAGCCTGAGGTTTTTAAAAAAATTAATTAATTAATTTATTTAAGAGAAAGAGAGAGAGAGAGAGAGAGAGAGAGAGAGAGAACGGGCATGCCAGGGCCTCTAGCCACTGCAAATGAACTCTGAATGCATGCACTACTCCATGCATCTGCCTTTATGTGGTACTGGGAAATCGAACTTGGGTCCTTAGACTTTGCAGGCAGGTATCTTAACTGCTGAGCCATCTCCCCATCCCAGTTGGAGGCATTTAAAAAAAATTTTTTTTTGTTGCTGTTCATTTTTATTTATTTATTTGAGAGTGACAGAGAGAGAAAGAAAGAGAGAGAGAATGGGCGCACCAGGGCCTCCAGCCACTGCAAACGAACTCCAGACACGTGCGCCCCCTTGTGCATCTGGCTAACGTGGGTTCTGGAGAATCGAGCCTCGAACTGGGGTCCTTAGGCTTCACAGGCGAGCGCTTAACCGCTAAGCCATCTCTCCAGCCCTCGAGGTATTTTTGATTAAGCTCACAACTTAAGTCTGCAGTACCTTGCTGGAGGGGGTGTCACTGGGGGCCTACTAGTTGTAGAGAGCCTGTTTGAGCTCTGGATGCTGGTGGTGCCTCTCTGCTGTGGATGTATGGAAGTGAGCCAACTTCTCCCAGCCCTGGATCCTGTCAGCCTGAAATCAACTCTTTCCTCACATAGGTCATTTCTGGTAGGATGTTCGTCCCAGCAATGCAAAAGCAATTGCAGCAGGAGCCCACAACCTTATCTCTAAGGGGCACCATATGTTTCTCAGGTGGTCACTGCTTGCATTAAACCTCACTGCCCTGTGTTGACCCTCTTACTTAGCATCCAATGGCTTCCCTGCTTCTGGTGCCCTTTGTCAATCATTCCAGTTTGTTCCGAGGATGGGGTAGAGTAATTAAGATTCTGTATAAACATCAGGACTTTCCTTTCAGAAACTAGATTCCTCTTAGCAGGGACTCTGATGACACAAGGCTGAAAGAATCCAGTGTACTGGTTGTCTGTGCATTGTTCTGAATGGTGTCTCAGAGAGAGAGAGAGAGAGAGAGAGAGAGAGAGAGAGAGGGAGAATGAATGAGTGAGCTGTATATGGGGACAGGTGACAAAAGGAAGGACACAGCCTTTCTCACTGCACGGAGAGAGAAGAAAGTGAGACTCGTCTCTGGCAGACCAAACATGCCCAGTAAATGCTGATAATGATAGCATCTGACCTTGCATTCATGTGGCCTTTTTTAGTTTTCTTCCCCAACTAAATGTGGTGCCAAGGGAGCTATTACCAGCTGCTTTTCAGAGACTTGGTATTTAGATATTACCTGCCCACTTCATAAAGTGTTAATGAATGTTTGCAAAGCTCTTTGAAATCTGCTGGTGAAAGGTGCAATGTTAAGTGAAAAATGTTATTATTATTATTATTATTATTATTAGAAGGTAATAGACAACTTTGAGTGATTGGTCATAAGAATAATTGACACAAGCCCCAAAAGATGCACCAGAAATCATCTAGACAGATTCATCAGCTTCCATATTACATATATTACACTGTTTCCCCAATACCCATTCAAATAACCATATAATTCACACATTAAATCACCACTTCCAGGGAAAGGTTGAGCTCGCTCAAATCTCTCTTGGTAGTGATACTGAGAGGGTATTAAATGTTCAAAGGTCTGACATGGAGAGGAGCTCCTCTGTAGAGAAGCTAGACTCAGCTGCTGGATGGTCCCCACATTTAAGAGGCTATGAGAGAGGAACGAATCAGAAACACTTTGGAAACAGAGAGAAAACTTTACAATAGATATGCAAAAACAATTTAAAAAAAATCTAAATTAAGGGGCTGGAGAGCTGGCTTAGCAGTTAAGGAGCTTGCCTGCAAAGCCAAAGGACCCAGGTTTGATTCCCCAGGACCCACATGAGGCAGCTGCACAAGGTGGCTCATGCATCTGGAGATCGTTTACAGTGGAGTGCCCATTCTCTCTCTCTCTCTCTCTCTCTCTCTCTCTCCCCCTCTCTCTGTCTCAAACAAATAAATAAAATTGTTTAAAAGTCTGAATTAAGATAAAGTCAAGTTAATCTTCATTTTTATTGTATACTCTGGTTTGAAAAATGACAGCATGAACTGACTGTGATTCTCCCACGCCTTTAACTGGGGGTTTTTTAGTATCTCTTCTTCTGCATCAAACTGGGTGGCGGTGGTGGTCAGGGTTGGCTATGGGGCCGGCTGGATGGTGGTTGATGGTGGCAGTCAGGTGTGGACAGGACTTGTGTGGGTCAGCGTGCTGTGTTCCTTTAGCAGTGCCTGCCCCAGGGAGAAGGAGAAGGGGGCGTGGAGCCTTCGTGGACTAGGCTTGATGGAGTGTGAGCACGGGTGAAAGGAACAGCTTGGGCCTCATTCAAGATTGCTTTGATTCTACTTGCAACCTAAGTAGCTAAACAGCAGCCTGAAAGATCAGTTCTTGATAAGGGTATAGATGGGAGGCAAAGGTTCCTCTCTGCCTCCTTCGTTTTCTCATAGAAGCTTGATCAGTTTAAGGCCTGCTGGCCTTGGCATTCTTCCCACAAGAAGACGACCCACGGCTACTCAGAGGACAAAGAACACTATACTTGTCTCCCTTATGCCCCGTTGGCATCAGCTCCCAGGAACAACTGCCTACGAAGGGCATGATTCTGCCCTGGGCGTACTGTGACCCCGGGCCTTTGCTGTGGTGTCTGGGAGCCTCCTCTGTAGGTTTTCCACCCATAGGGCAGACCAATCATGGCTTAGCCTGGTGTACCACATCTTGTCCATCCAACAGAGTGGTTCTTAGAGTGATGTCCAGGAAGTCTATCAGCCTCCTTGGGATAAGCAGCCTCATTTATATTTATTTATTTATTTGAGAGAGAGAGAGAAAATGAGCTTGCCAGGGCCTCTTGCTGTTGCACACAGACTCTAGACTTGTACTGAGACACATGTGCCATTTTGTGTGATTGGCTTTATGTGGGTACTGGGGCATCAAGCCCATACTGACAAGCTTTGCAAGAAAGCACCTTTAACCACTGAACCATCTCTGCAGCCTGACAAAAAGCTTCTTGAAGTCATGTTCATAATCATGAACAGATTCATATGCCAAAAATTTTATTTCTAGAAGTTGAGTATTTCCTGATTTCCATCTAGTTTGGAAAAGTGAGGTTGCCTTAAGATCAGTGGGGCTGGTGGCTCTTTGGGGGTCATTCGATCAATAAATCTGTATGCTCATAGCAAATAGCTAACATTTATCCAGCACTTGCTATACATGAAACACTGTCCTAATTGCTTTCATTCTCTCATTTGTGGTCAGATGATTGTTGTCCATTTGGCTAATGAGGATGTGAAAACTTCAAGGCCCACTCTGTGGTGAGGACACTGTGTGGTGCACTATGGTCAAGCCTCCCATGGACCTCACAGTTGGGGCCCCAAACACACAGGGAGACCCAATGTACTGAGTGGCAGAAACATGACCTAGGTAGCAGAGTTGTCCTTATGAACTGATGTGGTTGAGGAATAAAGCCACCAGGTCTGCCATGGTCTTGGGTAAAGAGTGTTCACGTGGGGCCGGAGAGATGGCTTAGCAGTTAAGGCGCTTGCCTGCAAAACCTAAGGACCCATGTTTGACTCTCCAGATCCAATGCAAGCCAGATACAAAGGTGAGGCAAGTGCAAGGTCGCATATGACCACTAGGTGGCACAAGCATCTGGAGTTCGATTGCAGTGGCTGAGGCCCTGATACATCAATTCTCTCTCTCTCTCTCTCACACACACACTCTAAAAAAAAAAAAAAGAATGTTTAAGTGGAAAAAGAAGGCTGGATTTGAGGCCAGGCCAGCTGAACTGCACTTCCTCACTGCTCTGCCCTCTTCCCTGGACCCTGTGGGCATAAACAACTGTAGCAGTTTCCTTTGATTCCTTCTGGTTGTCTGTTAGCCAGTCTCCATAGAGAACACAAATAGAATGTTTGGTTCTTTTAAAGCCCAGTCTTGTGTGTGACCTTTACATGACGTGATTACAGTCAGCTGTCTGTGGAATCTGGATCTACACAGCCAACCAAGTACAGTTGGAAAATGTTGCAGAAAGTTCCAGACAACTGCCAGGTGTGGTGGTGCATGCCTTTAATGCCAGGACTCAGGAGGATGGAAGAGGTATGAGGATTTCTGTGAGTGCGAGGTCAGCCTGGGCTAGAGTGAGCCCCTACCTCCATAAAAGCAAAGAAAGAAAGTTCCAGAAAACAAAACTTGAAATTGCTATGTATCAAGTATTGTGCTGAATTTATGGAAGGAATTGCATTGGGTATTATGAGTAATTTAAGAGATGACTTAAGGACCGGGCGTGGTGGCACACGCCTTTAATCCTAGCACTCGGGAGGCAGAGGTAGGAGGATCACTGTGAGTTCGAGGCCACCCTGAGACTCCATAGTGAATTCCAGGTCAGCCTGGGCTAGAGTGAGACCATACCTTGAAAAACAAAAACAAAACAAAACAAAACAACATAAAAGTTGACTTAGCATGTATAGGAGGATGTATGCAGGTCACATGAGAATACCATGCTATTGTAGGGAAGGGACTTGAGTGCCCTTCGATTTCCGTATCCATGGGGTTCTAAGACAGTTATTGCAAATACTGAGAAATGCCATACTGCAAATGTCACATTTACAGATCATGCAAGGGGACTTTATTTTAAAAGAATGGATAACATTTTCCCTGCTTTTTGTTATTTGGTTTATAAAAAAGTCATGAGACAAAATAAACTGATAACACCTACCATCAATAAACATTTACTTGATGCCAGGCATGTCTTTTAGTTAAGCTATTATATGGAAGCAAAATGGATGTTAATTCTGTTTCTCCTTTAGGTGACTAACAGTCATTTAAATGAGCAGGGTTCAATATCCGCACTTATTAACATACTGTTGTTTTCTTTTTTTTCCAGTAAACTTTCGTCTGTGCCTGCAGTGGGCAGACTTCATAATTCCACTGTGTTCTTGGGTTTTATTACTACAAAAGCACTGAGCACCTTCATACATTTTTTTTCCCCCATGCATTCTCTCCACCATGAAACGTCAGATCTCTGCTGATAGCATGGTGCACAGCAAGTTATTAAAAACCAGCCTGTCGCTGAGGAGGGCGAGTTGGAGACCACAGTTGCTCGTTCTTCAAGATGCTAATGAGGAAGATCGTGGATTTCTGTGATTTCAAATTTGGATTATGGCTTTTTGGTTGGCAGTATAAGACGTCATTGGTTTGTTTAAAAAAAAAAAAAACAACTCTAGTGAGGTTCCTCTTGGCTCCCTTGGTTCAATTCCACCAGGAAATTGCTAGTGTGTTTACATAAATGACTACGCATGGCTAGTAGGTAAGGAAGAAATCTTAGTCTGTTTTTTAAAGCAGATCTTAAAATGCATTCTGTATTTTTTTTTATAAATATATTTTTTTAATTATTTATTTGAGAGCGACAGACACAGAGAGAAAGACAGATAGAGGGAGAGAGAGAGAATGGGCGCGCCAGGGCTTCCAGCCTCTGCAAACAAACTCCAGACGCGTGCGCCCCCTTGTGCATCTGGCTAACGTGGGACCTGGGGAACCGAGCCTCGAACCGGGGTCCTTAGGCTTCACAGGCAAGCGCTTAACTGCTAAGCCATCTCTCCAGCCCTGCATTCTGTATTTTTATGAGAGAGAGCAAGACAGAAAGAATTGGTGAGCCAGGGCCTCCAGTCACTGCGATCAAACTTCCAACACCATGCGTGGCCTCGTGCATCTGGCTTACGTGTGTTCTGGGGAGTCAAACCTGGGTGCTTAGGCTTTGCAGGCAAGTGTCTTAATTGCTAAGCCACCTCTCCAGCCCTTAAAATGTACTCTAGATCAACTCTCCTTTCTCCTCTCCTCCATCCCTGCCACATTGGTCCACATCAGACGACAAGAAAAAACAAACAACAACAACAAAAACAAAAACCAAGCTGCTCTTTGGGAGACAGAGAACATGGCTGAAGAGTTTTGGTTTAACCTTTGCTACTGAATCAAATGTACAGAATCAAGTATGGAGGCAGGAAGTGAGCCTGGAGCTCGGCGATGATTGTAGGTGATTATGCATCTGGAGAATGAGCATGCAAGGGTGGACCACTCCAGGCCAGCTCTGGGCGGTGGTACAAATCCTTAGCCGAGAGCTGTGGGTCTCCTAAGGGGTAGAGCCTAGGTCTCCATTACCACATCCACAGCGAATTGTACGGGCTAGATGCTGCATGGGTATCAGACAGCAGATGGAACTGTTGTCTGTTCTTATCATCACACACTGGGCCTCTTCGTCCCTAAAGAGCTACCGTGAGTGACCACAGATTAAACTGTTTTGTTCCCTTTCCATTCTTTCTCAACTTGGCTTACTGGATACAGCTATGCAGTGGGTCTTGAACGTTCCCCACAAGTCCATGTTTTAAATGCTTGGTGTAGCAGACAGCTTCAGGTCGCTGAGATGAACTTCCAGACCAGACACAGTTATGGAGGAAGGGATTAATTGAAGCTTGCAGATCCAGGGGGAAGTTCCATCATGGCAGAAGTGGCTGGCCTGCTTCCATAGGCCCAAGGAGAGAGGGAGAGGAGCCAAGAGCCAAAACTCTAAAAGCCACAGTGCAAACCAGCACATTTCAGGAACTCCAGGCACATTTGCATATCTTTACATTGGAATTTCAAATCGACCACACCTTAGGGCTGGGCCCTAAAATCTACCCAGTGCCACCTCCCAGGAGGCAGGTCTAAATTACACACTGTAATAAAATGCTGAATATATTGGGGGCCATCTATTCAAGCTGCCACATTCCACCCCTGGCCCCCCAGGGGATTTATAACCATGTCACATGGTAAATTGCATTAAGCCCAGTTTCAAAGGTCTCCACAGTCTTTACCAACTTTGGATTGTCCCAAAGTCCCAAGTCCCCGCTAAGATTTAAGACTGTCTCTTCGCTGTGAGTTCTGTAAAATCAAACAAGTAGGAAAACACTGAATATATCGGGGGCCATCTAGTCAAACTTCCACCCTTGTTCTCCTGGCTGGAAGAGCCTAGTGGGTGGTCACTGGGGACGGGCTGACGAAGGGCGCTGTGGGACTCTGTGGCACCTGGTTCCTGATGTTTGGGGTTTTGCTCTGTCACATCCCCTTGCCATGATGCGCTGTGTTGCCACAAGTTCAAAGTGACAGGGCCCACAGATCATGTCTGCAACATCCAAAGCGGCGAGTCAATTCCCACTCCTCTCTTTTAAAGGTTATTTCCCCAGGTATTCTGTTTTAGTGATGGAAAGCTGCCTCACACAGATGTTCTCCAATATGTGTGTAGAACTTGCACTTTCCCACCTGGTAGCGTCTCCGTAAGGCCTTTTGGCCACATTCCATATCTTCCCTGCTATGTCTGATCATCTTAACATTCGGTTTTGCATGAAATCAGCATCTGTCTGCGGCAGAGATTAGTGCCATGGTCTCAACGTTTGTCTCCTCCAATTCATATTTTTAAAATTTTTATTTATTTATTTGCAAGGAGAGAGAGAAAGAGAAATAGAGATGGGCTGGAGAGATCGCTTAGTGGTTCAGGTGCTTGCTTGCCAACACTAAGGACCTAGGTTGGACTCTCCAGACCCCACGTAAGGCCGATGCACGAGGTGGCTCATGCATTTGGAGTTTGTTTGCAATGGCTGGAGGCCCTGGCACATCCATTCATTCTCTCTCTGCCACTCCCTCCCTCTGCTTCTCTCTCAAATAAATAAATAAAATATTTTGAAAATATAAAAAAGGGGGGGATGGATGCACCAGAGCCTCCAGCCACTACAAACTCCAGATGCATGCACCATTCAGTGCATCCGGCTTTACATGGGCACTGGGGAACCACCCTGAGTTGTTAGGTCTTTCTGGTAAGTGCCTTCACTGCTGATCCATCTCTCCAGCCACAACTCATTCTTTGAATGCAGCAGTATAGCAGGTCAGGGTCTTTAGGAGGGGATTAGGCCACAAGGATGGAAACCTCATGAGTGAGATTAGTGCCTTTTTTTTTTTTTTTTTTTTTTTTTAGGTAGGGTCTCACTCTAGTTCAGGCTGACCTGGAATTCACTGTAAGTCTCAGGGTGGCCTCGAACTCATGGTGACCCTCCTACCTCTGCCTCCTGTGTTTTGGGATTAAAGGTGTGTGCCAAACACACACACACACACACACACACACACACACACACACACACACACACAAATGGGCTGGAGAGATGGATTAGTGGTTAAGCACTTGCTTGTGAAGCCTAAGGACCGTGGTTTGAGGCTCGATTCCCTAGGACCCATGTTAGGGAGTGCATGCATCTGGAGTTCGTTTGCAGTGGTTGGAGGCCCTGGTGTGCCCATTCTCTCTCTCTACCTGTGGCTTACAAATAAATAAATAAATAAAAATAAACACAAAAATTTTAAAAAAAGAAAAAGGTGTGTGCCACCATGACCGGCTCAGGTGCCTTTATTTTAAAGTCTTTTTTTTTTTTTTTCTTAATACCATCAGAGGATGTAGGGAGAAGGTGACATCTATGAAGTAGAGAGAAGCCTACACTAACTATTATTCTAGCGCCTTGATCTTATATTCTCCAGCCTCTAGAACTGTGTTTAATATTTCTCTTTATTTTCATTATAATTTCATTATAGCAGCCGGAAAGGAGTGAGACATCTAGACTTGTGAGTCCAGTGACTTGGAGTATATATTCTTGTGTGTGTCTGTGTTAAATGTGTATGTGTGCCCATATTGGTGTGGATGTGAAAACGTTGTGACTGTCTATGTATGTATAAGTGTAGTGGTGTCTATTTATGGAAGGGAATTAATCTGGATCACAATTATCTCTTTGCCCTTAAAAGCATAACTTCTCCATGGGGACAGGGGAGGGAAGGAAACACCAACACCTATGTGCCATCCTGACAAAGTTGCACATCCTCCTTGGTTAGTGGTGACACTTTTAAAAATATTTTTTGTTTATTTTTATTTATTTATTTGAGAGTGACAGAGAGAGAAAGAGGCAGAGAGAGGAGAGTGGGCACTCCAGGGCTTCCAGCCACTGCAAACGAACTCCAGATGCATGCGCCCCCTTGTGCATCTGGCTAACATGGGTCCTGGGGAATCGAGCCTTGAACCAGCGTCCTTAGGCTTCACAGGCAATCACTTAACTGCTAAGCCATCTCTCCAGCCCAGTGGTGATGCTTTTTGTGCTCAAGGCCCACGAAGACGTGATGTGGGTGATGGTCACAGATTATTTTCTGCCTGCCAATGGTGAGGACTTAGCAGATCTTTTCAAGATAAAGCTACATTTTTTAAAAATTTATTTTATTTTTATTTATTTGACAGAGAAAGAGAGAGAGAGAGAATGAATGAATGGGCACGCCAGGGCCTCCAGCCACTGCAAAGGAACTCTAGACTCGTGTGCCCCCTTGTGCATCTGGCTAACGTGGGTCCTGGGGAATCGAACCTGAGTCCTTTGGCTTTGCAGGCAAATGCCATAAACACTAAGCCATCCTTCCAGCCCCCTAAAGCTGCATTTTAGATGGACCCCAGGCTCATAACATTCCTTTGCATTTCTCTGATGTGGGCATCATGACACTCCTCTATCTTTGCCACCATTTGTAGCGAACTACTGCTCTGAACGTTCAAGGTCCATCTATCATCTGTACTTTCCTCCTCCCAAAGCTCAAGGCAGTAGCCTTGGCCTGCTTCCTCCTGGACTCTCATATCTGCCCCTCCTGCCCTGATACATCATATCTCCATTATTCCCTTTGCTGTGATTTGAATGTACTCACTCTCCAGTTCACACACTAGAAGCTTATTTTCCAATGCGACAGGGTTGAGAGGTGGGGGGGGGGGGGTCTAATAAGAGGTGACTGGGCATGAGGAGGACTGCTTCTGTGAATGGACTGATGTTGCTAATGTGGGTCTAGATTCATCATTGAGAGAGTAGGTTGGTCATAAAAGTTCAGGGACAGGGTGTGTAGCTCAGTGGCAAGGTGCATGACTGGTATGGGTTAAATCTCCAGTACCACAGAAAAAGAAAGAGAGAAAGGGGCTGGAGAGATGGCTTAGCAGTTAAGGAGCTTTCCTGCAAAGCTTGAGGATCCAAGTTCGACTCCCTAGAACCCACGTAAGCCAGATGCATAAGGTGGCGCGTGTGTCTGGAGTTTGTTTTCAGTGGCCACAGGCTCTGGTGCGCCCATTCTCTCTCTGTTTCTTTGCCTGTCTCTCAAATAAATAAATCAAATATTTTAAAAAGGAAAGAAAGGAAGAAAAAAAAAAAAAGGAAAAAAAGAACAGGAGCCAGTCCAGCCGTCCCTTGCCTTTCCGCTTCCGCCATGGGAGGCTGCTTCATGACAATAACTTTCCAGACAGTGACACCTCTCTCCCGGACTTGTCAGCCTCCAGAGGTGTAAGCCAAGTACGTCCTCAGTTTTCATAAAACATTCAGTCTGCATCGTTTGGTTATAACAGCAGCCGAAACCCAGTACACTCTTACCCGGGGTCACAAGCATGGGGACAGAACCCACGTCTCTTCCCTGTGTCACCTGTTGTTCTCTCTTTCCCGTCTGTTCAGCACTAAGTTTCATTCCATGGCGACGTCTCCTTGCTCTCAATGCACCTGTTTTTCGAGGTAGGGTCTCACTCTGGTCCACGCTGACCCAGAATTCACTATGGAGTCTCAGGGTGGCCTCGAACTCACGGCAATCCTCGTACCTCTGCCTCCCGAGCGCTGGGATTAAAGGCGTGCGCCGCCACGCCCAGCTTCAGTGCACCTTTTATATGGGCTGAGGTGATGAGAAGGGAAGCAGTAGATGACGGCACCAGTCCAAGACACTCCTCGGCCTTCTTTTAAGCCCTGAAACGAGAAGCAGCAACCAGGAGCAATATGTGTCGATGATCTCTTATTAAATGCCGTTGTTCTAACTGCGTCTTTGCGACAGCTCTGGGACCTGTGCACATTCTGTCTTTACTCTCTGCCAACTACCTTCCCTTAACAAAGAAGGTAAGACGGAGCAAAGCAAACGTGAAATGGGAAACAGTATTATGCGAAGAAATGCAGGATTCTCTAAGAATCTCTCATAAGACCAGTCTAATGGTGAAGAATTCCCTCAATTTTTGCTATTCTGAGAAAGACTGTATTTGTCTTCAAAGGTAAATATGTTATTTAATATAAATACATAGACTTTATGATCTCACTTAATCCATACAAAATGCTATGCAATTTTTTTTCTTTTTGCAGAGTTTAATTCTTGAATCTTTTTTAGTTTTTTTTATTGACAATTTCCATAATTGTAGACAATAACCCATGGTAATTCCCTCCCCCCCCCCCCCACTTGCCCCTTTGAAACTCCACTCTCCATCATATCCCCACCCCCTCAATCAGTCTCTCTTTGATTTTGATGTCATGATCTTTTCCTCCTCTTATGATGGTCTTGTGTAGGTAGTGTCAGGCACTGTGAGGTCATGGGTATCCAAGCCATCTTGTGTCTGGAGGAGCACACTGTAAGGAGCCCCACTCTGCCTTTGGCTCTTACATACTTCTTGAATTTTTTAAAAACGTTTATTTTTATCTATTTATTTGAGAGAGAGAAAGAGGGAGATAGAATGGGAGTGCCAGGGCCTCCAGCTGCTGCAGACACATATGCCACCTTGTATGCAATTTTTTTTAAAAAGAAGGAAATTCTTTTCTTTTTGTTTATTTTTATTTATTTATTTGAGAGCGATAGAGAGAGAAAGAGGGAGAGAGAGAAAGAGAGAGAGAGAGAGAGAGAGGGAGAGAATGGGTGTGCCAGGGCCTCCAGCTCCTGCAAACAAACTCCAGATGCTTGTGTCCCCTTATGCATCTGGCTGACGTGGGTCCTGGAGAATCGAGCCTAGAACTGGTGTCCTTAGGCTTCACAGGCAAGCGCTTAACCACTACGCCATCTCCCCAGCCCTGCTATGAGATGTTTGTTGTTGTTGTTGTCCAGGTAGGGTCTCACTCTAGCCCAGGCTGACCTGGAACTTTGTAGTTCTAAGGCTGGCCTCGAACTCACAGTAATCCTCCTACCTCTGGGATTCAAGGCACGTGCCACCATGCCCAGCTCTAGATTTTTTTTGGAGGGTGTGTGTCATCATTTTATCCACAAGAAAATGAGGTACAGGAAGATACATTCAATCAGAAACAAACAAGTGAATCAACAAATATCTTTAAAAAGTATCAAGGAGAGCTTAGAATTTATATTCTCTCTGTGCATATGATGGTTAATTTTTCGGCGTGCCGACTTGGCTAGAACATGAACTGTCCCATTTTATGGCTATCTTGGAGAAAATTGGTGTCTGAGTTGGTAGACTATGTGGAACATGTAGCCCCCTCCAAGGTGGGTGGATATCATTCATCCAGTGCACTGAGGACCTAAATGGAACACAAGTAGAGGAAGGAAGGATTTGGGCTGTCCTGACCTTGTGTCCACCTCCTGCCCTTGAACTCTGTGTGTGTGTGTGTGTGTGTGTAATTGTTTCCCTTGGATCTGGGCTTGCAGACTTGGACTGAAACTAGACCACCAGCTTTCCCAGGGTTTGTGGGCAACAGACCCAGGGACTTCTCAGCCTCCATTGTCACACAAGTCAATTCTTCATTATTATCATTACTATTGGTTTTCTGAGGCAGGGTCTCACTCTAGCTCAGGCTGACCTGGAATTCACTATGTAGTCTCAGGGTGGCCTCGGCTATGCCCAGTTCTCGGCGCCCCCCAGTGACCACCAAGGAGAACCAAACACGTACGCAAAGGCAAGGAGCTTTATTTCAGGCTTAAGCTTGGACTCTTGACTTCACCAACGCAGTGGATCCGTACAAGAGCCCTGAGCAGCAGGGAGGCAGGTTTTTTATAGGGATTTGAACAAAGAAGTAGGGGAATGGTTACATGATTGATAGATTTAAGTAGTAACTGCACTTGTATTTTTCTGATAGGCTTAGGATGCTGGGGGGCAGAGCTGGTGGGCAGGGCCTAGGGGACTTTCAAGCAGATTAGGTAACCTTCATTGTGATTGGCTGTGTGTGTTTGAGGAACTTAAGCAACTTGTCTCAGGACTATAGAAATGTATGGCATAAGCAATTGTGATCTTTTTTTCAGTACCTGTTAAATTCTTATTTAAACCTTGCTGGGAAACAGAAACTTAGGCCTACTGGTGACTCTGAAGCCTGTCATGGCATCCCTCTGGTTCCTGAGTCCTTCAGCCTTGAACTCACGGTGATCCTCCTACCTCCGCCTCCTAAGTGCTGGGATTAAAGGCGTGTGCCACCATGCCCAGCTAATTCTTCATTATTATATGCACCCTTGTCTTTGTTTGTTTTTGAGGCAGAGTCTCACTGTAGCCCAGACTGATCTGGAACTCACTCTGTAGCCCATGCTAGCCAGTGATCCTCTTAGGATTAAAAGTGTGAGCCATTATACCTGGCTTGATATAATCATCTTTAACTGCGCGCTGTCTCTCCACAATACAAACATCTTTGTTTTGAGGTAGGGTCTCACTCTAGCTCAGGCTGAACCTCTGCCTCCGGAGTGCTGGGATTAAAGGCGTGTGTCACTACTCCAAGCTAACATAACCATCTTTAATCAGATTCTCTGTGGAGAACCCTGACAAACACAGGTGCCAGCTACTAAAAGCTTTTCAGTCACTGTGCAAAACTGAAACATGTTAGGTAGCTAGCAGGAAATGTTTTTCCAAGAGGCGGTGCAAGTGTAGAGGTTAAGAGCATGGATTCTGAAACTAGACAATATAGCTTCATATCTTAACTCACTTGTAAGGAGTTGAGGGGCGGGGTATGACTAAGGTAAGTTAACCCGTTTCAGTGGCGTTCGGTCTAGAGGGCTGTTGTTACAATCAGACTTTCTATGTCCGAAGCTGTGCTATCAAGCCATGTGGTCCATGACGTAATTATTTGTGTTTTGTTTTATGGTTTTTGTTTCGTTTTATGGCTCTGGAGCTGGAACCCAGATGGGAAGCCCGGGAGACTCAGGAAGTAAGTACCTCACAGGTCTCAGGAAGCTCTTGAAACTTACAGGACTCACAAGGGACCTCCCCAAGGTTAAGGAAACAAGACTTGCTGGAGGAAGAACCTCTCCTAAGAGGCAGATGCCTTCCAGTTCTGCAGGGTGCTCCAGGGAGGTAGTTTTGGTGGGTCATCACCTGTGCTGGGGGTGGGGGGAGGCAGGATTGTCACAGATGCCGCTGTCTTTGAGTGACCCCAGCTCTTGCAAGCAACCTCTCATCCTGCTCTGTGAGTACCCCAGTAAACTCACTGGCTCGCCACAGGGGATTTTGGTGCGATGCAGCTTTGATCTGTTGCTGTATCACCAGTGAAGAGATGGCTTTTCATGTCTCCCTTGGGACGGTTAACGCACTACCACGGTCTCACGCATACTGGTAAGTGCTGTACCACTGATCCCATGAAACTACATTTCCAGCCACCACGATATAATGTAACTTTTCAACATTTTAGTGATCCAATTTTCTTTAAAAGGAAAAGAGAAACAGTAAAGTTAATTAGAGTTTACTTAACCAGATCCGTCGAATACAATATTACTTCAATGTATACTTTGTGCTCACTTGTTTTGTCCTACATCTTTGTGGTCGGGTATGCATTCACACGGCTCACCTCACTTTGAACGGTTCTCATGTTATGTGCTTCATAACCATAGTGGCTGGTGGCCAGTGATGCAGATTAAATGAGGGTTATCTATTATTTTACTTGCCAGTTTTTTTTTTTTTTTGAAGGAAGGTCTCACTGTAGCTCAGGCTGACCTGGAGTTCACTACGTAGTCTCAGGGTGGCCTCGAACCCTCAGTGATCCTCCTACCTCTGCCTCCTAAATGCTGGGATTAAAGGTGTGGGCCACCCCACCCGGCTACTTTCCAATATTTTTAATAATCGCTTCAGATCGTGGTAGAGCCTGGCTGGAGGAGGGGCAGCTCTGGGAGGAAGGTCTGTGTAAGGAGAGTGTAAGGGAAAAGCAAAAGAGAACAGCGGACCTGATCTCCACAGACACACTGTTTATTAGAGAAAACAGCGAGGGGCCTCAGTTTATCCGCAGGATGAAGGCTGAAGCCCTGGGCCAGGCTGGGGTGTAAGTTTATAAGGAGGATCCTAAGGAAAACAGACTGGACCAGGTACAGTTGATAAGAACATTGTAGCTGTCTGTGTCCTAGTTCAGAATAGGCTTCTTCAGCCAGGAATGCCCAAGGGAGGACACTCAGATGGTCTCTGGTCCTTCAAGGCCATCTAGGCTAAGGGGAGTACATCAGTCAGGGAAGGTGCCAAACTTCTTTATTGCCCGCAAGATTTAGGGACAGTCATTAACTCTTTAGTTCCCTTTAGTTTTCAGGGAAGGCTATAGTTTTGAAAGTTTAAAATTCAATGCAAAGGAGCTCACCATCGCTGTTTCTTCCCACCTGGTGTGATAAGATTTCCTCACCTGGGTGAAACTTCCCCTTGAAACAGTAAACTGCCATAAACACCTGCCTCTGTTTGTCATTTTGTCCTAGCAACGGGAAAGAAACTTCTGCAAGCACTAACTTTGTTTAGTTTTTTCTTTTTCTTTCTTTCTTTCTTTCTTTCTTTCTTTCTTTCTTTCTTTATTTTTTTTTTTTTTTTTTTTTTTGAGGTAGGGTCTCACTGTAGCCTAGGATGACCTGGCATTCACTATGTAGTCTCAGGCTGGCCTCAAACTCACAGAGATCTACCTCTGCCACCCGAGTGCTAGGATTAAAGGCTTGTACCACCACGGCCCGCAGCAATTTTTCCAGTTTTTCCTATTCCTTCCTTTTACCTGCCCCAGCAGGCTTTATTTAGCACTTACCTATCAGATTCCATTAAAGAACTGTTGTTGCTGATTTTTTTTTTCCTCATTAGGGAGGTCAGTTAATTTACCCATCTCTAGTTCCCAGTAGATTGTGGGGATTCCTTCAGGATAGGTTCTGTATTTGGTTTTGTTCACCATTTTATTCTTTACAGCTAGCCAAATGTCTGGCACTTTATAGGCATTCATGAAATAATTTGAATAAAGTAACTAAAATGAGTAAAACATAAAAACAGAATTAAGCTGGACGTGGTGGCACACACCTTTAATCCCAGCACTAGGGAGGCAGAGGTGGGAGGATCGCCGTGAGTTCAGGGCCAGCCTGAGACTACATAATGAATTCCAGGTCAGCCTGGGCTAGAGTGAGACCCTACCTCAAAAAACCAAACCAAACCAAAACAAAAAAAAAAAACACAAAAATAGAATTAAGGGTAACTGAAAATAAAGAGGAAAGGGGACTGGGGGTATGGCTCAGTGGTTAAAGGCACCAGCATGAAAATCCAACTGACCCAAGTTCAATTCCTCAGAGCCTATGTTAAGTCAGATGCAAAGTGGCACATGTTTCTGTGATCCCAGGGCACCCGTGGCAATGGGAGGTGGAGTCAGAAGAATCCAAAGCTAGGCTGACGTTCATTTGCAGCCTGGCACTTCCTTTGTAGTGGTATGAGACTCAAACAGCTGTGTTGCACTGGTACCTCCAGGTTGTCCCCTGACCATACATGCATGGTGGTGTGTGCACCCATACAGACAGACAGACAGACAGACAGACAGACAGACAGACACACACACACACACACACACACACACACACACACACACAATTTAAAATAAAAGCTGGGCATGGTGGCGCACGCCTTTAATTCCAGCACTCAGGAGACACAGGTAGGATTGCTGTGAGTTTGAGGCCGCCCTGAGACTACATAGTAAATTCCAGGTCAACCTGGCTAGAGTGAAACACTACCTCAAAAAAACCAGGAAAAAAAATTAAAATTAAGAGGAAAATACCACTTTGTTCATGTTTAGGTTAATCTGAATCACTTTTTAAAAATTACTTTTATTTATAATTATTTGAGAGAGACAGAGAAAGCGGAAAAGAGAGAGAGAGAAAGAGAGAGAGAGAGTAAGAGAATGGGCATGCCAAGATGCCAAGACCTCCAGCCACTGCAAATGAACTCCAGACACATACGCCACCTTGTACATCTTGCTTTACATGGCTCCTGAGGAATCAAATCTGGGTCCTTTGTCTTTGCAAGCAAGTACCTTAATCAATAAGCCATCTCTCTAACCCTAAGTTGAATTCTTAAAGGGTAAGAACAGAGGAATCCTAGAATAGAATAACATACCATGTAATAAGATTCAGGAAACGTCACAGACATGCAAACGAACATTTAAACTGACATGAGACACAGACATAACAGACCGTGTTCTCTGCCACCTCAAATACCCCCAACATGACGGGAAGCAGGAGAGGTATTGTGAGCCGCATTCCGTTTTTCTTGTGTCCGATAGATTAAGTATGAAGTGAGTCTGGGGAAGTATTAGTGGGAAAGAAGCATGCGTCTAACTGACCCAGATGTGAGGTGAGAGCGCACTTTCAAATATTTTATACTCTTACCTCTGTAACCGTTGAGCTACCAGGAAAATGACAGTTATCTCAGTCATGAAAGAAAGTCAGCCAGCAAGTCAACACTTGTCATCTCTGTGTGCTGGGATTACTGTGCAAAGCAAGATGTGGTCTCTCTGCCTTTGTAGATGGATGTAGGGATGCCTGAGAGCATTTCTTTCCTTTGAATTTCCATGTCAACTGAGCTCAGACAGGAAGAACTGGAAGAGGATTAAGGTAGTGTCAAACTGGATGTGGCCTTTAATCCTAGCACTTGGGAGGCAGAGGTAGGAGGATTGCCATGAGTTCAAGGCCACCCTGAGACTACAGAGTATATTCCAGGTCAGCCTGGGCTAGAGTGAAACCCTATTTCAAAAAAACAACAACAAAAAAAAAAACCAAAAAACAGTGTTAAGACATGTTAGATCAGTGACCATAAAAATAATTCTATATAGGGCGCAATGGTGCAAGCCTTTAATCTCAGCTCTTAGGAGACTGAGGTAGGAGGATCTCTGTGAGTTTGAGGCCACCCTGAGACGACATAGTGAATTCCAGGTCAGCCTGGGCTAGAGTGAGACCCTACCTCAGAAAACCAAAAAAAAAGTAATTCCATGAATCTGGACTGCAGAGGTGCCTAACAATCTGGGTTCAAGTCCCCAATACCCACAAAGAGCCAGGTGCACAAAGTGCTGTTTGTGTCTAGAGTTTGTTTGCAATGGCTAGAGGCCTTGGTGTGCCCACTCTGTGTCTCTTCTCTCTGTCTCTCTCTGCTTGAAAATAAATAAATAAATATTTTTTGAAAAGTGATTCCATGAATATCTCCAATAAGCAAATCTCATTTAAGAAAAGGTAAGTAGCCGGGCGTGGTGGTGCACGCCTTTAATCCCAGTACTTGGGAGGCAGAGGTAGGAGGATCACCGAGAGTTTGAGGCCACCCTGAGACTCCGTAGTGAATTCCAGGTGGGCTAGAGTGAGACCCTACCTCGAAAAACCAAAAAAAAAAAAGGTAAATAACTGGGCTGGAGAAATGGCTTAGTGGTTACGTCTCTTGCCTGGTAAGCCTAAGGATCCAGGTTTGATTCCCTGGGGCTTAACCAGATGCAAGATGGTGCATGCGTCTGGTGTACCTTTGCAGTTGCCCTGGCATGCCCATTCCCTCGCTTTCTTTATTTGCCCCCCTCTCTCAAATAAGAAAACAAATAAATAAAATAAAAAAGGTAAATAACTCATCAAAGAGAAATGTGGTCATGGTGGGAAAGCAAAATAAAACCTAGAACAGTTCCCTAGATTTCTCCCTCTACCTGTGTAGAATGAATGACTACTCTCTCTGAGAAAACATGAAAAGAAAAGAAAAAAGATGAAATATACACTCGCTGTTCTGATGAAGTAAGTGGCCCCACTGAGCATTGAGGGATTCCTGAAAAGAAGGTCTATTCGGAAATAGATTAAAACTGAGGCATGCCCGGAACTGGTGGCGCAGGCTTGTAATCTCAGCAGTAGCTGGGAAACTGAGTCAGGAAGGCCAGAGTTCAAGGTTTTGTGCGCTACGTCGGGTGAATTCAGGACTATTTGGGATAACTTAGTGACATTATGTCTCAAAATACAAAGTAAAGGTCTGGAGAGATGACATAGCAATTAAGGCGCTTGCCTGTGACGCCTAAGGACCCCAGTTCGAGGCTCGATTCCCCAGGACCCACGTAAACCAGATGCACGAGGGGGCGCACGCGTCTGGAGTTCGTTTGCAGTGGCCAGAGGCCCTGGAGTGCGCATTCTCTCTCTCTCTGTCTCTTTTTCTCTCTCCACGTCTGTTGCTCTCCAATAAATAAAATAAAAATAAACAAAAAATATTTTAAAAAAGATGAATTCCATTTCAGATGAGCTAAATTATGCTTCTACAATGTCGATGACAAAATCTCAGGGACTTAACTCAGACCAAGCCTAGTTCTTGTTTCCTGCTTCTGCAATGAATGGTACATGCACTTGTCAGCAATTTTTCAAGCCCTGAAAGGAATCTAGTGGCTTTGTCACCTCCGCAAGAGTAGCATATTGGTAGGGAAGGGGCACACACCTGGTCTGCAGTGCCTTGGCTTGGAATTGGCAAACGTGTTCTTAGTCCCATTGTTCAGGGCTTGACATGTGACCTTTTCTAATATCAAGAGAGAATGAGGGCTCGGGGGATGGCTTAGTGGTTAAGGCATTTGCCTGCAAAGCCAAAGGACCCAGGCTCAATTCTACAGGACTCACATCAGCCAGATTTAGAAGGGGGCGCTGGGGTTTGTTTGCAGTGGTTGGAGGCCATGGTGCGCCTACCCTCTCTCTATCTCTTCCCCTCTAACCTCTCCCTCTTTCTCTGTCAAATAAACAAATAAATAAAAGAGCTTGAGTTGCAGTCTTCTGTGTATCCAGGAAGGAGGAGGTACTTTCCTGAGCTCCAGGAACATCTAGCATTTGTAGAGACGATGCAGTTCTAGCCTCCCTCCCCGCTGCTTGAGATCCCCAGGCAGAAACACGGCAGGCAGCTGGACTGCCTCCGGGACAGTGTATTTCCAATTTGCCTTTGAATAACTCATCTAGCAAGGCTCAACAATTTTAGATTCCTCCATTCAACTCTCAAGAGTTCAACTCAGTGGGTTGGAGAGATGGCTTAGCGGTTAAGCGCTTGCCTGTGAAGCCTAAGGACCCTGGTTCGAGGCTCGGTTCCCCAGGTCCCACGTTAGCCAGATGCACAAGGGGGCGCACGCGTCTGGAGTTCGTTTGCAGAGGCTGGAAGCCCTGGCGCGCCCATTCTCTCTCTCTCCCTCTACCTGTCTTTCTCTCTGTGTCTGTCGCTCTCAAATAAATAAATAAATAAAATAAAAAATAAAATAAAGTTTTTTTTTTTTTTTTAAAAAAAAAAAGATTTCAACTCAGTAATCCTGGACCCAGGAGGCTCTGGGATCTGAATTCCCAGGCACTGAAGAGACTGTCATTTCAGAAATACAAATGTAGAAAACCTGCTGCCACTGAGGGAACTAAGACCGTTTGTGGGAAGAAGAGAGACTAGGGTAAGAAAAAGAGATAAACCGGCCTAGAATATTGGGACGTTAAACAGAGAGACTGGCTTGGGAAAGAGAATGGATTGCCTATTCCTGGCAAGTGCTGCTAGGAGAGTGTATAGAGTAAGGACTGAAAAGGTCCCATTGTCTGGCGGACAAGGTCATTGATAATCTTAGCCCAGCTAGAGGCTGACACCCACTTGTGTTCTTTGAAGAGTGAGTGGGAATACACAAGCTCTTTGAGGAAATTTGGCTACAAAGAAGAGGAGAGGACTTGTAAGATAGCCCCATGGTAGGTCGCATCACTTGCCTAGCAATGTGCAAGACCCTAGGAAGGAGAGTAAGGGACAGGACAGGGGCAGACTTAAGGGGGGTGGGCTGAGATTAGAGGATTTAAAAAAAAAAATGTGAGTTGGAGTAGAGTATGATTCAATACCAGGCGATGGCTAGGAAGATGGCGTGGCAGTTAAAAATGCTTGTTTGCAGAGCCTGCTGGCCCAGGATCCGACCCACGCGAAACCAGATACACAGAGTGGCACAGGCGCCTGGAGCTCCTTTGATGCGACAGGTGGCTCTGGGGCACCCATGCTCGCTCTCGTGGGGTCTCTCTCTTGTAATAGTCTTTAATGCCAGTGGGAAGGAGAAGAAGAAACAACAGAGAGTGACCATCAGCTCTGTTGAAAAGATCGGAGGAGGTGCGGTGTTGAGGAGGTTCAGAACGATCTGCCTCAGTTGGTGGAGCGCACGTTCCGCCCTCATTACAGGTGTGGAGGAGGAAAGGATGGGCGAGGCTGGGTGCAACGCCGGGTGCTCACTAGCACCATGTAAGAAACACACATACAGTGCCCTACTTCCATGCCCAGGTTCCGCTTTGATTGGTGGGAAAGAGGCCAGGCTCCGGGATTCTGAGCGTGCTCTCCCACGTGGCTCATGTCCAGCCAAGCTGCTGCGGCTCTACCAGGGTCAGAAAACAGGAGGCTCATTCTCAGGGTGCAGCTAAGACAGACTGCACTGCTTTGGAGAGTGGTTCCTGGTTCCTGGGCACCCAGTCAAACCGGCTCCGGATTTTAATGAGAGACAGAAAGAGAAAGAATTGGCGCCCCAAGGCCTCTGGCCACTGCAATGGAACTCTAGACACGTGTGCCACCTTAGGTACATATGTGACCCTGTGTGGCTGGCTTATGTGGGTTGTGGGGAGTAGAACCTGGGTCCTTAGGTTTTGTAGGCAAGTGCCTTAACCACTAAGCCATCTTTCCAGCCCTCACTTCTAACTTCTTCTTTTTTTTTTTTTTTTTTTTTGGTTTTTCCAGGTAGGGTCTCACTCTGGTCCAGGCTGACCTGGAATTAACTCTGTAGTCTCAGGGTGGCCTTGAACTCACGGCGATTCTCCTACCTCTGCCTCCCGAGTGCTGGGATTAAAGGCACGCGCCACCACGCCCGGCCCTAACTTCTTTTTTTAAAAAAAATATATTTTTTTAAATTTTTTATTTATTTATTTGAGTGACAGACACAGAGAGAAAGACAGATAAAGGGAGAGAGAGAGAATGGGCGCGTCAGGGCTTCCAGCCTCTGCAAACGAACTCCAGACATATGCGCCCCCTTGTGCATCTGGCTAACGTGGGACCTGGGGAACCGAGCCTCGAACCGGGGTCCTTAGGCTTCACAGGCAAGCGCTTAACCGCTAAGCCATCTCTCCAGCCCTTAAAAAAAAATATTTTTATTTATTTATTTGAGAGAGAGATACAGAAATAGGCAGGGAGAGACAGAGAGAGAGAAAATGGGCATGCCAGGGCCTCCATACACTGCAAATGAACTCCAGATGCATGTGCCCCCTTGTGCATCTGGCTTACGTGGATCCTGACGAGTTCGAACCTGGGTCCTTTGGCTTTGCAGGCAAACGCCTATACTGCTAAGCCATCCCTCCAGCCCACTTCTAACTTCTTGACGAATCAATCTAGTCTCCCCGCTAGGTTGTACATGCACACCCATGGCTGCGTCTGTCCTCTTTGTCATTGAACCCCGGCTGGCAGAAACCAGCTACTGTATGTCCCCTGAACAAATGCATGGACGGGTGTGGAAGGGAGGGCGCAAGGGAAGGGGGGTGTGGTGAGAGCGTGCCCACGCTGCTGCCCCGTGCCTGTTCGTGTCTGTTCTCACCATGCCCCACCCAGGGACTCCTCATCAAAGAGCCCTTGGAATTGCAGCTGCTGGGCACAGTTGATTGCAAGGCAGGGTGATCGCAAAAGTGAGCGCTTCTTGTATCAGCAGTGCCTTTTGTTTGTAGTTTAAAGTTGTTTGAAGTTCAACATTAATTAGGAAATTCTAGTTTGTTTCAAAATGAAAAGAGGCTAGAAAAGAAAAGTGCCTTTTCATGTGACTACTAGAAGGAATAGATCTCTCTCTCTCTCTCTCTCTTTTTTTTTTTTTTCGAGGTAGGGTCTCACTCTAGCCCACGCTGATCTGGAATTCACTATGGAGTCTCAGGATGGCCTCGAACTCACGGCGATCCTCCTGCCTCTGCCTCTGGGGTGCTGGGATTAAAGGCGTGCGCCACCACGCCCGGCAGGAATAGATCTCTTTAAGGGACTCTCACATGTAAGTTTTTGTGCCTGAATTGGTCAGCTAAACTTTGCTTATCACAAGAAATCCAAGGGTTGGGGAAATGGCTCAGGGGAGAAAGCCCTTGGCATACACCTAAGAACCTGTGTTCAGCAGCTCAGCACACAGGTGAAAGGTGGGTGATGTGGCAGGCATCTATAATCCCAGCATGCAACAGCAAGAAGGGGGGCAGAGGTGGGAGAACCTATGGGAAGTGAGGGGGCCAGCTAGCTTATATGGAACGATGAGAAATGAAAGGCCCTGCCACAAAAAAAAGATGGAAGGTAAGGACCGAAAGTTGTCCTCCAACCTCCGCACACAAGCACACCCTCTCTCTCACACACCCACATGCCTCCTGTTGAGATGGGCTATCTCCCACCCAAGGACAAAGGAACATCTGAGAAGCTCTGCTCACCAAACATTTCCCACTATGATGTTGTCTACTTTGTGTGTGTGTGTGTGTGTGTGTGTGTTTGGTTTTTCGAGGTGGGGTCTCACTCTGGCCCAGGCTGACCTGGAATTCACTGTGGAGTCTCAGGGTGACCTCAAACTCATGGCGATCTTCCTACCTCTGCCTCCCGAGTGCTGGGATTAAAGGCATGTGCCACCATGCTTGGCCATTACTTTGTGTTTTTTTTAAATTACATGTGTGTATCTGTGTGTGTGTATCTGGGTACCTATGCGTCATGGTGCATGTGTAGATGTCAAGACAACCCTATTTGAGACAGGGTCTCTTTTAAACTATTTTTTAATTATTTATTTATTTATTTGAGAGCGACAGACACAGAGAGAAAGACAGATAGAGGGAGAGAGAGAGCGCCAGGGCTTCCAGCCTCTGCAAACGAACTCCAGACGCGTGCGCCCCCTTGTGCATCTGGCTAACGTGGGACCTGGGGAACCGAGCCTCGAACCGGGGTCCTTAGGCTTCACAGGCAAGCGCTTAACCGCTAAGCCATCTCTCCAGCCCAGAGACAGGGTCTCTTGCTGTTGCAAATAAGTCTGGCCTGTGAACTTTGGATTTTACTGGTCCCACCTCCCATTGCGACAGGCATACTGGGATCACAGATGCATGTGTGCTGGGAACTTGAACCCTGGGCCAGTAGGCTTTATAAGCAAACACCTTGAGCAATCTCACTAGCCCTTCATTGTGTTTACTGATGCAAACTATATCCCCCCACCCCCAAATAGGATCTCACATCCAGACTGGCCTGGAATTCACTATGTAGTCTTAGGCTGGCCTCAAACTCACAGTGATCCTCCTACCTCTGCCTCCCAAGTGCTGGGATTAAAAGCGTGCGCCATCACGCTCCTCATGCAAACTATAACTTTTGAATTTATCTGTACTGGTGTTTATTTTCCTCATCTTCAAACAAATCCTCCACAGGGCTATAGCAACTTTACTTAGTCAAGAAAAGATCCCCATGCTCTTTAATTTTACTGAAAATGTAATCCTGCAGAAATAAAATGTAGAAGAAAAATAATCATTAATTTTATTATCATAAGGCATGCTCACAAAACTTTTAGATACTTGGATTGTATGGCTGGCAAATTTTCATATTGTGTAAGTCCAGCGTTTCATCACCACAAGCAAGAACATGTACAGCATGAGGCAGGTGTGGTGGCTCATGCCTTTTTAAATTTTTATTTATTTATTTATATTTATTTGAGAGCAACAGACAGAGAGAGAAAGAGGCAGAGAGAGAGAGAGAGAGAGAGAGAGAGAGAGAGAGAGAGAGAGAGAGGAAGAGAGAATGTCACACCGGGCCTCCAGCCACTGCAAGTGAACTCCAGACATGTGCGCCCCCTTGTGCATCTGGCTAACATGGGTCCTGGGGAATCGAGCTTCGAACTGGGGTCCTTAGGCTTCACAGGCAAGCGCTTAAACCACTAAGCCATCTCTCTGGCCCTGGCTCATGCCTTCAATGCCAACACGCAGGAGGCTGAGGCAGGAGGATCATTGCAAATTGCAGTTCAGCCTGAGCCGGACAGTGAGTAAGTAATAGCAAACTTGGGCTTCATATTGAGACTATTTCTCAAGCAAGCAAGCAAGCAAGCAAATAAATAAACAAACACATAAAACTTCTTTTCAGAAATTCATTAAAACCATGATAGTCTTGTATATAACCTTAGATCTTGCTACCTGATATATTCATCTACTCATTCTGATAATGCTCATCAAAAATGCACTAAGCACTGCGTAAGTAGTCACTTATTTAATTCTCATAATAACCTTAAAATTTTTAAAAAATATTTTACTTTTTGCAAGCAGAGAGAGAACGAGAGAAAGAGA